>NC_067137.1:64247493-64607493 GCF_903995435.1 Acomys russatus | reverse complement strand
GCAAATGATAATGCCCCCCAAACACAGTTAGCTGTGACCCATGTTATTCAGAAAGCTCTGTGAGATCGTTTCTACCAAAATAAACCCACATCTATTTAATTCTTGAGACAAACTGAGATGCACTGTGACAGAGACTCTGTCTGACCCATGGGACATTTGTCTACCAGAAGCTGATTCCTGTGAGATGAGTTGGTTAAAATTGTGGCTGACGTGTGTGCTGCTGTGGACTTTGCCTACAAAAGGACTAGAATGCTCATGGGCAAGGAAGGGACATTTGAAATACTGACTGTTCCTCCCACTAACTCTATACACACTGCATTTTGACTGCATTCCAAACACCTGATGAAGGTTCAGGACACAGCACAATCATCCATTTTGCCACATGGGTGTTTTCCTATTGGCTCAGAAAGCCCCATCTTTGGAAGGTCCAAAGCCACAACAGGCCTCCTCGCAGTGCTGCGACATGACATTTCTACAGCATGCTGCCCAGGTCTACATCACAGTCAAACCCAAATTCAATCTCCATTTCTACCACCTTTCATGGGAAAAGGAAGCTGCTATTCCCTGTGTGTTCCTAAACAGGATGATAAGGAAACCAAAGAAAAGGGCGCTGTGACGTATGCAGAGCAGGGCCTGGATAAGGACAGTGTCCAGTGACATTCACTTCTGTTGTGTGGAACCGAGCTCGAAATCCTCAAAACAACTTCTGCTGAAAACTGCTATAGCCACACTTATATTTATGTGTCTTCTTATCTTCCCTATGAACATTTCATAGTCATCAATTATAGTATTTTAAAAAGTGGATGCTTACTCTCCCAGAATACTCAACTAACCTGAGAAGGAAATGTGAAATTAAAAATCCAGAAGGCCTTTTCTCTCTGAATTCTGCACTACTTGCTCTTAGAAAGAATGGCTTCTGACTCTAATGTTTCACACAGTTAAAACAGGTGCAACTTTTCTATCCAAAGTGACTGCTCTTGAAGGATGTGTCATTTACCAAGGCTCAGTGAGTAAAGACGGTGAAAGAAGCAACCAACACTTGCCGTGTGGGGTCAGGAGCCCAGGGGTCCATGGTCACATGGGATTTTCTTATTCTTCATGATCTTGTATGCAAGAATCCACCGTATTCCACTTAAGTTTTCAAGACACTGTGCCTTACAAATATATACAGACAACAAGCCCAAGTGCTCCTCAGCATGTCCTGGCCCCAGCATCGCGGAGACAGCAGCAGTCACCCCGATCTTAGAAAGTCATGCCCTGTTCATGCCCTGTACTGCACTATTACCAACATTACTACAGATTATTCTAACTATGTAAGGTTCTATCAAACTTGATAGGACAAACATCCTGTTCACGCTAATGAGGCCCAGTGCAGTAAAAATACCATTTGGTTACAGTTGCTTTATTACCCTGCCCAATGAGAAGAAAGAAAAAGGCCACTATTTACCGTGGCCATGCTAACATCATTAATGCAAACAACTGAATTTTCTTATGAATGTAGAAGTTCTTACCTAATTGTAGATTTAAAATTGCAGTGCATGCGGCCATGGGGATATTTAAAAGTCAGATAGTAACATTTATTCAACTAATCTATTAAAATGTTCATCATATATTTTTATACACGCAGGCATGTGTATAAAACACCAGGACTTACATTCTAAGCCAAATGCAATACAGAACTTTCCAAAACCAATCAAAATAATTAAATGTTACGATTTAGGGGGAAAGTGGCCATGTGAGAAAGGAGTGGGTGACTGGCCATTATATCCTGTGTGCTTAGTGTCCCTTAAATTTAGCAGTAATCTGTACAGGAAGGGGTCACAGCACTTACAGAAAAGCAAAAGTGTAGTAAGGTTTGCAATGGGGGGAGGGTCACTATTAACATTAGAGCCCTTCAGGGTGCTTAGGAGGGAAAGCATTGCTAGGAGTGAGTCAGGAATTCTGGGCGTTATTTCCATAGCTAACTCCCACACATGAAGCTCCGCAATGTTATACACCACCATTTCACATGCGCTTCTCTACATCCCCCTCAGGGTTGCTTTTCAGCATGTGGAGGCGCGCGCGCGCACGCGCACACACACACACACACACACACACACACACACACACACACACACAAGCCTCTGGTCATCTCAAACCTCACAACAAAGCAGGGGGCTCCGGGCAGCAGATTCTGATGTAGACAAATGAAACTGTAGCACGCCAGTGGGTCTCAGTCTGAGATCTTGGGTGGGGAATCAAAAAGGGGTCATTGAAATTTCAGCACTCCCATAAAAACCACTTTCCTATAGACAGCTGCTGTGAAGGATTGCAAGGGGAGATCAAAACTCATATTACCAAACCTATCAAGCTGTCCTATTTGTGGGCTATATTTAAAGGGTAATGTAATTCTGATTTATGACCAAGAAAGCTGTTAATTATGTATAACTTCTACTCAAAAAATAAGTCATAGTACATAGAGTGTGGGGGAACAATCACCCTTGCCCACACAAGCATGGACTTGGAGACTTGCCAGTGGGGTGGGGTTAAACTTCCAATGAAGGTCTTGCAAGATCAGGTGCCTGGTGAGCAGGCATAGCCAGGGCTACAGCAAGCATTTCATCCCCTACCATAAAGGCCCCTCCCCTGGCTCCCCATTGGCTGACTAGTATGAGGTCTAGCATCTTTCTGAGAACCACCTAACTAACTGTCATTATTTCCTTATGACCTAACTAACTGTCATTATTTCCTTATGATACCCCTTTTTCTCGCTTCCCGACTCAGGTCTACATTTCTCAACAAAGACTTCCCTGATGGCTCATCCTTCCTCCAATATCCTGTTTGCTTAGGGACCTTCCAGATGCATGAACTTTGTCACATCAACAAGCCATTCGGCAAGTTTGGCTGCTAGTAATTTTCCACTCTGAGCTCAATCTCCAGTGTGAATGGAAGTAGCTAGGAGGCTTCTACAAGCAAGTACTGGCTGTTAGGGCACTGGCTCACGACGGCTCGCTTATCTGCAGCTTGTAAGCCTAAGCCTACCTAAGGCATTTTTTTTTTATCATGAAAATGGACCATCATGTGTGTTTATTCCCAAACATTACACATTATAGTATGTATACACACACGCTAAAACTTTACTCACAAAAATATCATAAATTGAGAAGATAACTCATGTACTTTTTTTTATTTTTAAAAAAGCATTGAGATTGAATTCCAGTTAACTCATCATATAAAATCAAATCTAGTGAATTGCACATCAGACATTTGCAGTATCTTTCTGTCTCTCCATTCATAAATCATAAACTGGGAATCAAAAAGGATGCTGCAATGTGGGAGGGTCCTGTGTAGCGCAGGTCACTCTAACTCCTGACTCTGGAGCCCAGCCATCTAATATCCTCTCTGGCGGAGCTACGATATGCCCATGCATTACAGTGCTTGTTGACAGCCTGTTGCCTTGGAAATATTTCATTATTTCAGTTTTTCCATTTGTAGACCCTTGGCCTTGTAATATGAAGGCCATCCTATTTCATATTTCCGATTATCATTTAAGCAATCTCATGGAGCTATTTATATATATATATAAGCAAGTGTTAGACAACGCATATCATCATTTATCACTGTTTAAGCTAGCGCTGTAGGAATACCTTAAGAAAAGTGCTGGGCACCACCTCCACCTTTTAATGCCTTGCGAACCAGCATGGGCACAGCACATGCTTGACACTTCTCTCTAATTTTCCTGGTTATAGGTCCATAGAGCGGAACAGCTCTGCGGCAGTGCTATATAATTTGCAGCCTATTAGAGTTTAAAGAAAATCAAACAAGTGTACATACACAAGGTTTTCAACTTATTCTTTCAAGCTCTAGAGCCACACTCTCTGTATGTATGATTCGGAGACCTTCAAGGGCTGCTAAACTGCCATTAAAGGCATTATCAACCACAAGCTTCTCTGCATGTGATCTAAAGGCACAATCTTTGCACGCTATTCTATGTGTGGCACACACGTGATAAATACAAACGACACCTTCTCCTTAGTTTTGATTGTGGGTGTATCTAAAAAGCAGGAGAATGCCCATAAACAGCTATGTGGAATCAGTAAGTTGGGAACTATTCTTTAAATAAACATAACAACAACAACAACAACAACAAAAACCTTAAAACATGTCCATGGGGGAGGGGGTGGCACTCCATTCATTCACCAGTGTATTTGTGTTCAGCTGCCACTGCAGTGAAACACCAGTGGCCAGCGCAAAGTACAAACCAGGGTGGAATGACTGACTTAGTTGAAAGAAGATTCTATGAAAAATAACTTCCTTTTAAACAAACTGCCTGACTTCTCATTACATATGAAACAACCTATACATGTGACTTTTACACATAAAAATGTTAAGAGCATTTAAAATCACCCTAATAATAGAGTGAGTCCTTGGGGCATAAAACAACTGTTTGGTCAAGTCTGTGGCTATTACTGTTTCAAACTCCTTCCTTCCTCTCTTCTAAAATGTCCCCTCTGTCTCCTCCCCTCTCCCTATAGGTTAAAGTTTCTTAGATCCAACCTTTAAAATGACAGCATCCAAGCTGAACAAGAAGATGCTATTAAAGGGCATTAAATTAAATACAGTATATCCTCCTACAACTTCAATCAGAATTTCAGACCAAGTGTTATTTAGTTCAGCTCTCAAGTGGAGCAGAATAACAAATCGCACACTTTGATTTACCTTCTTCGAATGCCAAATGGAGACAGGTGATAAAGAACGCACTCATGCACAGGCTATGAAGTTTCCCCTAGAAATTAATTCTATCTTCAAGATTCCTATCTCAGAGAAATTCCCAAAATGGCACACAAATAGGACTCTGCTAGAGAGATTACTGGGGCCATCCCAGTAAATGTATTTACTACCAGCAGAAAGGGGAAGAGAGTAGCTGAGAGGAGAGGAAGGGAGGGAGGGAAAGAAGAAGGAGAGGGGAAAGGGGTTGGGGGAGAAAAGTGGAATAGAGGAGGGAAGGAGGGATGGGATCAACTGTAAACTGATCCCAAAGTATTTATCACCTTCTTAAAAAAAAGCATCATCTTAAGCTATGCACAATGATCTTATAATAGATGTCTCTATGCACAGGAGTAAATCGTTTAAGAAGTAGATTCTGCATGATACACAAATATTAAGAAGGAGATGTTCATTTTCACCTATCATCAGACAAGTCTGATTTTCTAGTTTGAACAGTAAAGTTCACAGTATTTAACATCTTTTAAAACTAAAGACATATGGCTCCCCCAGCACGTGCTTTTCACAGAATCATCTAAGACTTTAGAATGGGTGGACCATGCTTCTACTTTTTAAGGCTGGTTCCTTACTCTTGATCATTCTGCTGCCCTTTTTAAAATGGAGGTAATCCGTACCAAGAACCACACAAGCACAACAACAACAACAACAAACTACCCAAACGGTAGATTTTTAAAAGAACAATTGTCTGAGTATCTCCCCATCTTCGCTTGATATATCAAATCTGTGTTGCATCAAAAATAAAACTATCCATGTGATAACTGAGTCTTGCTTGCATCTAAGCACTTCCCTAGGCTTCCTTTCAAGTTCTCCTAAGCCTGTGAGGAAAGTAGCTGCTTGCTGGGATGGGGTGGGGGGAAAGGGGGGTATGCAGAACTCTGACTGTATTTGTTTTCTTCTTGAATCAATGAGTAGTAACATTTCATACTTCCTACTGAGCCTTTCCTCTTGGAAACAGAAAGAGATATTCACTTTGCTCAAACCGATATGCTATACGCAATTAATGTCATTAACGCTGTCAATTAATAGCAAATAGGCTTCTAAACAAAGTAGGCTGGATGGGCAGCGGGGAGGGAAGCACTTTGGAGCTGGGGGGCGGGGTTCAGTCACTCTGAATCCTAACAATGCTGTTCACGTAGGATGTTTAGGGATGTTTTGAACACAAACTCCCTTTCCCTTTGGCTCTAGAAGTTTAACTAACTTCAGACAGATATGCTCCACTGAGCCCCTTGCCTGGATATGCAATTCTCACCAGGAACTTTTTCAAACACAGATCCCCAAACAGTAACTAACGGAGTAGAGATGCTCAGACCACTGACACATTTTGGATCTTGCTGTTTGTTTGCTCATTTAGACTTAAGGGGTTTCTTCCTTTTTTTTCCTCTCTTAATTTTTTTTCTTTTTTTTTTCTTTTTTTCCTAGAGAGGGAGTGGAGAGAAAGGGGGGGCGAGAGTGAAGGGCAGAGCCGGAGACCCACAAGTTGCCTGGCTTTGGGCAGAGGCAGCGGGAGGCGGCGCGCCTGGCTGCGCCCGCCTGGCCTTGCTGCACTCGGAGACGGCCCCTCCAGCCCTGCGCTCCGCTCCCGCCCCGGCCACCTCCCCCCTCCCCTCCCCCTCCCCAGCTCATTCCCTTCCTCGAGAGCAGCTGCAGCGGGGCCAGCGCCGGCCAGGGGATCCCGGGCCCCCACCCTCCCTCCCTAGGCTCCCGGCACACACAGCGCCTTCTCTTTGGGGGTTGTTTGTCTCTCTCTTTTTTTTTTTAATCTTTTTTTTCTCTCTTTCTTCTGCTTTTTTTTTTTTTCCTCCTTTTTTTTTTTTTTTTTTCCACCAGCAAGTCACTCCATTCGCCGAGCTCAGGAGGTGCGACTGCTCGCCGCCCGCCGCCACCAGAGCCCGCTCGCTGCCGCAGCCGCCGCGGGCGGACAATGCGCTGGGACCGGGCAGCGCAGACCCCCGCCCCCGGGACCGCGGGCCCGGCCCCCGAAGCGGGCTGCGGAGGGAGCGAGCTCGCCACCCCCGGCGGCGGCGGGAGCAGGGCCCGGGCGGCAGGTTCAATAAACAGAAAAGTGTTACCGTTCTCGCCTGGAAGGATCCTGCTGAAAGCTGGGCTTGGTGGGCGCCATCTTCCTGCAATTTTTTTTTCCTCTCTTACTTTTTGCCTCGCTCCCCCCTCCCGGGGCGGGGGGCGTGGGGAGGGCGGGGGTGTGCGTGTGCGTGGGCTGGAGGGAGAGAGTGCGGGCGTGCTCGGCGCTCGGGGCCCGGCGGGCGGCGGCCGTGGCGGTGGCCGTGGCCGTGGCGGCGGCGGCGGCCGCGCTGCTGAGGCTGGGAGGCTACGGGAAAGTAGTGGGGCCCGAGCGTCGCCAGCGGCCGGACGTCCCCTCGCGCCCGTAGTGCTCCCCGCCGCAGGTCGCTGCCTCTTCGGCTGCCGGTGCCTGATCCTCCCCCTGCTCGCCGGCCGCCGCCGTCCATGCGCTGCACAGCGCCCGCGGCCCGGGCCGCCCGGGCTCCCGAGACATGCCCGGCGCGGAGACAGGCGGCCAGCGCGGGCGGCGGCGGAGGAGGGGCGGGCGGCGGGGGAGGCGGCCGCGCGGTCCCGCGGGCAACCCGGCCAGGGCCTCCCGGTGCTCCGACCGGCGCGCGGCCGCTGGCGCCCCCGCCGCAGCCACTGGGGTCGGCGGGCGGGCAGGTGGGGAGCACACCCTCCCGGCAGGGGGCGGCGAGGCCTAAAAGTAGAGGGACCTGGAGGGGGAGGACACGCAGGGGGTTCCCAGCTTGACCACTGGGAAAGTATTTCTGGGCATTTTCCAGTTGCTTTGCTCTAGAGCTTGCTCTTCTCCTGCAAGCTGATACACACCCCCTTCCCCCTCTTCCCCCCCCCCCCCCCGCTCTTTCTTTTCTCTCTCTCTCTCTCTCTCTCTCTCTCTCTCTCTCTCTCTCTCTCTCTCTCTCTCTCTCTCTCTCCCCCTGCCCCCTCCCTCTCCCCCCTTCTCTCTTCCCTCCCCCTCTCTCATTTGGGGACTGGGAAGCGTGGCTGCTGGCGCAACAACGCCACTCAGTTGCAGTTTCAAACACTTCCCTTCTCTAGAGTATTTCAGCCTGTAGAAAAAAAGAGTGGGGATCAGAATGCCTGGAGAGTGAGCCGGATTGTCTTCGGGGGCAGTGGAAATAAAAGTATGAGGTGTTGCGTCTTGAGCTGACCCAGGCCAGCAGGTCCAACAGCCCTGTGCCTCTGAGCACGGGAAACCGGACCTGCACCTTGTGACTCTGGCGCCCTCAGCCAGGAGCCAGAGCCAGAACATCTGCATTTTTCACGTGCGTGCAGATATGCAGACCCCAGGGTTCACTGGCGTAGAGACGCAGTTACATAGAAGTTCCTTTGGAGCGCCAGGTTCCTGGTGCCTGGGGCTGCATTGCTGACCTCTGGAATCTAGTCCAGTCATGTCCCCATTAAACTGCCCAACCAGCGAGGCCTAGAGAAATGGCGACTCAGTGCAGAGGCAGATGGAATTCTGCAGAGAGCCCGGGCAGAGCATTTGTTCACTATGCCTCTCTGCAGAATGGGGACAGCTCTTTTTGCAGACTAGGGCCAGTCCTGTATTAAGCAGGCAAGACAGACACCAAAGACAGCTCCATGCTGAACAAACGAAAGAGTCTGGTGGGAAGCATCATTCTTGAGTGGAGCTTTGCTTCCTGCTTTACAGTTGGGGCACTTGGGGCAGGGGGTGGTACTTAATAGGTGTTGCCTTGTGTGCGACCCTTTCGGTAAAGTAGGGAGGGGATTCTGAACCTCCACTGGATGCATAATTGTGTGTGGTGGTAGAGATGAGACATCTTCGTGATATCGAGTACTCTTTGGAGTTAGTACACTCTACAGGTAGGAGAAATAGAGTGGTGGGGAAATAAATTGAAGCAATGCGTGTTGCCTGCCAGACAAATGCAGCCTAGCAAAGAGGAGGGAGAGCTAGCTAGTTGGAAGTTCTGGTTTCAGGAGAGACAGTCTAGAGCAGTTCTACCCAGAGGTGGCAAGTAAGAGAGGTTGTGTTCCTATAACAGGCAGGCCACTACTTGAAAACTCACTCCTGTCACAACCACCCCCTCATCAAACTCCCCAAAATTACCTTAAAAAAATTTTTTTATGATATCTCACAGTTCACGTTAGCAAAATGTCCTAGTCTCCAGAAAAAAAGAAACAAACAAAAAAAAAAGTCTGCCCCTCAGAGCCTGAGCCAGTGATAGTGACCTGTGAAAGGAGATGCCTGGCTTAGACCTTATCTCTAACACCTGCCAATAATCTCCTTGCCCAATTCTTCTGCCCCCAAATTAACTAAAATTAAAGGCAGTAACAGGTGTCATGAGATCTGAATAACAAAACCAAGTAAAACTTCATTTTTACTACCATCATCGTACCTCTGTCAGTATAAGAGAACACTGAAATCGGAGGCAGGAAAAAAGCACTCCAAAGGAGAGAGTTAAGATTTTTCTTTTTTTTTTTTTTTTAAAGCCCTATCCTTAGAAAAGCAGTGAGACTGAGGTGTAACAAGTGGTCTGAATCCCAACTGGAAGAATCAAAGGGAAGTATTGAGGCGGGGCTTAGGTGGACTGACCCTGGATGCTCCTGTCTTGAAGGAAAATGAACCCCAAGATCATCTTTTTCTAAACAACAATGCTGAGGGGGGAAAAAGCTAAACTAAAAGCCAGAGAGTCATGACAGCCCCTTATGCCCAATTTACATCTTATAGGTCAGCTCAAGTTCCTGGAGGTCCCTGGAATTGTCCAAAGGCCATGTGACATTTCTGACCCTTGAATCTGTTCTTCACACCACACTATTGTTACTATTGCCTACACTTCCTAGTTAAAGTGACCGACAGATTCTCTTGTCATTTAAATTCTCTATAAAGAGAGAAAACATACCTGAACCAAAAAGGAATATTTGAATTCTTTACTGGTGTTCAGTATTTGTAAGATGCCAATATCTTTTTTATTAAAGGTTCTTGTAGTCACTTGAGTGAAACAAGGCTAAAATAATTTAAGCAAAAAAAAAAATCTCTTTGACAAGGATTAGTCCCCTTTTGAGTTATTTTCATGACTTCTCTTTAAAAACTTTTGGCAATAAGCAAAGCATGTACTGAAGTCTTCTACAGAATATTTGCAATTACATGAACTTGGAAAATACTGTATTAGGCAAAATCTGGTCACTGGGCCATTGGTTAGAAGGCACAAAACACAGCAATGACAGATTACTGTAACCTTTGCAGTTTAAATACTGTTGTTTCAAACCAAAGGTTTTCAGATCAATGAAGTTTCAAATATGAGGTAAAATGGGGGTTTGCATTATGCATTGTATATATTTTAAGTTAAATGCCATTGGCAGATCTCTCAGATGTTTAATCGTGTACAATCTGGGAAACACAAATATTTAATTTTACACTCTCATGTGCTTTTTTTTTTTTCTCTTCCATCTACCATAAAATTGAGCCCCATGAAAGGAGAGTTTACCTTTTTGATTACATTGTTAGTTTTTCTCATAGCGTTTTTTATGGATCACATTTTTTCAATACAATCTTGGAACATCGAAAGTTATGCTTAAGTAAAAACTTTAGAGTTAGAGAGCTGTTGGTGGCAAAGCTCCCTTTATTTCCTAACATCAAAGGCTGTTCAGTGTTTTCATGGCAATTATTTGAATCTAGAGAGTATCTTTAGAAAAATGCAACAAACACTACATTAAAACTTCCTTCTCATCACCAAGCCTAACTTTTGTAAAATTTGCTTCCTAACTTTTATCTCTGGATCTCATCTATTTGCATTATAATGCGTTTAAGGTAAATACTTAACAGAGCCTATGAGATTTGGATTTCACGTTCTGTTTCCCTGTAGTAACAGGTGACATGATCACACTCTTAGGTAGAATTGCAAGTCTATCGCTGCACATGAAAATCGTTTCTATCCTGTTTGGATACAAATGATCAGTCAGCCTCCAATGATCAATTGCTCCCCTGGCTGGCCATCAGCGCGGATTCGCGCCTGCACAGGCATTGAAAACATTTTGTTGGAAGGGGACAGGAAGCCCAAACTTTGCAAAAGCATCTCGTGCTGCGTCTCAGACTTCACTGGAACTCTCTGGCTACTCCCGGCTGAGGCTCTGCGTTCGGGGCCTGGCAGAGGGCAAAAGATGACTTCACTTCGCCAGTGTACTAGAGTGCTTTTCAATTCGGATTGTGTGTCGCCCCCCTCACTCCCCTTCTATAGCATAGGATCAGGCAAAGTAAGCCCTGTCGATAAGGCACAAAACAAGAGCAAAGTGAGTCCCACCCCAGTACCCGGGTTTGGGGGTAGTATCCCAGCTCCGGCGGGACTACTCACCGCTGCTGGTAGGAGGTGATGCCCTGGACGTTCTGCGGGGTGCCGTTGGCCGCTGCGCCGGCCCTCCCCATGCCCGCACCGGCCGGTACCCCAGCGGCTGCCCCGCCGGCCGCCGCGGCCGTCACCTGCACGCTGAAATCCGGAAAGATTCGGATCATCGCCGCGGCTTGGAGTTCCAGGCGCAGCTGCTCTGGGCTCGGGCTGGCGGGGGCTCGAGCTCCGGTTCAGGCGGCGGCGGCGGCAGCACGGGCGCGAGCGGCGGCGGCGGCAGCAGCGGAGCCAGGCACCAGCCTGCAATCCCATTAGTGAGCCGCGGCCACTGTGCGCGGCGGAGAGGCGCTTTGATGTGCGCGCAGCGGGCTGAGGTGGAGGGGGCGAGGAGGAGGTGGGGGGTGTGTGCGAGGGACTTGCAAACAGCAAACGTGTCAGGGTGGGGCCTTTTCTCCCTTTTGGGGGGCACTGTTGCTCCCCCCTCTTTCCAGGATGTTGCTCTCACTGGCTGCTCCAGCAGCGCCGCGCGAGCCCAGCTGAGGGAAGAAGGGGAGGGGGTGGAGGAGGAAGGATGCACCCGGAGGCTTGGCGAGGACTTGGCCGGTGCAAGGGAATAACGGGCAGTAGAGGGTACGTTTCTTTCCCTTCCTCTTCTGTACACACACACACACACACACACACACACACACACACACACACACACACACACACACACACACACACACGGCGCACTTCCGATCCAAAGTGCAAGACTGTGTGGTGCGCTCTTTCTCTTCGTTTCTCTGGAGAAATAACCACATCCAGGCAGGCTCCAACCTTTCGCGGCTGCCGGAACCGGGATCCCAGCCCGCGGTTGTAGGAATGGGGCTCCAGAGCCTCTGCTTTCAGCCCGGACCCCTCGTTGACACTATTCTCCACATTAAGCAGCGCGAGTGTGACCAAGCGCAAGTTGGTCTCGGGAGAACTTGATAGTTATCTAGGAGAGATGGTTTGCAAAAGCGGAGGGGGTGGGGGAGGCGCTTTTGTACAATGGAGAGTTTGGGCAGCTTAAAAGAAAGGGCTCTTCCCGCTCCTGGTGAATGGAAGAGTTGGTCTTGGAAAACTTGTGAGGTGAGGTCTGTCGGTCCAGCTGGACCGAGTTTGCACTAGTGATCCACCTCTTAACGCCCCCTTTGACTGGGGAAACGAATAAATTAGTAGCCACAATTGAGACGAACTCCGCGAATTCCAGCCACCAAGGAAACAAAAAGGGAAAACACGTGCATGTATTTCCTCGCGCCTTCCAGTTACTTCGCATTATTACACCCGCCTTTCATTAGGGGGTGAGGAGGGATCCTTGTAGTTTGGGTGCGTCTTTTTAGTGAGACTTGCACTGGGTTTCACTGAGCTCTCTCTCTCTCTCTCTCTCTCTCTCTCTCTCTCTCTCTCTCTCTCTCTCTCTCTCTCTCTCTGTGTGTGTGTGTGTGTGTGTGTGTGTGTGTGTGTGTGTGTTGGGGGGGAGGGAATTAGTTGTTCCCCCACCCCCTTGCCCAGGACCCGGGTTGCCCACTTTCTTCCCTGTCTTCTGGTTAGTGGACAGGGACCGAGTTGCAAGATGCAGACAGACTCAGCTCTTGAAGGACTCAGGGCTCGGGTTTTGCTAGTGTCCCGCACTCAAAGGCCCTGCCTAGCTTAGCCGCTGCTGCTGCTGCTGCTGCTGCTGCTGCTGCTGCTGCTGCTGCTGCGGTGGTGGCGGCAGGGGCGGCTCCTGATGTAGCTGCAGCAGCTGCTATTGCTGCTGCTAGTGGTAGTGGTAGTAGTAGTAGTAGCTGCTCCGCTGCTCACTTTTTACAGTAGTAATAGCAGTAATTTCCCCTTCAGGTGCTCTCCTTCCCATCCCGCACACTCCTGGGCACTGCAGCTGAGGGGCTGGGCAACCGAACCAACCCAAGTTAACTGTGACCTCAGCACAGCCGTGATCCAAGGCCAATCGCGCTTCTCCCAGCTGGGCACCTGCTTAACCCTTTGAGCCTGGGAAGCAGCCGGCCACCAGGACCCAGCAAGACAAGAAGACCCAGTGGCTTGAAGTTGCCAAGGCTTAGATTGACAGAAGCTCCCCAATGAGACACCCCGCCCCCACCCCTGCACACCATCCAGAAGCCAGATGCCCGCCCTGCATTAGACCCGTGCTGTCTCTCCCACTCTGATGATTCTAGAAACTAGGGAACTGGACAAAGACTAGTCCTTCCCCAGGCCCCATCCTGCTCCTGCTAGGGCAACCTCTGGGCATCCCCCAACCCAAGTGGCTTTTGGGAGGAGCCTCCGCGCCCAGCAGTCACAGGAGACTGGGGGTAGGGGGGAAGTGGGCTTGGCTATTGCTGGCCAAGCCCACAGCGCAGCTGCGTTTCCATTTTCCTCTCAAAGAAAATGCTTTGGACGGCAGATAATACCAGGAGATATGAAACTGCTTCGTCCCCCACATGTTGCACGTAAAAAGAATCGTAATGAGCATCTGTGCCTTGTGCGAGGGAGTCCACGAATTAGTTGAAGACCAAAGCAAGGTCCTGACTTCCCGCTTCCGGGTCATTTTCAAGCCGAAGTACGAGAGACTAACAGTTTAGAGCCGGGTTGAGCGTGCAGGGGTGGATGAGCGGTGGAAATCTGCCTTTTAAGGACCCCCACAGAAGAAACTCAGCGCAAAGGCTCTAGCCTGCTTACCTCGTAGTCCTCTGAACTAGATTCCCAAAGGATCTCAGATATGCTATAGCCCTTGGCTCTGTGCAGGCTTTCTACTGAAGAGAGCCTTCGTGCCCATTCTGGAGAGGACAGGGATGTTTTAAAGCATGTCTGTCTGAGTTAAGGCCAGCAATGCTGTAAGCAAAGGAAACCCGGTGAATGACTGAGGAGTGAGGGTAAAACTGAATTCCTAGGCAGGCAGTGGCTTTCTTTTAAAACAGCGTTTGTCTGCATAGTTGGCCCATCAAGGCACTGGTGCTGTCATAGCCACCTGTAGGTAAGTAAGCCAGAGAGGAGGTTTCCAATGAGTGGCTCAGATCTGGGGGTGGGGCCACCAGGAGTGCTGTCTGTACAATGCTTCTAGCTATATACCCCTAATGCTGCCTCAGTCTCCACAACAGAAGAGAAAGAAAAAACCCCTGTAGCCCACCCCCAAAAAGTTTTTTTAATCAGCTTTTCTTTTAATGGCTTTCTGTGCAGTCAACAATGAATTGTATATTTGTTGACAAACAATACCGCTTCTTTAATTGTTTCAATCCCAATTCCAGGACTAGGGGAGGCTAGTAGCGGCTTGCTAGTCACTAGTTGTTTTCCATAATAGTTGGTCTGCAAATGTGCGACCCTGTTTTCCTTTCCTTTCCTGGAGAAATTTTTTTCTTGGAAGCCCATGGGGCCATCT
The DNA here is from genome assembly GCF_903995435.1 of Acomys russatus. Taxonomy (NCBI): domain Eukaryota; kingdom Metazoa; phylum Chordata; class Mammalia; order Rodentia; family Muridae; genus Acomys; species Acomys russatus. Next base: position 64,592,988 of record NC_067137.1, on the reverse strand, counting down.
TATTCCAGAAGAAACGGTCTGGTGTTTATATTGCTCACTCTGAGGCCTCTTCAATCAAGTCCTATACTATTAAAGTAGGTAAGTGAGTTCGTTGAACTTCAAATTACCAGGCTGTCAATTACTCATATTAAGAATTCAGATGACTCTTGCCCTCCAGAAATTGTTAGCTAAAACAGGCAATATATATATATATATATATATATATATATATATATATATATATATATATATTCCAAGAAGATTTGCACAATAGCTTACCTTGGGGTACATGTTAGGACTGTCTCAGTATGTTATCCTTTACACATATTATTTCAGAAGGCTGGGTCGCACATGTACAAGAAACAAAGTCCTTACCGGATCGGCTCCTCTCCATGTTCATTAAGGACCTTAAGCAAAATATAAGCTTATCTTCTCATTAGTGATTCGGATCCATTACTCTGTTCTGTCAGTTAGAAGCTTTACATGCTGGCAGCTGTTTTGAAATATTTTGAAAGTTGCGCTGGCATCTACCCAAGCAGAAGGACTCCAGCGACTGCTAAGCTATAGTCTTTCTCACTTTATGCCGCCCCCCCATCCAAATCTACATATCAGCACACATAGAGATATAGAAAAGAATTGAATGATACTGTAAGCCCTGAATACAAACATGCAATGTATGTCTAAAGATTTACATCTCCATCCTTGTTGCCAGTGTACAACCGAGCCTTTTGCTTGTATGTTGAAAATATCCATTTCTACCTAGTTAAGTGGTTTGACTTTGGGTTTTCGCTCTCTGCCACTGGAAGCTGCCAGTGACAGGTAGAACAGGGAAGCCTACACAGCGTGATTGCACCTAATTTTTGCTTTATTTTGATCAGATGCTCTTCTAAAGAAGAAAAATGGACTAGGAGAAAGAGATCGGCATACAATAAGCAAAACGAGAAACAGATAGGATAAAATCTTCCACACAGTGAAGAAGTGAAAGAAGCGATTTCCTTGGAAATGGGAGGTTTATTGAAATGGCGATATTCAACAATCTGGCCCGGTTCATGGTAGAGACAGCCAAGAACTGATACTGTGGCCCTGCCACACAACGTAAGGAAGATGTTACATTGTGTTAGGGGGTTAAATATGTGATTCAATTTTCCATCTTTGCTTCCTAATCCGAAATGAATTTGGGCTCTTATTGGTAAATTTGCCATGCTATTAATATGTTCTTTGGTCTATTGAGAAGCAAAACAATAGTGTTAGAGAAAGGAAAAATAACATAAACCTAGCAATATGGCAAGTCTTGATTTTCTAGGAGGGCAACTAAAGAATTAAGACACTATACTTAATAAATCACTTGGATGTCTCTATGAAGATTTCTGAGGGTTTTTTTTTCCATCTTAACCCTAAATAGGTAATACATTGGAATAGCTTCAGCTATTATCTTAAATTCTAAGAACCTTATAAATATATAGTTATAAATATATGAGATTTAGTTAAAAGAAAAGGAAATATTTTTAGCTTTTTAAAAGACTTGATGACAGGCAGTAAGGAATGCATTACTTGAAAAAGAATTTAGAAAGCTATAAACTTTGCTAAATTTTGTGGCACCAATTACTAAGAAGTATTTGCACATCGATAGACTAATGAAAGGTGAAATTACTCTTAAATTCTAAATAACAGTTTATTTTCAGCATGGCACATTAGTTTGTCCCTAAATAACAAGATGTTGCTTAATTTCTCATGCCAGTGGATTTGGTTTAGGAGTTGGCGTCATGCTAACTTTTAGGGAAATGACTTAAGTCTACCTGTGATTATCAGGACGGTTCAATCATTGCTTTTAATTTATTGCTCTCAGCCCAACTCATATCTCATGGGGCTGATAGGAAATAAGTTGGTGCTTAAGCCACAGGTCCCAGCCCATGTTTGCTCCCATGAAAGGCATAGATCTTGTTAAGCGAAACTTTTGTATTGGGTTCCTCCAGATGAGCACACTTATGTAGCCAATGGACTTTTCTTCACAGAATCTGCTTATTGACTATAAAAGTGTTCGTTTGAGGTCAGATTGAATGAAAGACTAGTTAAATTCTTTTGAATTTCTTTTTCAAAATGGAACCAACCACACTAGAAGATTTTTACATGAATTTTTCATTTTGGGAAGGATAGGATATTGTATAAACCTAATCACACAACAAATCAAAGAAATGGTTTTATTAAGCTCCATGCTGAGCCAACCATTCTGTTTTTATTAAAAAAAAAAAACATATTATATCCCTTCACCTACAGAGATGGCTTTCAGACATTAGAATGTATCAGAAATGGAAGAAAGACTTATTAAATCACAAATTTCTGGGTGTCACTTGTATTGGATAAATCTACCCCAGGATGGGGACTGGACTCTTCATTCCTAAAAGAAAGTGCTTGGTAATGATGACCTGTTTGGTCTAAGCACCCTAATTGGGTACCATAGTATGTTTATGACTGTAGATCCTGACTTTGCTACACTCTGACTCAGTGGTGAAGGACACATGTGCTCTAAGCACTTTGTCCTCTGCAACCTGATATATTAGCCAAAGTACATACGTTAAGAAACAAGCTGAGAAAAGCTTGCCAGGCAAAGCAAGAAATGTGTATAAGTGTGGTGGTGGTTGGGTGTGGGGCTGGGCTTAAGGGAGATGAGACTATGAAAAAGGCATGGACAGGGTGACTTAAATTTATTTATTCAAAGTCTCAGTTCCTCTATCTGTAAAAGCAGTCACACTGTCTTCAAAGGATTGTCATCACAAAGTGCCCAGTGCTGAATCCCCATTAATTACTCATGAACGGTGGCCACTCCCAGGGAAAGAATCTCTGTGCTGTCTTTCAAGATCTCTGCCATAGAGATGGAAAATATCTTGGTGATTACTCAGACAAGTTATGAAATATTCACACATTCTATTTATGAATGTTGACACATCTAAACAATTATTTATCCTAAACTCTGTAAGATGTTTGAAATCAAAGTCAAGGAAGATACCAGATTTAAAAAAAAAAAAAAAAACATTTCAAGTGTTTCTTAAAGTCAGGAGCCCTTTTCTATAAGCTTGAAGTTCTGTTTTTATTCAAAAGGCAGCTAGCTTCTGGCATTGGTCATATGTGGGAAGTCTACAGGCATGAAACCAATAAATTCACAAATTAGAAGTCCAATTCAGGTAACAGATATTCCATTGGCCACTACTGGAAATAAAGCTATCTGAATATTATTTCAAATCTGTTTAATTAACCCATAAAACAAAGGTAATTGTTGTCACCAAGATCTTGGTCAGGACTCCCTTTATTTCCCTGGTACAACAATTCCAAGGAGACAAATAGGTTACAATGTAGAAGATAGGCAGAGAGGACAGTGGTTGGAGAGACCCTGGTCCTGGTCCACTTCTAGGCAGGTTTTCTAAAATCTCTCAAATACACGCAGCTTTTCCCGAGAGAGACTGCTCTGTCCAGGTGGCTCGGAGCCCTGTTTGTCCAAGCCTTGTCACAGGATGGCAGCCTCTGGTTTTGTAGGGAAGCCCATACCCAACACACAATAGTCTCAGACTGCTCAGAGCTTCTGGAACAAGTTCTCATCATGGCCTCCTGGGCAGATCTGGACACCCATCTTCCTCCAGTGCTAGAAATATACCTCAACCTCAATTCTTCTGACCATCATAGAGGTTCTTTACCTATTGCTGCCTACGAAGCACCTTCCAGTGCCCATATCTACCAAGCTGCTAATAACTGACTGGCTGCCAGAAACTGTGGCATTCATTGGGACACTCCTCTCTACTCATACCCCTCTAACTCTTAAATACCAACACAACAATTTGGATTCTTTTAATAACATTTATCAATATTTGTTGTATTCAAAGCTAAAACAAATGTGCAGAAATTTGTTAGTTTACTATAAAGTCAATGGCAAACTAGTTATGTAACAAATAACATTTTAAACGTAAATTAACTTGACATGCAACAAGAAATAGAAGAATGACATTTCTTAATATTTTGGATTCTCTATAATGTCTGGATTAGTAGAAAACTTTAGATGTTTCTATCCCTTTGGTATTCATTCTGCTATAAAATGTTGTTCAGGTTGTAATAGAGAAATTCTAGGTCACAGTTATATAATTAAGTAGAGCTGTTTAATTTTATAGTCTTGTCAGATAAGTATGTATTTCTCCAGCTGGGTGAAGTGGCACACACCTATGATCTCAGCACTCAAAAAGGCAGAGGCAGGAAGATCTCTATGAGTTTGAGGACAGCCTGATCTACAAAGCAAGACCAGAACAGCCAGGGCTACACAGAGAAATCCTGTCTTGAAAAAGAGAGAGAGAGAAGGGGGCAGGAATAGTATAGTATGTATTTTTCCTAACTACTACACCAAATTTGAAAGATTTCTTTTTTTAAAAGATTAATTTATTTTTATTCTATGTGTTTGTGTAGTGTCTGCATATCTGTGTGGCAAACGGGTGCCTAGAACTTAAAGAAACCAGAAGAGGGCTTTGGCTCCACTGGAAGTAATGTCAGTTGCATTGTGGGTGCTAGGAACCAAAGCTCAGTCTTCAGCAAGAGTAGCAAGTGCTCTTAACTGCTGAACTATCTCTCCAACATTAACAAAGTAATTTCCTAAATTAGCTATGACATGAAATCTAGAATGATATTAAGAAACTTTTATATTATGGTCATTAAAATTTATGCATATGGTCATCAGTGTATATTTTTGTACATTTATGCATTGATTATCTTTAAAACTTTGACTAATTGGGTTATGTAGCCTTCTAAATATTGACATATTTTGTTAATCAATGTAAAAAAAAAACAATAAAGTCACATTTAAAATATCTTTGCCAGCCTCATCAGAAACACCAAGGAACTATCAAAGCTCACACTGACAGAAGTTTCCTGAAGTTCTAATTTTCATTTGAAATCTTAAATACTGTTATTGGCAAATAAGTGGTCAGTTATTATCTTTGAATGTAAGAGACACATTTTCTTTGTTTTAAATAAAAGTGGCAGAGTCAAATCCAGAAGGTAAAATACCATTTTTTATCAGTTATTTCTTTAGTATAGTGAATGTTATTGCATGAGAAAAGTGACTAGTGACCTGAAGTACAGTTGATTCAGCTACCCAAATTCCTGCCAATCCCACAGCATCTTTATTTGATATACAAGGACAATTATCCACAAGTGAAAATGTAAATACTTAATATTATAAAAGTTTTTTTTCCTCAGCCACATTTCAAGAACTGCGGGCTTAACAGTTATTATTATAATAATTAAATAAGCTGTTTAAAATTCCTCTTTGCCATTTCCCAAAGAGTTATTGCCAGTCACTTATATATTGTTTTATTATGAAGTCATGAATACATAGATATCAATGTTATACTTAGCATTTTGTGTAAAGCTTAGAAATGAGTACTTCGTTTAGGGTTTGTAGAGCCCTAGGCTTGATCTCAATACCAGAAAAGAAACAAAGAGGCAACAAAGGTGAAGCCAAAAGTCCTTTGCTCTTTTATATCATTCGAGTGGAGAATGCAATTTTCAGCAAAGCAATCACAGTGTTTACCATCAGGATCTGGTGAGAGGACCTGATTTTTTTTCTCTCTTCTCTGAGAAAAGGATAGGCATCAGAGTCAAATGGTCCTCCAGAAAGATGGAAGGACCGGTTATAGCAGATAGCAGATAGCTGTATAGGACAGAGCACAGAGAAGCTGGGTTACATTCCATGTCGGAAAGAGGTTGACCATCACCTGAAGAGGGCTGTCTCTGAGAGCTTGAGCCTTTCTGGTTGGAGATGTATCTCTACATCATGAGCAAAATGTCACTGTGCACTGTGCAATTATTCTAACTTGGTCTTCATGGGAAAGCACAAATAAGCTTCCTCATCATTGATCAGGCAGAACTTCAGAGCCTTGTTCAAAATGAAAGACAAACTGAATCATCATGTAAGGTTTCTTCAGTTTCTCTAAAGCAGAGTGAGGGGACTCTATGATTTTCCTATTTAGAATAATTAATTTCATTTAAGTACCCTGGACAGCTGCTGAAGCTACAGAGCAAGTAGGAGGCGAATAACTGGGTTTTCTTGGGGAGTAGAGCTCTGTGCCTGAGTGACTGGGAAAGACCACCCTAAAAGGGGATCAAGCCATGGGACATTCACTCAATTAATATACATGGCCTAATTTTCCCCAAGAAGTCTACCCCCAGTTCTGCTATGTACTTGATGGAAGTTATAGAAGACATCAGCTTCCTAAGATGATTGTTTCCAGTAACAGATGCTTCATGCTCTGTCTTAGAGGAATTAAAAAAAAAATGTATACCATAGAGATGTTATCTACATACCCTTTCAGAGTGCTGAGACACCACTATAACTCTGCTTAAGTTCTTAATTCGTCTGAGAGTGATATCTTCCAAACATGATTTACGTATCTATCACCAATGAACATCATGAGCTTGGTGAGGATGCTTGGAGTATAATCACTTTTAAGGGAAGACATCTAAACCAACTGTTTAAATTTTAAAGTTTTCCAGTCTTATTATGTTTGATTAAAAGGAGGGATACAAACGATTTTCTCTGGAATTTTTCTGCTCAGCTAAAGATCTTGGCAAATTATGATTTTTCTCAATTTGAAGTTTTGAGAAAGGTATATCATCCAGTTCTAGGGAAAGCCAAAAATGTAAAACTTGAAGATGGATCCAGAAAGTGAGGTAACCCTGACTCAGAGAGAGAGAGAGAGAGAGAGAGAGAGAGAGAGAGAGAGAGAGAGAGCGAGCGCGCACAAGAGAGACAGAGAGAGGGGGGAGGGAGGAAGAGAGGGGGGAGAAAGAGAGAGAGAGAGGGAGAGAGTGCTAATGGTCTCCCTCATATGCACCTCCTAGCCAAGAATGTATATTGTATATATGTTTAGTCCCAGTCAAAGCCCCAAACTTTCAAAACTGAGGTGAAGAGGAGGTAAGATGAGGCAACTACAAAACATGGATTTCAGGAAAAGATTGAACTGTTACGAAAGAGTATAGAATAAGCTTTTGGTTTTGTTTGTTTGACACCTTGTTTTTTCTTTTTCTGTGATGGGTCTGGGAATCCAACTATGTGTTGTTTAATATAGCAAGAACCATTTCCACATTACAAAATCATCCCCTGTGATTTATCCCATGGAGGCAGTGATTATGAAAGTCAGGCTTACTTTTGATTTTCAGTGACCATCAGTGCAGTAGAAATTAGACACATTAGTCACTGAGTGTATTTGTCTCATTGGCTGACCCACTTTTAAAAAGTAAGTTTTAAAAACCTGTTTAGGGGGAGAGGTTCTGAGACCTGGCATGTTTCTCTTTCTGTTTTTTAAAAAATGATACCAGATTATTCTATTACCGTGTTATCTATTATGCAAGCTATACTGCTATAATATAATAAAAGATGGCTTTAAATTTTAAAAAGGAATATTAAATAGTATAGAAGATCCAGTGTGTCAAACCATCTCAGTTTTGTATAATGGGAGCATAAATCAAATAGTTGTTCATATAAAATACAAGTTTATTTCTTTTTAACCATAAATGCACAAGGCAGGTTACTCTGCTGAAGAACCTGTGTTCCTTCTCTCCTGTTCTCTCCTGTCAAAGGTGCAGAAAATCCTGTCTAGCCTGAAAATGATAGCTACTCCATCCCCGCACCCGCCATAGAAGCAGCAGGGCAGAGGAACTGTAAACAGGGAAAAGAAGGCATTTCTAGTCCTCCAATGAGTCCATTTGGAAGTGGCATGCTCCTCATATGTCTTTGGGCAAGATGTAGTCCCATGATCACCATTGGTTGTATGCTATGCTGGGGGTATAAATCTAACCACCCAGAGTGCTGGTATTGTAGAAGAAATGAACCAATGGATTTAAAATTTTACTAGACCTTAACAGGCAAACAGATCCACTTAATCTGAAGCTAAGATATTAGAAATAACCCAACAGCAAGAACAAGGAGACATCCATGGTGTTTACTTAAGAGCTAGTAAACTCCAAGGCAAAGGCCTTCTCTTTTTTAGCACAGAGCAGTTTACAGTTGTCCCTGAAGACAAGGAGAAGAGACACAGGAGTGCCTCGATTAAAAGGAAGATGATACACCTTAAGAATTCTGGCACGAGAAATTTTTGTATTGTAAGACACTTTCACCTGACAGGTGACTCGCTACATAAAGCCAAGTGAAGATTCAGATTGTGTTTGTGCAACAGTGTGGCTTTCCACTGCTCCTTTGATGCATAACTGGGACATTCAGGAGGGGCACCGAGGGTCAGGGTTACTCCATTACCAAGCTCTGAATGGGAGTCTTTGCTGGGGCCTCTACAGCTAGTTCTGCACGAAGAGCCCACACAAAGACACAGGACACTTGGCTCCGGACTTTAATCTTCAACTTCATTTTTTTCTAAAATCTAAACTGTAAGTTTATTTTACAATACATTTACATATATCTCTCTGTCTCTCTCTGTCTCTTTCTCTCTCTGTCTCTCTCCCTCTCTGTCTCCTCTGTCTCTGTCTCTGTCTCTGTATCTCTCTCTCTCTCTCTCTCTCTCTCTCTCTCTCTCTCTCTCTCTCTGTGTGTGTGTGTGTGTGTGTGTGTGTGTGTGTGTGTGTGTGTGCTTAAATGCCACAGAGTATATGTGGAAATCAGAGAATAATTAGCAGGAATCAGTTCTCTCTTTCTGCCGTTGGCATGCTCTGGGAACTGAACTCAGGCTACCGGACTAGGATGCACAAACTTTTACTCACTGAGTTATCTCACAGGCACACACTCCCCCTTTTAATTACACAATCAGCTTCTTTATGTAATACCATCTAGCATTGTAGCACTGTTTGAAAATTAACAAAGATCTGGGGAAGCTGAGGCAAGAGGATCTCTCTACCCTAGTATTTTGAAACCAGCCTGGGCAACACAGTGTGATCTTGTCTGAAAAAAAAAAAAGAAAAAGAAAAAAAGAATTTATAATAATAATAATCTAAAATGGCATACATTGTTTGCATTGAAGATGTTATTTCTCTGGTCTAATTTTTATTTTGTAAAAAAATGTAAATCCTCAATACCAATTCTTGTATTATCCCATGGGATAATCCCACATTTTAATCCATTTTGTAACTCTCCTTTTATTTCTCTGACTTTGAGACATAAGAAAATCAACCTGTTTTTCATGCCCATAAATAATTAAAGGTGTTAAAATGTAAAGAACTGAAAATGAAAAATTGATATTTCTTGGTCATCTGCTGTTGTGTGTGTGTGTGTGTGTGCGTGTGCGTGTGCGTGTGTGTGTGTGTGTGTGTGTGTGTGTGTGTGTGTGTGATCTTCGGTTTCTCCCCCTTAACAGCCTTATAAAGTATATTTTATTAGCCCCACTTTCATGGGTTTTAAAAAAGAAACTTCATGAATTGCTAGCAACTCAGGTATGACACAATTAAAGAATTTTCACTGTAGCTTTATTATTCAGCTTCAGTCTTTTATTTTATAAACAATTTGTTGCAGATAAAACCACAATGGAACATAACAGTACTGACTAGATTCAAGATAAACATTAGCCTCAGTATCTTCCTAATGAAGAACCTTAAAATACAGCAGGCTAGTTAGCTTTCCCTGTTTTGTTTAGTTAGCTAAGAAAAAGCCCACAGCACTTGAGATAGATTAAAAATACCCATAAGCATCTAGTCCCTTCCCTCTTCTCAGTGGGAAGTAGCAACGGTATGGATCGGCCATTCTGGGAGGAGAACCCAGAGCGCTGGCAACATTCTTGACAGGACTGCTTTCTAGAAAAGCATTTGTCAGCCAGCACCTGGTAAAGGAGAGAACAGAGCCAATGATGTGTATTCTTAATTGCACTGTAGGCGGTTAGGATGTACTTAAGACTGAGCCCACAGCATGGGTACCTATTGGTAACCAATAAATAAAGTATTACAGATTATCCTGTAGTACTTTCTCTGAAGCAGGATCTCTATGGATCCAGCCAAAGCCTATGCTATTGGTTTCCTACTTCCACCCTCTCCCTGCCCGACACATAGAGAAAGAAAAGAAAAAATTTTAAATGATCCATTTAAAACCAACACATATCAAGCAATTTCTAAAAATATGACCAATTTGGGAGTGGCACAGACTCTAAAACTAGAGCAAATATGTCAAAGGCAATTTTGTCCCCAGTTCTACTTCCGAAGAGGGCAGGGAACATGCTGCAAAGACCCAAGATGCTCCATGTGCAGAAGAGCAAACCCAGCGAACTAGAGGCCCTGCTTGGGCTACTTTAGAGGCTTCTTACCCTGAGGGCTTGCAAGGAAGGGTCTTCTTGCAAACATAGCCGGCCAGGGAGCCAGATTGGTTTGTTAAACTGTCACTGAGATTAGAGCTTCCGGAAGCTCCAGTCCGGAACATCAAGTCAATTTCTTACTAAACTCCTTCTCATGTTGAATGGGAAAAAGATTAGACTGTTGAGTGCTTGGGGGAAAAAATAAAACTAGCTGGTAGGCAAGCTCTCTCTTTTAAAAGAAAAATTCTCTTAGCTTTCTGAACTTGAATATAGCTTAATATGAGCAACAGGAAAAGACTCAGTTGAGTGGGGTAGGGGTAAGAGAAGAAGATAAAAAAACAACCCAGATCTCTCTTTGAATCATTGCTTACTGAATATCAGTGAAAGAAAATGCCTTCAAAGTTTTTGCACAGATACCATTGAGACACGGGAAAGACTAACAAATACTTCTAAATAACGTGTAGAGTCTTCACTAAATGGGAGGAGGGAAGGGCAAGCACTGCCCAAGGATGCAAAAGTGTGCCTCATACTGACAGCAGTATGCCTCCTAATGCTGAGTGGCTAGGCTGTTCCTCAGACCACCATGTCAGACACTCCCTAGACACCTGCTGGGACGTGGGACTGGAAGAGCAGGGCAAAGAGGATTTACTTTTCTTCCTTGTAGATGGAACAGACAATATATGGAAAGGGCTCGTGCAGGGGACTTTGCATGTAACATACTCACCATAAACCTCTGGCTGGTGCAGTGGTTTTGAGAAGCAGGGCTAGTGAATGATTCTGTGTTACTGATGCCTTAACAGCGCGTTTGTTTAGCGAACAATTTCCAAGAATCTGTGTGAAGGAAAGGTCAACTGCTTTTTAGGGCGAGTGGGCCAGAAAGGCTTTTGGCCCCAAATCAGAAATGTATTCTTATTTAAACACCACGTCTGGGATTTGAGTGTTCAACTGAAAGTAGGAAGGTAGGAGTTTCTGGATGGAGGAGACTGGGGATGCCCAGAAAAGAAGCAGCCCGACCCCCAAGACATAGATCCCAGACTGGTAAAAAAGGCAAGTGGGCAGGAAGCCTGCCTGAGAGTCAGATTGCAAACATTGGGCAGTAATGGCATGTGTGTGGTCAGCCTGGGTTTCCATCCTTCTCAGTCCCTGCTGAAGTCAACGGGGAAGAGTGTGGCTCTGCTTCAAAGCTTAATACCGTGAGAAGGACCAGGTGCTGGGATACTGTGGGTTCTGCACACTGCAGGGAGCTCGTGTTGTATAACCTTGGCGGCTGGCCGCAGTCACCCTGTGCCGTGAGAGTCACTACTGCAGGCAGCTCCAGGACTTTCAGAAGTTAGGAGTCCCCTTGCTTAACACACAGTTCTGGCAGTGGTACTTTGTTACTCTCCTCTCTCGTCAATTCTTTCACCTCCCCACAGGTCTGGACGGCTTATATGATTCTGTTTATTTTGAGAGACGGGATCTCACCATGTAAAATAGAAAAAAAAAAAAAAAAAAAAAAAAAAAAAACCTCATAAGAGTTCTACCTCCCTCTGCCTCTCTGCCTCCTGGAGTGTTGGAGTTAAAGATATGCACCACACACCACATATATGCACGGATGCCCAGGAAGGCCAGAAGAGGACGGATGCTGGAGTCTCTTGGTGCTGAAGTTACAAGTGTGAGCTTTCGGATATGGCTGCCGAGGAGCCAAACCTGGATCTTTTCAAGGAGAAGCAAGAACTGTTACCTGCTGAGCCGTCTCTCCAGACCTTTCTGTCTGGGTTTTCCAAAATACATCTCTCAAGCGGGCCAGCTATTTGGGGCCCTTCTTTATGTTGGACATGGGTTTCCCTAGTGCCAGCTTGTTGGCCAGCAAGAGCCAGGTCTTATTCATCTCTCATTCTCCTATAAAACCCATCTCTGTCCTTAGAAATGAGAAGAAATATTTGTTTAGGAAACAATGAGGAATGGCAGCTGTGGGAGAGTGACAAGGTCTAATCCCGGCACTTGGGAGGCAGAGGCAGGCAGATCATCATGAGTTTAAAGCCAGCCTGGTCTACAAAGTGAGTCTAGGACAGCCAAGGCTACACAGAGAAACCTTGTCTCAAAGAAACAAACAAACATAATGAAAACGAGAAGAATTTGTGGGGGTGGGGAGACTGTGTGTTGTGGGGAGGCACATGTGCGTTGCATATGAAAGTTTGCTAGAAACCATGAGACACCCATGGGTGTCATTCTCAGCAATATCACCTGCCTCCTTTGAGATGGAGTCTCTTATTGGTCTAGAGCTCACCAATTAGACTAAGCTGGCAGGCTAGTCAGCCTGTGTCAGCCTCTGCATCACCTGAGTTACAGTACATACCACTACTATGCTCAGGAATTTTATTTGAGTCCTGGGATCCCATGTAAGTCCGCATGCTGGCAGAGCAGGCTGTTTACTGACTTGGTTTCCCCTAGCCTTCAAGTGGAAAATCTTACCACCAAACTGGTAAAGGGAGGGCGGAGTTTGGAGCAGTGGCACGCTGGAGAGAGACTCTTCTCCATCTGAACCCAGAGAAGAGTCTTAGTACTGGAATTAGAAGGGACTTTAGATAGCCTCCGGTCCAATCCCTTCCTTTTAGAAGAAAGTCACTTTGCCATACGACTGCCTAAACGCCAGCTAAACCAGGATGACACCAGTGAACACGCCCTAATGGGGAAAAGCCCACGAGGCCTCAACCCTACACAAAGAAGTACAGGCAACCGAGGAATGCTTGACGTGAAAGAGGCAGTATTCACCAGGAAAGACCACACTAATTGATTGTTCAGTGCCAAATTGTGAGCCCTAACAACTTACATACAAGTAACATTATATGGACATAAGTTATATTCAAGACTATATTTGTATACACGAACACACATATGCATAGAATAACAATTATTTAAAAAAGAGAATGAATTTGAAGGAGAGTGGGGAGGAGTATATGGGAGGCTTTGGGGGGAGGAAAGGTAAGGGAGAAATGTAATTGATATAAAAAAAAGGGGAGAGAGAGTCAGTGAAGGTTAAGCAACTAATCTAAGATCACATGGCCACCTGAGAGCAAATCCCATTTTACTAAGTCTGAAGCTTAGGCTGTAGTCTCACTATAACACTCTCTATCCCTTGAGAGTAAGAGGGAGATTACACAATGTTTAAATTCACAGAATTCATAGAAACTGGAAAAATTAATTTATAAACAATAGCAGTCACCTAATGCTAATTCAGCATTTAATACCAGTAATCCTGGATAATGGAGCTAGTGTAGAAGAATGACCCACGTGGGCTTCACACTGTAATTTAGCATTAGTTAAGGACAAAAACTAAAAAAAATAAAAAAGAAAAATGCAGCTTTGAACCAAGTACAGAAAGTGTCTAATCCTTATTAATTTTTCTTCTTGTGGCCTGAAACCTGCCTTCTTTTGTTCAGCACATTTCTATTCTCTAAAATGTATTTGTAAAATCTGGGATGTCGTGAGAGGAAACCCACTTTGGAAAATTGAATTAACTTTTTCCATTGCTATTTACTTAATTGTTGCAAAGGATTTCAAGGGGACCTTCCTACCATGATACAAGCACTACCTTGTGCTCATTTTATAGCAGTGTTTAAAAGATTCAGCCTCTTTGGATCCACCGGTTAAATTAGAAGCTACATTTTTGAGAGATGGCTGTGTTCATACAAATGCCCTTAGAAGAGGTGCGCCTTTACATGCTGGAGCAACAGATTCCTGATAGTCTTTTAGTTCCTAGAAAAGGCCTTATGGACTATTTGAGAATGTACATTTCAGGGATGACATATTTATAGGTTTCATTTACACAGACATCATATATTGTAACTTAGATTTTTTTTTTCACATAAGAAATTTCTGTGGCATTTTTGAGATTTTTCTAAAAGCAACATGATGCCCAGCCACATGCTCAGCATAACATACATAGCCTAGTGTATCAGTTGTACACAATGCAAAAGGCAAACAAGCTAAGAGAAAGACTCCGCTGGAACAGGAGCCTTGGGAAGACAGTATTACTTTATCCACATGCTGTTTGGCAACTCCCAAGGCTTCTGCTTTTTAAAATAAATTTTATTTCAGAAAAGTTGCTGTAATCCAATTCAATTGTTCATTTCATGGCATTCTTTATATTTGTGATAGTACAGTCACAAGTAGATGACAATATGTTTTAAGAACCATTATGGCAAACATTTAGTTACAGATGTTAAAGGCAAGGAAAACAGAGAGATGAGATGTACCCAATGGGTAAAGCCCAAGAAACTATTATCCTATAACCCACTATAAGGAAAATCGAGTTTTCTTTTTAACTTGCAATCAACTCTTTTAACATTCCAAGAAATATTGAAACTGGCTATGGTGGCACACACTGACAATTCCTGCACTTGGAAGGCTGAGGTAGAAATACCATGAGTTCAAGGGCAAGCTGGGTTACATAATGAGACTGTTTAAGAAGGACGGATAAAGGGAAGAAAGAGGTGGAGAGGAGGAATGAAGAAAAAGAGAGAAAAGGAGAATGTTGAGGGATGACAAAAGGAAGGTGGAAAGAAGGATTGGCAGAAGGGTGGGAGGGAAAGAAGGCTGGAGGGAAAGAAGGCTGGAGGAGAGGGAGGGAGGGAGGGAGGGAGGGAGGGAGGGAAGGAGGGAGGGAGGGAAGGGCAGATTCTCTGCCTATCTCTGTTCAGCTGAGGGGATATGGAAATGCATGGATCCAATGTCAACCCTTATAGAGATGAAGAAATGGGAAAGACAGACAGACAAGAGACTAGAGAGAGGGCTGTAGGAAAAATGTTGTGGCTAAACTCTGTGACAATTTGTGCTCAGTCACAAATAAACGTGGCCTGAGGAAATAGTCAGGAGATCACAAGAAGGCTTCAAGAAGGAGGAAGTCATCTTCGGTAGTTGCAGAAGAGTCACACAAAGGTCCCTGGCGTCTCGTAGGTGAACAAGAATAGACAACAAGTGCCATTAGAGAGCAGACAGGCCTTTGGGACGGGGTAACAACAAGCAATCTGAGCAACAAGGTCAGTTTGTGAGGTAGGCAGCCCTTACACTTTAAATTACTTCAACATCAAGCCATAGGATTTGGATTAGCTTATTTCCCATAGAAAGTCACCAAAGGTGCTTCCTTTCGATTTAGCGAGACTGTGGTGTGATCAGATCCTAATACAGAGCTGCGGGATGTGGATGACTGGTGGGAAAGGGAATAGGACGAGGAATTCTTTAGAAAACAATTCCCGTGGAAGGCGGAGTGGCATAAACTTGATAGGTGAGAAGGGACTGGCAACAGTAACCTAAGTGTTGGCAATGGAGCTTGGGTAGAGACTGAAGCTAACTATGAAATGAGAAAGGGTACAAGTTTACAGACAGGGTTGTAGATGAGGGGTGAAGTGGATGTGGGCAGCTTGAAAGTGGGGCATGTGAAATTGGATGTGCCAGGGACTATCCAAGTGGAATAGCCCAGAATATGGGCCAATGTTTGCTGAGCCTGTATACTGACCAGCATTCAGCACCAAGGTGGAACAGACCACTGAAGGGCAACTCATGCCTTTGTCACTGGATAAGTCACAAAATGCACAAAATATTCTTATTGGGATAATATTCTGAGTAGCTTTGTGGTGAGAGAGTTGAGATCCCCGGAAGCTCTCACTCCACTGGTAAAGAATAGAGACCAGGAAATAAGTGACTCCAGTCAGCCCAGAGCTGGTTGGCAGAAATATCTAGAAGGGAATACAGCTGCTTCATCAGTGCATTCCACCAAAAACTATTTTTTTCAGTTAAAATTAAATTTAATGCTTGATTTAGTTAATACCCCAGGATCACCCATGAGAAACAGTGGCACAGGCAACCTCAACATTGTCTTCTCAGCCTAAAGTTCTGTCATGATGTGCCTGACTATAAGAGAAACCCAGCAGGCTAATGTTGTTTTTCTGTGGTCACGCTCGGTAAGTTTGGGTAAAAGACAAACAAGTTTGTATTTTTTAAGTTTGGTTTCCATATCGATTCAAATCATTTTAAGGCCCTGATAACTGTGGCAATGAGTGTTTGCACTTTCCCGATCATTGGAAAAATGCAAGTGAAAACAGTATATTTCTACATATTTTAGAATAATTAAAATGAAAAAGACAAGAGATCAAACACCACCAGCTGTGTGGAGCAAGCCTCAGCCACTGCAGGCAGGGCTGTAAATTGGTGCAACTCTGCTGAGAAGCTGGCCTCGACGAATAAATCTGAACATATGCATGTCCTGTGGCCCAGCCATTCCTCCATACTTAAATGCCAACAGAACACAGCTCCCCGAAGTGACAGGCATGCAGGATAATGTTCATAGAATATTCATATGAGTCTCACAGTGCAAAGTCCCCCAAAACAAAAAAATTATGCACAGAAGAATAACCAAATAAAGGCACATTCACAATATACTTAATAGGGATGGACCGCACACATCATAGCTAAATCTTACCAACCAAGTGTTCTGTGAAGGAAGTCAGACACAAATGGGACGTATAAACACATCAATTCATAGAAATAGTTTCAAAATAAACAAAATTGCCTTGCGCTGGTGGAAGACAGGAAATCATTGCTTTTAAGATGGGAGAAATAATATCTGGGGTAGGGGAATGTGGGTAAAGTTCTGGTCTCTGACTTGGTGCTGGTTATACAATGTAGTTTATAAAAATTCAGACACACGCTTCCTCCATAGGAAGAAAATGTAAAATCTCTTTACTGTCTGCCATGGCATGCTCTATGAATAAGTAGTTCTAGACTCACCTATGTAGTTATCTTCTAAGCATCTGTCTTACCTATTATAGCAACGAGATCAGTACTTCCTGGATAAATAGTGGTTTGTTGTAGTGCAAAAAGTATCTGGGGTGCCTCTATTGGTCCTGACTGGCCGTGAATCCCCAGAGAAGAGGTACAGAGCTGGGGCACACCACGGCAGTCCCAGGGAGCTAATAATGGTGGCACCTTGCTCTGGGCACATGGAGCTTACTCACTAGACACCAGTTAAGGCAATTTGTCCTTGGTATTTGTCCTCGGACATAGGAAAATAAAAACCATAACCACCTAGCAGCTTATCCCTTATAAAAGAGCTGGCCTGAAATCATTATATGAAATCCCCATGTGTGCTATTCCCTCCTGTACACTGTATTCTATTTTCTCAACTTACTGCTAATGAAAGTAATGCTGATTTTACTGTAAATGGTGCTTGCTACTATTTCAGATTTATAGGAGTGTGTCCAATTGCTTAGGCTAAAATTCTAGGAACAACACAGTGTTAATATTTAAAACATCAAGGTGAGAAAACTAATAATTAAAATTGAGAATTCTTTAATTCAATAGAGGTCTGAAACTAGGGAGAAAGTTCAAAAATTGTATCAAATACTGTATATTCATGATAAGATTTTAAACTCCCAGTTTTTAATTATTTTATGGGATATTTCACAAACAATCACATTCAGTTTCTATAAAATGAAAGAATTAAACAGGAAAAACATTGTTAGGTTTTAAATAATACTTAAAACTTGTTAATAGTAGCAAAATCTAATTCTCACATATTTTCTTTGTCCAATTTAAATAAAATATGACTCTGGGTCTGAAATCCCATGATTTATTTACTTATATTGCTTTATATTTACAAAATATCTTTGGATTTTTGTTATTGTCCTTTGTTTGTTTGTTTGTTTGTTTTTGAGACACAATCTTGCTCTTACTCAGGTTGGTCTCCAGCTAAAGTGGTATTCCTGCCTCAGCCTCAAACAAACACAGGTGGTTTCCCAGGTGTGTGGTCCAGGTGTGTGGTCCAGGTGTGTGGTCCAGTTGTGTGGCGACCCATTGGCTTCAAACCACCTCTCAGTAGTGGGAACTCAGCCCCTGAGCAGCCTATCAATTATTTAACAGCCACAAGTCCCCAAAAAAGTACCTGGTGACAGAGGCATTTGCACAAACATCCCACTGGAAGAAACTAATGGAAGGAAGGAAGACAAAGACATTTAGACACTTGCCTGGAAGGACTTTTAATACAGTCACTTAGTCTAAGTGCTGGGCTTTCCTTCTTCAGCATGTAGCATGTGCACAGTTAAGGAGATGTTATGCATCTCTCCTCATTTTCCATGGCCAGTGAGAGGTAGCTTATAGTCTACTGGATTTATAGGTACCACAATTTACTTTGTTTTTAAATCTTAAGGATCCCTTTTGCTCTCCTCTTAATTGACCTTTAAGTTCTGAATTAGTGAGAAAATTCTGGATTTCCCCCATTTATTTATTTATTTAGGTACTTTACGCCTGATCCCACCCCCTCCCTCCTCTCTTCCATGTCCCACTCTCCTTCTTCTCAGAGAAGAGGAGGTCCCAAGAGGTACCAACCCACCTTAGCACCTCAAGTCACAGCAGAACTAAGCACATCCCCTCCCACTGAGGCTAGACAAAGGCAGGCAACAGAGTCAGAGACAGCCCCTACTCCCATTGTTAGGGGACCCACATGAGGACCAAGCTGCACATCTGCTACAGATGTGTAGGGGGTCTAGGCCAAGTCCAAGCATGCTCTTTGGCTGCTGTTTCAGCCTCTGTGAGCATCCATGGGCCCAGGTTAGTTGACTCAGTAGGTCTTCTTGGGGTGTTCTTGATGCCTCTCTGGCTCCCTTAATCCTTCCTCCTACTCTTCTACAAAACTCCCCTAGTTTGGCCTGTTGTTTAGCTGTGTGTATCCACATCTGTTTCCATCAGCTCCTAGGTGAAGTTTCTCAGAAGACAGTTATGCTGGGTTCCTGTTTGCAAGCATAGCAGAGTATCCTTAATTGTGCCAGGGATTGTCTCTCTCCCATGGTGTGGGTCTCAAGTTGGGCTAGACATTGGTTGGCCATTCCCTCAATCTCTGCTCCATCTTTATCCCTGTACTTCCTGTAGGCAGGACACAGTTTGGGTTGAAGGTTTGTGTCCCTCTCTTTCCATGGAAGTCCCACCGGACTACAGGAAGTGACCCAGCTATAACACTTCTGGACATATACTGAAAAGATGTTCTACCATACCACAGGGACACTTGCTCAAGTATGTTCATAGCAGCTTTATTCATAAGAGTTAGAAACTGGAAATAACCTAGACATCCCTCAACTGAGAAAGAAAACATGGTACATTTACATAATAGAATACTACTCAGCTATTGAGAGAGAGAGAGAGAGAGAGAGAGAGAGAGAGAGAGAGAGAGAGATATCATGCAATTTTCAGGCAAATGGGTGGAACTAGAAAATATCATCCTGAGTGAGGTAACCCAAACCCAGAAAGACACGCATGGTATGTACTCTCTTATAAGTGGATATTAGCCCTAAAGCACAGGCTAACCATGCTATGATCCACAGACCTAAAGAAGCCAGGAAAGGCCTAAGGGAGGATGCTCGAATCCCACTCAGAAGGGGAAATAGAATATATTTCTAAAGTACATGGAGGGAGGGAACTGGGTGGGAGAGGGGGATGGAAAGGGTAACAGGGGTGAGATTCAGGTGTTTGGAGTGTGGGAGTGGAGGGTTGAGGTAGGGGGAGGTTAGGGAGAGAGAAAGGAAATCGGTGGGGGTTATCTCTAGGTCAGGGGAGGCTCTGGAGTGTCTATGGGGGTGACCCTAGCTGAGCCTTCTAGCAGTGGGGATATAAGAAGATTCTGGAACCATGCTTCCTCTCAGCTTTCTCTTTTTTCTTCCTCACCCCACTGTCAAAGGCCTTAAGGAAAGTTTTTTAAAGCCTTATTTCCTTAAAAACATCATTGAAATCAGAATTTCCAAGTAAATAGAACCTTCTACTAGACACAGGCCCTGCATGACAGAAAACCCCAATTAAAAGAAGAATACCGATTATTGCGAACATTATAGTTTTTACAAAAACAACCGCTAATTTTTCATTGTAAAATATGGAAGAAAATGAAAGTCTTAGTAAAATGAACACAAGTTTAATGTCTCCAGTCAAATGAACACCAGCACCAGGAAGTGTGAGCAAAATAAAGGCAAAAATGAACGTGATGGGTGCGCTGATTAAAAACAGTTTTAAAAATGACCCTCGCTGGAACACAGAGTGGAAAAAGCCAGAGCTGGGATTGCCAAACGTTTACAAAGAAAAGGTTGTTCAGAAGAGTACGTGACTTAGACAGATTCTTCTGGGAAGATTGGTCGATAACACAAAACTCAAACTAACATTTGGATTTTGTCCATTTCATGTGCTGTGAAGACATTTTTGGCATGCGATTTAAAATGCCTCCATATCATTTTATCACTCAAAATACAGGGAGGATGCCTTTCTGCAGTTGTGCTCTGAGACACACAGAATGCTGAGGCAGAGGTTGCATTGCCCTACACGGGGGCAAATAATACCTGTGTCCAGGTGGTGTTGATTGCCTTCCCTTTGCACTAGAAGACACAGGTGGAAGAAACTTCTGTCTGTAGTTTCTCCGTATGAAGCAGGAGAACATTTTAGTACTTGCTCCTTTCCATTATTTCAAGATTGTTCTGATGTCTAAAATCTGCTACTATACTGCATAGTGTAAAAAAAAAAAAAAAATCACATAACAGAGGGGCACTGTCTACTTGCTTTTAAAATTACCAGCGTTTTTCTAGCCAGGTATGGTGGTACACACATTTAATCCCAGCACTTGGGAGACAGAAGCAGGCAGATCTTTGTGAGTTCAAGGCCAGCCTGATCTATAAAGAGAGTTTAAGACAGCCAAGGCTGTTACACAGAGAACCCCTGTCTCAAAACAAATAAACAAACAAACAACAACAAAATTACTAGCTTTTAAAATGTTTGTAACTGCTGGGGGGAAGTCTATGTGCCACAGAGCATGAGAAGCTGGCAAGTTTCAAATGTTTATAATCAAGTCCTTTCTGAGCCTGCCTAGGGTCTGCTCTAAATTTCAACTACAATAGAGATGCTTAGTCGGGGTAACTGAATAAAATAATGGAGTGTTGTGATATTTAGATTTTCTCTGGGACCACACAGCATTTCTAAGATTAAAAATTGATTTTATAACAGAATTATAATTTCCTGTATATTTATCAAAGAAATGTTTGATACCAAAAATAATTATCAGAGAAATGCATTCTGATACAACTAGCCGGAGCTTTTCTATCGCTCTGAAGCCTGGCCTGTGACTACCAGAAGCTTCAGAGTGGCAGCAATGCCTTCAGGGTCCCTCTGCCATTTAACTTCTCTCTGGGTTGCAGCAAGGCACTGATCCCAGCCATACCATGCTCCCTGGGTAGGTGTGGTGACCAGTGGTTGCCTTGGGGAAAAGATGATATGAACCGCCGGGTAGTTGCACACACCTTTAACCCCAATACTCGGGAGAAAGAGGCAGGTGGATCTCATCGTTCGAGGCCAGTCTGGTCTACAAAATGAGTTCCAGGACAGCCAGGGCTACAGAGAGAAACCTTGTCTTCAAAAACCAAAAGCCAAAGGGGAGCAGGAAGGATGGAGGGAGGGGGTAGGCGAGAGAGAGGGAGAGAGAGAGAAGGTAATATGAAGGAAGCCACCAGAGCTACGTGAGCTATGTGAAACAGCAGCAACGTTGGCTAGTCTTCCGTTTTAATGAAGTTAACAACTGTGGAAACCTATTTGGACAATAATGTACTTTTATTTTTAAAAACTAGTTGTCAGCCTTCGCTACAGAAGGAGAAATATAACATGGGTGATGACGCGGTCATTTAAGCAGTTTGAATGTTTTCCAAAGATTTAAAGACCAGTAGCAGGTGGACACAAACTGGTGGGAAGACTGATGGATACCAGCTGCTAGGCCAGGCAGCAGAATACTGGCCTAATATGAAAGAGGTATTTGGTTATGGGAAAGCTCAATTTATTTTTTAATTCTTGATTTAAAAGAGGACATGGAAGTTACGCATACCAAATTTGCTGATGATAAAATTTGGAGGCCTAGAGGCTCCAAGGTAGATTTTCCAAACAAAAATGACCACAATAGACTAAAACTAAGTAAAGCAACAGAACAGAAATTGATTTTTTTTTTTCATCATGGAATCCCAAACCATTGCTCTCTCAAATCAGTATGTGTAATTGATTTTGGGCTTAACTGTATTTTGGCTTCAAAAGACAAGGGATTTAGAAAAGACCACAGTAAGTGTGGAGAATGGCAGAGGCCCTTATACACTTGACTTCTTACACTTTCCTATGGAGGGTTAATTTTTTAAACAAAGGTGAGATTTTGAGGCAGCAATTTAAGTTAAAAAGTGGAGTTTGGCCCATAGGTTTCTTATTTACTTACCTTCATGTTTTAGCTATATTTTGAATTAGTCACTCACTTTGAGAAATCCCCAAATGGCCCAACTATATCTGGACGGTTGGCTCCCCTTGTGTCCCAGTGACATATAACACACTTTCATCACCACAGGCCTACGTGTCTCCCACACCTTGCTTTACTCATCTGCATGTCCTGCCCCCCAGCATTTGAATGAGTGTGTGACTCTGGTAAGGTAAAGCAAGGATGACTTTTGCAAACAGGGAATGTGCTTCTAGATAGCAGACTGCCTCAGGAGGTGCTGCGCGCACTCTATGTCCTGCAGGAAGCGTTGTTGAAATCACTTGATCACTTGGCGAGGTTGTCTGAGAGGATTCTTGCACAGGGCTGGAGACTGGGCAAGGTAGCGTTTTTCAATTTTTTTTTTTTAAGAAGGAAGAGATTGTGTGGTATCACTTGCTTAATACTACTTTGACTCTAACAATCCTTTACCCTCCAGAAATGTAGAATCTAAGTTACAATCTGATGTTTTAGTCCTGATTCCTTCAATTTGAAATAAAGGTTGGAATTTAAGTTACATTTCAAAATCATTGCTGCCTCTCTAAAAACCTTAAATTATAACTCCACACATGGAGTGTTTACGATATGTGGACACAAGCGGCATCTGTGCTCTTTCATCTTCTACATAGTTTGGACGAGCATTTTGGCGCTGAGCTCAGCTGGCCCTGCACAGTTAGGGATGGTTCTCGTCCTCCAAGATTCCTGGGAGGCTAGGTCAGCACAAGCAACACCGAGAAAGGCATGAGGTATGTGGACTCATTCCAGTTAGGAATCCCAAAGAGCTGGTTCATCTTTGAGGTACACGTGTGGATTCCATTTTCGAACACAAAGCTCCGACTCTTTGCAATAAAGTCTGAGGATGTCTGTCATATTGGATGAGTGACTGCCATCCCTGGAGATAAAAGTGTGTGTAACAGGAAGATGTTGTTCTAAGGACCATCCACTCCCCCTAAAAACAAGACACAGGCGCGCGTGCACACACACACACACACACACACACACACACACACACACACACAAATAAGTAAATAATAATAGAAACAGCACATTGTGAAATGGACCTCAGAAATGTGTCGAGAAGAGGAAGCTGGTGAGCTAACGCCACATGTGGGAAATGAGCAAAGAGCAAAGATAACGCAAAGGCAGAAGGATGTGCCTCTTAACAGCTACAGCACTGCGCAGAAGCATGCTCCTCCATGCAGGAGGCATGCATGGCTATGTGAGAAGCCCCACTGATCCACCAGTGAAATCCTGCTTAGCAAAGAACGGGGTGAGGAAAGAGGCGGGGCATCCTGCTGAAGGAGGTTAGGAGGCTGCAGGTAGGTTGTGGCAATGAACTCTCTAGGAGCCCCCAGGACAATAAATCATGTTTCTAGAGGCAAAGGCATTGCAATGGAGCACTGGCCGGTCTGGTGTGGTGGTGATAAACTAAGGGGAAATGCCAGGTAAAGAACGGGAGACACTGAGCATACAGGATGCTAACAGAGAATTGAATAGAGAGTTCTTGTTAGAGCCTGTTACATTTCATTTAAAATTACTACCTTAAAGGGTGGAATTAGCCCCATAAGATAATAGACTTATTTTTATTCCAAAAGAAAAAATAAATAAAATAAAATAAAGTTTGGATAAAGGTACAATTTTTAGGTGAAAATAAGGGAACTTAGGATGTCATGTCTTAACTTTGTCAGTAAAGTAGGCAGTGGGGGGGGCATCTCTGAAAATAAACACAGGGGATTAGAGATGGATTATGGGGAATGTTAAAAAAGGGGGAGGGGGCAAGGGATGGACGTGCCTGGAGATTATAGAACCTATGAACAAGGTTGATATTTAAGCAGGGAGGAAGGGATGTGAACCTGT
Organism: Acomys russatus; assembly: GCF_903995435.1. Lineage (NCBI taxonomy): Eukaryota > Metazoa > Chordata > Mammalia > Rodentia > Muridae > Acomys > Acomys russatus. The sequence goes on along the minus strand of NC_067137.1, from coordinate 64,568,607 downwards.
AGCTGAGTCCAGAATCATGATCTTGAGAACTTTGTTCCTGAACCTTTGATGATAACCAAAGACAAGGACATGGAGGAGGAGGAGGAAGGAGGAGGAAGAAGAAGAGGAGGACGAGATAGTGGTAGTAATAGTAGCAGTAATAGCAGTAGTAGTAGTTGTTGTTGTTGTTGTAGTTGGTGTTGGTGTTGGTGGTGTTGGTGGTGGTGGTGGTGGTGTTGGTGTTGGTGGTTTTGGTGGTGGTGGTGGTGGTGGTGGTGGTCGTCATGGGAGTTTGAGACCATGCTGAGTATATCACTGGTGTGTTTGATCATATTGAGGATTCCAACATGGTGGGTGGTAGGGGTCAGGCTATGGAGACCAGCATTGTCAAGATCAAGAGGAGAGAATGAAGGCATTGGAGGGCACCACAGGACACACAGACTGGAGGAGATGAAGCAGGGGCAAGGTTTTCCCCCAAATAAAAGAAACAACAACAAACTCCTGGTCAAGATTAGCAAATGGGGAAGACCTGGGTGAGTGTGGCTCCACAGCTGGGCTATTTTAGGGACAATGCACTTGAGTGATGAGTGAGAAGATGAGATGGAAGGTAGGGCAATTGTGCAGTCACCAAAAATACTAAAGCCATGAAAGTGGCACTAGAGCATAGGATGAGGAGGAAGACGGAGACTCTAGAGCTGCCATCATGAGGAGGTTAGAACATCTTAGAGGTGGGAATGGAGTGAGGTAGAGACTTGCTTACGTAGATGTCACAGATCCTGGAAGAGGATCGCTGCCTGGGAATCAGTGAGGAAGATGAGCTGGAGGCAGTGATTAAGGAGCAGCATCATTATCCATTCAATAGTTTTCTTTTCACATTCTGGGGCCCCGATTGTTTCAGGATTGCTACCCTACCCAGTTTTGCACAAGCGGAACCTAAGAGCATCTCAACTGAGCTGCACAACTAGGCTCTTGCTTTCCGCCCAAAAGCCATTCTGACAATGCAGTCTGACAGTGCTACTTGGTCAGGACAGTTGTGATCCCAGCTTGTTTAGGGAAACAGCACTTCTCTCTTCTATTTCTGGGCTGGAGCAAAGTCGGGGCTGACAGAGATGAAAGCTTAGGTTGGAAAGGGAGTTTCAGTGGGAATCCTGCACACAGAATAGACACCTACAAGAAACAGAACAGCAACTAAAATACCACAGCCTAGGCTGTTTAACAGCATTTGTCTTCATCTTCATTTGTTTGACCTGAGGCTGAGATCAGACAGTCTAGCCTTGCTGTGTGTCTCTGCTTCTTGCCAACATACTGATGTCATCCTGCATGCAGCATTTGAAGTCACTTCTATACACATTCATGTCTTTTTCTTGGTCTTATGTCTCATTCATTATAGTTTCATTGACCTTGCTTTCCTTTAATAGAATACATGGTCAAACCACTCTTAAAAATATCTAGAAGCATACATGTAGAGTCCTTTAGAGGAGAAATTTAGAATGTGAATATACATATATTCATGTTAGCTTAAACACTTGTGTTCTTTTTTAAAAAGTACACAGTTCTGACAGAACATTAGATTACTGGGGATTTTATTGGTAACATCACCTACATATTTTGCCAGGTTTTTTAAATCTTAAAACTTGAATGAAGAAATAATTTTTAAAAACTTTAGAATTCCATAAGGCCAATGTTCATCATTTTGGGGGTTTTGATTTACACTTTCGGTCCTGAGAGGTACTGATAATGAGTTATTCCAAACAGAAGAAAAGATGCCTGGGCTCTTTCCTGGTCTTCTAGAGCCACGGCCCCTGGAGCACTGCATCAGACAGCAGGCTTGGAAGTGGGGGGGGGGGTATATGGTTCACGTTCACCTGAGCCTCCAAATGTAGTCCTGCTTAGAAGGAATTCACAAAAGAGACATGTTCTGTTTAGAATCACAGACACCTGGGATCACAAGAGACCATTGCAGTTGCTGGATCCCCATGCCCTGCTGCTCCTTGACACTGCCTCTTCCTTCGTGTGCTGCCCAACCTTGCCTTCAGTTGCTTCATAGAGACTTGTGTAATTACCTCACAGCACAGTATAACTGAGAGGGCCAGTGGTTATTTGTAAGCTTTCCACCCACAGCAGCAGCAGGTGTGGTGTGTCTATAGCCAGGCAGCGTTTTGATCCACACGCCCATCCTGCCTCTCATCTGCCCAGCTTTGTGTGCAAGGGCCCAGTCTTTCCTCTCACAGTCCTATCTTAAGCAGTACACGCAGTTTCTAGAATCCGTCTTCTTCAGCTGGACTCTTTCAATTATTTCTGTGATTTGTTTTTAATTCCACCTATTTTACTCCTCTTCTGCCATTGGTGAGGTTTTAGTAGGTCTTTTTTCCTTGCCTTGCCATTATAGTTAGTGGTGCCAATTCAATTCAATGTAATGGAATACTAACCATCTAATGGACTTGAATTCACAGAAACCACTTGCTTAGGTACCCTTTTCCTCTCATGAACAGCTAAGCTAAGAATCAATGCAAAAATGCATTTATTACACAGATATTAGCAGATCTGCTATAGGAATAAGCAGATAGTTTCAGTACTCTGCCACTGGGAAGTGGAAATTAGGATTATCTATGAGTCTGAGCAACTAAAGGAACTTTTGGCTTCTGTAAGCATCCGTTAACATTAGATGTCTAAGAAAGCAGACCTGTGTCCATGGCTTACCTGCTGGCTTTTGCAAAAGGGTGAAAACATCACTGTTCCATCAGCTGCTTTCCTGGGCCTTAGATCTGACCCCGCCCAACCTCCCAACTCCTTTACATGTCAAAGCTTCCTCCCTTACACTCTCTTGTCTGTGGGGGGACACTGAGGCCTGGCATTCTACCGCTAGACTTGGTAGAAATGGACTTGGGGATAGTGGGAACGTGACATGGCTCAGGTCAATATGACATAGCCATGGAAGTTTTTAATTGAGCAGCACTGAAACGTAGATTCACTGGCAGTCATGTCGCCAGCTCTTAGAAAATTCTTGAAGGAAGCAGAGCAGTATGTAGTAGAAGTTTCAATTTCTTTGTAAACTCAGTTATGGAAATATGTCTTTGTTTCCATCCCAAATGTGGGATTTTAGTTTGGGCTTTAGTTTGTCCACAGCTGATAATTGCCTTGTACCAGGCACAATCTTTGCCAGCTGCCAGCCAGCTTGAGCAGCACAGAGAGGGGTGTGGTCTAGGGCTCTGAGGAAGATGATTAGGAGAGCTTGCAGAGAGACTCTGTGGCTTGGGGTGACCAGAGACTAGTGTGGCAGATGGAGAGAAACTCCAGACTCAGTGGCTTGGAGGAAACTGTTTGCTGTGTTTGCTGTTGACAGAGATTGGCGTTGCCCCTAAAGAACCCAATTGACCCTAAACAGCTGGGAGAAGTAAAGGGATCTGCGCCCCTCTCCCCACTAACATTCCTTCTCATATCCAGGCTTAAGGCGTTGGTGGAAGGGAGCTAGAGCCTTCAATATCCCAAATAAAACAGAGTTTAAAAAACAAGCATCAATAGTACTAGAAAAAAAAAAGAAAGAAAGAAAAAAGGAAGGAAGGAAGGAAGGAAAGAAAAACCACTTCCAAAAGATGGAGAGAACCAAGTGTCATGACAGCCTCTGAAAGTAGCAGATGGCTCTATGACACTGAAGCCAGGTCGGTCCCTGTACTTTCCAGGTCTATGGATCTAGCCTCTATGCTGCCTTTGTTTAAATGAATTTGACTGGGGAGTGTGTTACTGGTAATTGAAATGTTCCCAGTAATGTGTGTAATTTGTCTAATTACAAGTTCCTCCAGCCCTTTAGATGGGATCTTTTACATTCTAGTGCTTCTCAAAGGGAGAGCTACCAGCTCCTCCCTCCTGGGTGGTGATAAAGTGCAGGCTCTGCTGGAGTGCTCCAACCTTCTGCACCAGAATCTAAACACATCAGGCTCAGGAGCTTCAAGTTTGACAAGCAACCACTGGTGATTTTATGCAAATTAAATTAAAAAAAAAAAAAACAAAAAAAAAAAAACGCTACCAAAGCTATGACTTTCAATTCTATCAACTTATATGAAGCTTAAAAAAAAAAAAAAACATCAAATCAGCTAGTGAACTGCCAAACAGTAATTCTTTTCAAATACTTGATCACCAGATTTTAAATGTCAGCACGGATGCAGCTAGAAAACAAAGTGAACACTTCAGGGTGCACGGGGAAGGACTAGAGTGAGAGCTGCCCTGCTTCAACAACTGCAGAGGTCCCTCCCTGGTACCTGTATTCCAACGACCACGAGAACACACGCAGTTCTACCAGGCTCAAGATTAAGAAACATGAGTGAATACAGTGAAAAGGGGGAAAGAACTAGGCTTGCCTGGAAAGACGCAGGTGACAAGACAGAACATGGCCGAGATGCAAGGCTATGTGACTGTTGTCAGGGTTTGCTCTTTCATGCCATCCCAATATGGGATCCACTTTCCACATTTGAATAGTTCCTCGTTTTCCAAGGTGCACAATAAGAAGGAAATGCCCTTCATGTGTAAGGTCCCCCATGGACTGTTCTATTTCTCTGAACCTTTTCTATTATATTTAAATACACATGTACTTAATTAGCCAAGTTTTTGAGCCAGACATCTTGTAGCTATAGGAATTCACTTCCAGACCATTTCATAGGAGACAGACTACGTGAGGCAAATGGAGTGAGACACTTGTCGGTGGTGGTTATGGAATATATTCAGCAAAGTGAGGGATGTAATTGACACCCAGGCTGGCATCAAACTCATGGCATCTTCCTGCCTCTGTCCCTCAAGTACTGGGGGGTTACAAGCCTGAGCTGCCTTTCCAGATAATAAGATGTAAATTAAATAATAAGGCTTATTTTTAAACCAAGAGGTTTAGATGAGGTGGGAACAGATTATACCAAACCAGGACATTTATGACTCAAAACAAGCATCTCTGGAGATGTCTGGGCATCCTGGGACCTGGAGCACCAAGGTTGACCTTGGAGTACAGAGAGAATGAGGACACCTGTATGCAAGAGTGTTGGCTCCCTCTGCACTGGCTTTGTGGCCTTTGGCTTTTATGTGAGAGTAAAGCCAAACTAGAGGATGCTCAGAGCTCCACCTAAGGGTGAGTAAAGTGGGAAGAAGGCTTTTAGGATCACTGTTAAGAGCATCATTGTACTGGACGGGCCAGAAAAGGCTTGCTTGAAGGAACGGGAGTAGAACACACAGAGGCATTCCGGGGCTGGAGTCTATCCTGTACAGCTGAGACATGCTGGGAGAAAGGGGACAATTTTTAACCTGTCTTGGCTAGTTGTATGTCAGCTTGTCACAAGCTAGAGTCATCTGAGAAGAAGAGACTTCAATTGAGAAAACACTTTTCCCCCTAAAAAATGCTCACCAGATTGACTTGTAGGAAAGCCTGCAATGCATTTTCTTCATTGATGGTTGATATGGGAGGAATCAGCCCATTTTAGGGACTGCCACCCACGAGCAGGCAGTCTAGGGGTTTACCAGAAAGCAGGCTGAGTGAACCTTGAGGAGCAAGCCAGTAAGCAGCACTCCTCCATGGCCTCGACATCAGCTTTCATCTCCAGGATCCTGTCCTGTTTGAGCTCCTGCCCTAAGTTCCTTCCGTGATGGACTGTGCTACGGAACTCTAAACTGAAACAAACTCTTTCCTCCACAAGTTGCTTTGGGTAATGGTGCTTTATCACAGCATTAGTACCCTGACTAAGCTAGTCTAAACCAGTGGTTCTCAAGCTATGGGTCGTGACTCTTTGGGAGTTGAATGGCCTTTTCCAAGGGTCACATAAGACCAGCAGAAAACAGAGATATTTGCATTATGATTCATAATGTAGCAAAGTTACAGTTATGAAGTAGCAATAAAATAATGTTATGGCTGGGGGTGGGGGGTCACCACAACATGAGTAACCATATTAAAAGGTCGAGGCATTAGGAAGGTTGATAGCCACTGGCCTGTAGGATGTTTATTTACATAACACCCTTTTGTTGGCTTTCAGCACCCTTGGAATTATTCCAAAAACGTCAACAGATCTAGAAACAAGTTCCAAACTCAAGGGTTCTAAACACCCATTGAGTTACAGTTATTCTCTGGATTAAAAAAACAAAACAAAACAAAGCAAAACAAAAAAACAGTTTTGTGAAAGGAAAAATTCCTTCTGAAAGACAGGGTATTTGGCAAATAAACTTAATTACAGTTTCTTTCCTCCAGAACTTTCCACTAAGAACGGAAGCTTTTAAAAGTATTTTTAAGTGCTTTCCCATAAATATTCTGCCTCCCAGCTGAGATAACAAGTGAGAATGGTAAAATTCTGTCTATTTTATGATCCCTCTGGAAATAATAGTGTGCCCCTATCAGTGGTGTTTTATTGTAGGAGGTATGATGCCAAGTGGGATAGCTTTTTACTTAAACCTCATTTTCTCTTTCATATATTTGGTGAAATAAAGCAAATGAAATGTGGCTTTTGAAAAAAAGTGGTAACCCATGCAAAGAAACAATTAGAAGGATTATTAAAAATCCATAAATCATATTAAATTTATAAAAAGCTCTGAGTGCCAATAAATAAGTCATGTCCTTATCTAGACACAGTCAAACTGTGCATCCATTAAAAAAAAAAAAAAAAGCACAAGGGAATAAAAAGTCCAAGTGGAATGAAGACTCAATAGATGAATTACTTCATCCTTTATGTTGCGATTGGCTTTCTTTACAGGAACAATTTTTTCCCGGGGGTGATAAACACAAAGCGTCATCAATCCAGCTTTTTACCCTTGGTGGATACTTGTCTTTCTACATGCGTAATTTTTTTTTTCCTTTTGCTCCAGACACAAACCAGAGTATGATTGTGATACAGGATTTGTTTGAGAAGATTTCATCTGGAAGGAAGTCAAGCGGGGCGCTAGCAGGGGAGCTTTTACAGATTATGACATGTAATCTGGCTAATGCTCTCAAACACAAAGATCTGAATGTTGGGATAAGGTTATTTCATATGTGGCCATGTGCCTCCCCTCCTGCAGCCTCTCAGAACTCACTCTAGAGTCTGCGAAGAGCCCAGCTTGCACATGCTGCGGGGATAAAGGCAAAGACAACGCCAATACAAGGCCACATATTCTGAATGTAGCATGAGACAAATCACCCAACAGGACTCATGCATTCCGCTACAGTTGCCCTGTGAATGGATGCCTTTTTACATAGGGTTCTGTATCCACAATTTCAGGTTGAGTGTAAATAAGGCTTTATTTCTGTACTGATATTTGGGATAATTCTTAAATTTTTATTTTTATATTAAAGAGTTTTATTTTTAACTTCACCTGTTCATTTGGAGACCAGTAGGTTTGAATTCACCCTCATTTTGAAACTACCTGATGAAAGTACAACTTCAGAACACCCAAGTTGTGACTGTGCATTCCTTTAACACAAAGAACTTTCTAGAAGATAATAAATGATTTTTTTTTCTATTTAAAATGAAGAGATTAAAATACATTTGCCAAAGAAATTTGAAATTTTAGTATGTGTACCCTTTTCTCTTTGGTAACATCTGATGAGTTTATCTCTGTTTCAAAAATAATAACTGTATGTGAAGGCCTGAGCCTCAGTCTCCACTTCCCCGAGATTAGCCTCTCAGTGCACTCACTTGTACACCCATGCTCCATAGCAGGAGGCCCACACATCCTAAGAGTGGTTCCCCAAGGAAAAAAAGCTTGCTTAAGAACAATTTATCAAGGGGAGCGAACCCCGAGTCCCCAGCTCCTGTGGGCACCATGCTTGAGTTCTCTAGCCATAGCAGAGAACAGTTCGTTTAGATGAATACTTCATCTTGCAAACAGAGTAACTGAGAAGTCAGGGGGACCTGAAAATGCTCCGCCACCCCCTCCCCCTGCCTGTGTTTTGAAGCAAGTGCTCTCCTCTCAATCTGCTCTCTCTTCTACTGATCCACCAGGCCAGGGGCGGCAGGAAAGTTTGTGTGTTTGTGACTCTTGCATCAGACTTCCCAGTTTCTTTGACTTTTTTTGGCAGATAGTTGAAAAAAACGGGTTACACTTCTATGAGTTTTGGGAAAGAAAAAGCAAACCCCAAATTTCAGATGATTCATTATCCTAACTCTCAAAACTAACCCACTTACAAATGCGGGGCAAGGGTGGGGTGGGGGGCTTCCGGCATCATTTATTGTTTGAGTTGAGAAGCCAAAGCTAGGCACAGTAAGTGACAAGAATTCCTTGGACGCCACTACTGTGCAGAACACTCTGTTAGCCCCACAGACTACTTTTACTTTTGCTTTGCACATCAGCTTACTTGTTCCAAGTGAAATGCTATTTTTAAAAGATTATTTTATTTTAAATGATGTGCCTGTAGGTGAAGGTGTGCATCTGAGTGCAGGTGCCCATAGAGGCCAGATGTGGGTGCAAGGAACTGAATGCAGGCTTCCTGTGAGAGCAGCACACACTCTTAAACTGATGTGTCAGCTCACCAGCACCTCAAGTGAAAGGTGTATTATGAACATTAAGTGGGTCAGTGACTATATATTCAGTGACTAGTGCTATTGCACTAACCATCAATGATTTTTGTTTAAATGTGTTTTGAGGACCGTGGTTTTCATTTTTGTCTTCTGTTTAAAACTATCCACACACAAGTAACATTATATCTACTAAGAAGGTTGAGTTTATGTATTTAGGGATAAATAAATACATATACATATATGAATAACAACAGTTAAAGATAAAAGATGTCATGAATTTGAAAGAGAACTCACTTTGGGGTAAATAGGAAGGTTTGGTGGGAGAAAAAAGAAGGAGTAAATGATGTAATATATTATAATCTCAACATTTAAAAATTTTAAAGCTATACCAACTTGCTGACCATTGAGGCACATGCCCAACCAACACTCCAGAGACAGAGGCAGATCTCGGTGATTAAAGACCACTTTGTCTACATAATGAGTTCCGGGACACCCAAAGCTGCAGAGTGAGACCCTTTCTCAGAACAGAACAAAACAAAACAAAACAAAACAAAAGCCCACCCTACACAAACTCACTCTATTATAATGCTTGGTATGTAAACTGTACTGCTATACATAAAATGTAAAATGCAGCTTTCAGATTTAAAAATAGATAAATATAAAGAAATCCTGCGATGAGTCAACAGAAAGTTCTAATGTTGCCTACACCGTCAAACATCAGTGTCCAACGAACCCCATTTTAAAAACTCCTTGCACATTTTGGACGTATAGAGATGAAAAGGAAAACAGAAGAAAGGCATGTCCACATGAAGAGGGCCAGTGACGCTGGAACCCAGGAGATAATCTTCCTGTCCCCTATTTCTCTATGAATGTTGCTTTTCATCGCAGTTCATGCTGGAAAGTTAAAAGGAAATATTTAATAGAGAAACAACAGAAGAAAATATAAGATGCTGCTAGCTAGTTGAGGGACAGAGCAGAGTGTTAATGTAAAAAGGACATGCATCAGAGATCATGTGCCCTTTCCCACACGAATCTGTGCCTTCCTCTACAGACGGTTGCATGCATTTCAAAGCTTCCACGTCAGAGAGCTTTTGATGTAGACCCAGAACGAGAAACATGCTTTCTAAACCACTTTCATTGTTTGTAGAATGAGAAAAGTACTTTTGTTTTTTCTTATGAAAACTAAACACAAACAAAACCTTCCAAATTTGTAGAGGGGTGTGTGTGTGTGTATGTGTGTATGTGTGTGTGTGTGTGTGTGTGTGTGTGTGTGTGTGTGTGTGTGTGTGTGTGTGTGTGTGTGTGACATTCAAAGACCTCTGAGCCACTGGGCTGTGATGTTTTTAACCACCTAAGCAGAGAGAGAGAGGTCGGTGCTGAACATTGAGTGCATTTCCTCCCTGTCTCTTACCAGCTTCTTAGTTTGCACACTTCACTTTTACTGTGTTCAAAGTCCACAGCACATTGCACTTTGCTCTATTTCATTTGTCATTCACAGCAGCTCTGAGAGGTAGATGTGGCTTTCAATAAGAGGAAACTGAAGGAGAGAGAAGCTAAGGTCCCGGGAAGCCTCAGGACTTTGGAGCCACAGAGGTTACCCTGCCATGGCGCTGCGGCAGCTCAGAGCTGAACACAGTTCCTTGCCATGGAGGAGATAGGCATGATTAGTTTATCCTTCTAGTTTCAGCGCTACATTAATTCTATCTGAATTGTGCTCTGAGTTCTTGGGAAAGGGTAGAGATTATATAGATACATATACAGATACAGATATGGATATGAATACAGATATGGAGTTAGGTAGGTGGATGGATGGATAGATAGATAGATAGATAGATAGATAGATAGATAGATAGACAGACAGACAGACAGACAGACATTCAGATTCTGTAGGACACAGATTCAATATACAAGTAGCCATAGAATGTTATGATATGTTATGATAGACTCAATTAAGAATTGCTAATCTTAGTCCTTTAATTTATTTATATTTCTCGTATCCATCAAACGGGAATGGGAGGAGAGAATGGTCAAGAAAGAGGTGCTGCTAATCATCATTGCCATTGTAAGAAGAAAGGGTGACAGGGCTGAGGTAGCTGCTCTGGCTCTACTGTAATCATACAGCAGCCCAGTTATAGCGCTTTGGAACGAGCAGATCTCTGTGGTCTGCGTTCACTGTGCTTCTAATAGCATTAGAAGGTGTGAGTTGGTGTAAATATTACTGCAAACCGCTGACGGTTGGCTCTGATTATGAAGAAAGGAGAAAAGAGAAAGGAAAACTAGACCAGATTCCTGTTCTGCCGAATTTATGGGAAAGTGAGAAACGTGGCTGATTCTAGCGAACACAGACAGCAGCCTGGAGAGCCCCCGATTCTGAGGCCTTGGACTGTCACCTGTGGACATAAAACGGAGAAGAGGCAGCAAAGGCAAAACAAGCTGAGCTGTGGTGTTGGGATGAAGGTTTCTCACCACAGAATGGGGCTAGCTGAGAAGAGGTACACAGGGGGCACTCTGCACCCACTAGAACAGAGATTCTGAATCCCGCTTGATAGGGCAAGACCCCTAGCATCTAGCATCTACCCTACAATGCTGCCTTGAGAAGGGATGCTCTCTCCCTCTTCTTTCTTCACGGCAGGTCTTTTAGGGAAGCAGAAGTTCCTCTATAACCGGCTGCGAATTTAGACCAGTTCATCCTCATCTTCAGCATCTGGGCCACCCCTACTTTCTTTTCGTCTTTGTAAATAAAGGCCCATATCAGACTCTTTTCTGTCCAGTTTTTTTTATCACTCAGAAGAGATTTTTTTTTAACTCAGGGAAAACTCCCCATTGGCTTTTACAATTATTAGCAAGCTCCCACGAACATTGCGGCCTCATGAATTTATATTAACAATCTCATTAATTCGGCTATATATGTTTCAGCAGCAGCAACAACAAAATGGTCCTTGTTATAGTCTTATATATGGGAATTCCATCTTCTTAAAAATCACCACATGGTTATTAAAACAAATATGTAACGGGAGGGAATCTTTGGCCACCAGAGGGAATGTAGCAACGCTCACTGATGGACCTTAATAAAAGAAAAATCAAGCTTACACCAGAGAACTGGATGCTTGAGCTTAAGATCCTCACCTATACTCTCTGAATTTTATGGTCTCCCTAAAGGGAAAGGTATGTGGTCTGTTAAATATGATCATAAAATATCTTCTTGAGGCCTTAAAATGTGAGTGTTGGCTGATCAATCCATCTAGTGTGGGCCACTTATAAACCTGAGATACCAGTCCTCCAATCAGGACAGTCCTCCAAAGTCTACAGACTTCAGAGAAAGGAGAGTATTTATAAAATGAATGACTATAAACAAAGCTAGGTTGTGCACATACTTTTGTTGTACGTGTACTTCAGTATCGTATCTATTTATGTTTCTACATGAGATCCAAGAAAACACAAAATTCTCATCTAGTTTCTGTGTTGAGCGACATTAGTTAGAAATGCTGTTTATATATATATATATATATATATATATATATATATATATATATATATATATTGATGTTTTTACAATGATAATTATATAATGATATTGATGTAACAAATAAAAGCAAAACCAACACCATTTTTTTTCTATTTGAGGAATAAATGAAATGATGGAGATTTTTAAAAATTCTAGTCATCTCAGATAATAATCAGTGAATATGTAAAACCAAAGAGTGGGGCACAATCTATAGCTAAGACAAAAAAATATCACACTTACTACAACATCCCTGTAAATTCCTTACTTGATCTCCATTTTTATTTGCCTTTGGCATGTATTTAGAAACAAAAACCTAGCATTTTTTTCTATCTCAGAAACAAAGAGTATTACCCCTCAGGGAAGCAACTTATTACTTACTAGGAGCTGCTTAAAACCAAAGGATGGTTTCGGAGTACCAGTGTGGGGGTGCCCTTGTGAAAAGATCTATTCCAATGGCTTAGGAGAAGGAACTCAAGTTCCAGATGCAACCGAAAGACAAGATGGAAGCTTTGGAGAAGGGCATTGAGCAAGCCTAGGATGCTTGGAAAGCTGGCTATTCACCTGTTCACCCTGTGCACCCTGACGTGTGCAGTCTTCCACATCCTTTAGATAATCCATGTCCACGAGAATGGAGATGTATGCCAGAGCTTGTTGGGTTTATTTGCAGAACAAACAAACAAACAACAACAACAACAAAACCAACACAAAGAGCAACAACAACAACCCAACCATACAATAGAAATGTAACCCCAAGGTCCTCAGGTGAGGGACTAGGAAGGTGGGAAGGAAGTTGGGTGGCTCAGAGTTGCTCAAGCTATTTCATTAATCCTGCCACTTCGAAAGCGTATGAAGTCGAGCCTGAGTCCTTAAAAGTCTCCAAAATCAAGGATTTGCAGAGGATCCTAAAGCAATTGAACAAGGAGAAAAGGACAAGGAAAAGATATTTCATAAAGCCAGGTCTAAACTAATGCTTTTTGCCCTCCACCTTCACACTCACACTTAACCTAAAAAGATTAAAATATCATAATAATTCTGAGCCTTCTGGCTTTCAAGATGTCCTTTATGACACATCAGTAAAGCGAGGCAAGGTGACTGAGGAAGAGCAGCAGGCTTTCATTTCCTGCTCATTTGAAGGTCACTTTTGGAGATAAAGATTATATTTTTGCAGAACTGGAGGATACACGATCATTTCTAGAAACTTGTAACATCAGATGTTCTGAACGAGCGAAGGAAAATGAATGATCCTATTAAGATACTTCTGACCATAAATCAGAGGTGCTAAGCTCTGACTGGCTAACTTCTGCTTCCCATTTGACTCATTTGAAAATGGAACTGATGTGAATGTAGATTGGGGGAAAGATGCCTGGTACCATTAGAAGCAGCTCATAAGCCACTACTCACGGATCTCCAATTGAAATACAATGCGCCGAGCACTCAGGGACAAATATTTGCATCCTTTCATTGTTAAGTGACTCTGTACATGTAGCAGAAAAAATGGGTGTCATTCTTGTAATACAAAAGAAGAGCTTCCTTTGGAAGGCAGTGTCCCCTGAGGAAGGGTGTGAGCAGTTTACTAATGACTGGATGGAGGAGTGGACCTGTTCTTGGACTCCTCCTGTTTGCAAAAGCATCAACTTTTCCCTATTACGCACTGCTTTGTGAATCCTCGCTCCATCTAGTGTTTTTAGTGGTATTTTTGCTTTATCCCTGGCCTTTGCTGGAATAATCTTTATGCACAGGAGACGTGGGCATGACACATTCTCCCATTTCCCATCATTCTCTCCAGGTGCCCAGTTTCCAGGGACTTTCCCCAGGTAGCGTGGCAAAGTTCTGCCACCCACCCAGGGGCAAGTGATTGAGGTCTTCTGAGCCTCAATTCTCTCATAAGAAAAATGGAGCCAAAACAGCTCTCATCTCACAGAGAAGTTGCTTTGTAGTACAAAACTGGATTTACAAAGGTGAACAAAACACATGGCAACAAACTGCTGCAGAGAAATGATATTTTTCTCTTTACCAAAAGGGTGCCAAGGAAATAAAGAGAAATCCTTTGAAAACAAAAATATCCAACATGTGATGATGAGGACATTGCTTTTGTTTGTTGGTTTGTTTTTACTTTGATGTTGTTTGTTTCTTTTTACTGTTGAAACCCTTGAGTGCATTTGTGATCTTTTATTTCCAGTATACACAGTGTATGAAACTTGTGGCTGATAATATTTGTCTTATCGCTATGCAAAGAATGAAGTCTGGCAATGCCCACAGACCAACTAGGGCACTGACCAACTGAAAAAAAACAAACAGAACAAACCTAAAAAATGAAACAAAACAAAACAACAAAGCTAGGACAGTTAAAGAACCGTCAGCCAGCACCTGTAACTGAGCCCACCCTGAGGTGCTTGCTAAGCACTCCTGAACCAGGTGGGATTCCTATCTCATTGCTAGGACAGAACCTTAGGAATGGCTGTCTGTCTGTAGACTGTGCCCTTATCTCTTTTCTTTGCTGAAAGATGGAAGCAAATATGCTTTCTGCAAAGAACAAAGTGGAGACACCAGCCCTGGTCTTTAAGAGAAACAAATGAGCATTGTATGTACTTTAGGGCCACACCTGGAACACTGCAAGCTCACTGTGAAGGCCATTCTATGGCTGGTTATGTAAAAAAGCCTAAAAACTAAGTAATGGCTCAGTTCATGAATTACAACTTTATCCTCCAGCCAGTATCTTAAATGGCAAGTTATTGATCAATAGAACTAAATATCTGCGACAGTCCATTGGATTATAATCTACAGATCCTTAATACTAACACATCTTAAAGAAAAGAGGGGGAAATATATTAATGCAGAATTTCTCCAGTTTTTTCACTATGAGATTTTCAACAAGCCTATATACTTTTGAAGAATTACTTCAGTGAAATAAGCAGCACACTGAACACCTGCAGTGTTCTGAACTGCAGTGTTTAATAAATAAAGTATCAAACCACCGTGCGATTAAATTCAAAATCCCTGTTTCCATCTCTCAGGAGCTCCTGGAAAGGATGCCCCAATTCCACTGTTTTCACATGTAGACATGGCCCTTGCACCTTAGTAAAAATGCTGCACTTTGCAAAGCTTAGGAAGTTGTTTGTGTCTGCATTCAGGGTATGCCAAGAAGTTCCTGCTCTTTCTCCATGTGAGTGGGCATATAAAATAAAAATAATTAAAGTTTCTAATACTTAAAAACATTAAGAATACATTAAAAACACAACTGTAGCTTGGTATAAAATATGAGAGCTGGGCAACTGGCTCACTATGAATGTATTATCCAAGGTTTTTCAAACTTCATCAAAAATAGAAACAAACCTTGCTTCATATCTTTATCTCGTACAATACCCGAGCTCATCATCCAGGATACTGTTCACTGTTTCCCACAGCCAACCATTCACTTAGTTCCTCAAGTATCCACTCCATTTTGTTTCTCCATTTTACCCTAAGTTTTGAATATAATTATGAGTAAATTACACAAAATTTTCTGCTCTTCTCTGCTTTAGAACTTGATATTGATAAGATCCATTAAAGAAAAAAAAAAAAGAGCATGCAGATAAATGTTACATACCATGAACTCTTTTTTTTTTTTTTTTTTTTTTTTTTTTTTGGTGAAGCTTATTTTAAATTTTTTATTTAAGTAATTTTTTTCCTTTTTTTCTTTTTTTTCCTTTTTTTTATTAATTTATTCTTGTTACATCTCAATGTTTATCCCATCCCTTGTATCCTCCCATTCTTCCCTCCCTTCCATTTTCCCCTTATTCCCCTCCCCTATGACTGTTCCTGAGGGGGATTACCTCCCCCTGTATATGCTCATAGGGTATCAAGTCTCTTCCTGGCAACCTGCTGTCCTTCCTCTGAGTGCCACTGGGTCTCCCCGTCCAGAAGAATGGATAAAGAAACTGTGGTACATATAAACTATGGAATACTACTCAGCTATTAAAACCAAGGAATTCCCAAAATTTGTGGACAAATGGATTGAGGTAGAAATGATCATAATGAGTGAGTTAACCCAGAAGCAGAAAGACTCAAATGGTATATACTCACTTATATCTGCATACTAGCCCAAGGGGCATGTCCCACGAAAGCCTTCACTTACCAGGAAACTGGGACAGAGGGGAGGACATCCTATTGGGACTCTAAATGAGAGAAGCATGGGAGAACACCATGCACTCTTAAAAACTGTATTGAAGAGATCATGCTATTAGTTGTTCAGGATGGAATGACCAGTCCTGAAAACAGACATGCAAGTAATATTATATGGACCCAACAGGATATATTTGGGAGTATTTGCATTTACAAGCAAACCTATGCCCACAATAACAGTTCATGAAAAAGAGGCCTTGAGTTTAAAGGAGAGTGGGAAAGAGTATGTGGAAGGGTTTGGAAAGAAGAAAGCAGCGAAGGGAGAAATGGTGTGAGTGAATTACAGTCTAAAATAAACAAGCACTACATTGGGTGCAGTGGAAGCATGGAATGGGAGACCCCACCCAGTCTGGCAGCTCAGGGAGGACTTGTCTAAGGAAGCACTGGCCCAAATTAAAGAGTTAACGGTTAGAGATGGAAACACAGAATGCAAGTTTGAAATCTAGCTTTGGTGAGGTGGGAGAATTCCTCTACTTCAAAGAAAGCAAGAAAAAAAAATCCCCTGTGGCTGGAGACTTTGAAGCAATGGTGCCCAGCCCTGATGCACTTAGGAAGCTTTGGAAACATCCTGGGGCCAGAAGCCCAATCTCTAGTTTTAATGATCATTAAAGGATAAGATAAAACTCTGAATTTTTGTTACTTTCCCTAGGTAATTCTAATGGTGCAACCAAAACTTAAAATTACTGCCTTAAAGCTAGGGGAGATGCAGCTACAAAGGAAGATTAGATGATGTGGTTGGTGTCTTGTGGCTTTGCTCTTTTGTCTTTGGGTTTCTGATTGCCCTCGGGCTTGTTGTGTAGCAGAGGATGACCTTGAACTTTTGATTCTCCTGCCTCTGCTTCCCAAGTGCTAGGATTACAGATGTGAGCAGCCAGGCCTGGCAAGGTTTTGTCTTTATACTAAAGGCAGTGGAAACCTTTGACAAATGGGTCTGTAAACTATCTCCCAGGCAGGCAGGCAGGCTCTCGGAAACAGAATAGCTGAGATTACCCTCATGAGAATAGTCATTACCACTCCCCTGTGGAGGGAAAGGAAATCACAGGAGGATCAAGAGGCTCCTCCCTTCTCCCAGGATATATAAGTGGTTATTAATTCCTAGGAGAGAGAGAGAGAGAGGGAGGGAGGGAGGGAAAGAGAGAGAGAGAGAGAGAGAGAGAGAGAGAGAGAGAGAGAGAGAGAGAGAGAGGAGAGGAGAGAGAGAGAGAGAGAGAGAGAGAGAGAGAGAGAGAGAGAGAAGACTCTTTGTCTGTGATTCTGAAAGTAACCCCCACCTATGCTCCTGCAAGTAACACCCAAATTGTTTCACCAAGCTGGAGTTGAATAAAACAATTCTTTGGTATGACATGGACCTCAGTATCAGGAGTGAGGAGAAATGCCACCATCCCCATGGAAAGTGCTGGAACCTTTAAGTGGTAGACACTAGTAGACAGTCTTACTGTCTTTTGGGTCATGACTCAGGAGGCAACGCCATTATCTCAGGCCATCCTTCTCCCTATGTCAGGCTATGGCCATGTACGGTGAATGGTTCTGCCACACTGCTATCATGGCTCATTGTCTCTGTCCCCATGTCTTGTGTGTTTTAAGCTCACTTATTAGCTACTTAATGCTATCATGATTAAATTAGCTATGTTTAATTGATAATAGTCATCCTTTTAAAGTTGACTTCATTAGTGTTAAGCAATACTCAGATTTCTTTTAGTCTTTTTGTGTTATTTAGATGTTTTTCTTTCCTTTTAGTCCTTCTATCCACCTAGGACAGGAGCTTCTCTGTGTAGCCGTGGCTGTCTTTGACTCACTCTGTTGACCAGGCTGGCCTCAAACTTATAGAGATCTGCTTGCCTCTGCCTTGTCGAGTACTGGGATTATAGGTGTGTGCCACTGTGCCTGGCTCTTTTTAGTCATTTTTTAAACATATAAGCTGAGTTTCTTTTAGGTATCAAGTAATACAGTTATGCTTTATTATCCAATCTGAAAAAAAAGCTGTCTGTAATTGATCATTGAGACATTTATAAATAATGTGATTCTTGATAGACTATTAGTTTGTTTTCTGTCACTATGATAAACACCACGACCAAGACATGGAGGAGAGGGTTTACTTGGCTGATAAGTTAGAATTTATTATCAAGTGACACCAAGGCAAGATCTCAAGAGAGGAACCTGGAGGCAAGAACGGAGGTCTCTACCTCATGCCACGCTGTGAAGGAGCACTGCTTACTGGCTCCTTTCTCCTGACTTGCTCAACCATCTTTCTCATAGGACCCAGTCCCGTTTTCTCAGAGAGGTACCAACTCATAGTGGGCTGGGTCCTCCCACATCTATCGTTATTCAAGAAAATGCCCTATAGAATTTCCCACAGGCCCATCAGCTGGAAGCAACATCTCAATTGAGCTTCCTTCTTTATAGGTGATACTATTAGTGTGAAGTCGACATGAGCTAACAAAGAATCGTATTGGGTTTTAATTTCTCCCCTTGTATTTGATTTTTATTATATCCTGGTAATCTTCCCACCTGATTACGGGTCTTTAGGCATCTGGAAGGTCACAACTACAGTATTTTGTGGTGTATTTCATTTTTTTCTGTTGTTTCCTATTTTTAGCCCACAAAATCTTAGCAATTACATGGATATACATATTGCCATATTTTATCATTTAATATTGTTCTGTGTTCTCCAGCTCAAGAGACCATGAACTGGAGAGCTCCATTGGAAGAGGGTCTGAGCAGGAAGGACTCTGTTTTAGTCCTGTGTGGAGAATTCGAAGGGACAGCTCAGCACAAATGAAAAGAACAGAAAGAGGCCATTGCCACAATCTAACAGACTGCGGCCAGAGCAAGGTGGCCTTCCAGGTACATGTTGTTATTATTGCAACATAGCCAACTTTGCCAAACAACCACTTAATTTTGTTCTCAGTCTCCTTGCTTTGAATATGGCACAGTGAGAAAGCCTGTTTTGGCCCCACAATGTCTAGAACTTCATGTAGAAAAGTAGGGGCAGCTGAGGATCGTGGTCTTGTGGCACCACCCTCTTTCATATGCCTGATGTCCAACTTGAGATCACCCAACAGGCTGGCTTCCCCGGAACTGGGCACTGTAGTGCCAGTACTGCCTCTCCAAGTGGTTTGAGATGTTCCCAGCATGATGGCCTCTGTTGCATTAAATTACAGGGCCACCCAACCTTCCAAGGGTCAGTGTCATAGAGACCCAGATGAGCTGTGTGTGCTTTCATGTCCGGGCCTCAGAAGCCACATAACACAACTTCTCTTGGTCTTTTGAAGAAGTTGGAAGCCCATTTGGATCAAAGTAGAAAAGGGCAGGCCACATCCCTCAAAGGGGTAATTTACCTCGTGCATGTGGGTTACCACATGGCAGAGCTGTCCCGGGTAAGAAAACTACAATGTCTATCGCTTTCTTACTTAAAATGTTTTAAGTGGATGAATTACCTCTATATTGAAAAAAAATTTTTACACCAGAATTTTGAAATTTGATGGGAAAGCATGTTAGGAGGTCCAAATTTGGAAAGAGGACAATTCCAATTGAAATATATTTTTTAAAAATCCCAAATAAACTCTTCTATCTTGACTGGTGAGAGAACTAACACCCAGCTCTCCTCTGGCCTTCACATGGATGCTCTTCAACCGCCACAAAATAGTGTCATTCCTTCCTTCCTTCCTTCCTTCCTTCCTTCCTTCCTTCCTTTCTTCCTTCCTTTTTTAACGATCTTCTGTCTAAAACAGAGACCTCATAAGGAAGGAGCATGATTTGTTTACTCTGCTCCTTAAGTAATAACTTGAGCACAAACCCTCTGCCCTGTCCTGTGCCGACGTGAATACTCACTCATGGGTGGTAGTTACTGCCCTCAGAGCTCTTACGGTTCGCTGGGAAAGACACATTGTCATCACCATCCCTAAGGAAAACTGTGATGGAAACAAGTGCCTCCTGCTGCCTGTCCTGTGTCCTGAAGGTGTGAGATTGCAGACTCAGGATGAGTGTGACCTTCCCTACAAATAGGCCACGCCCCTCCAGGAGAGGAACCCTAGCTACGATGGCAGGAAGATCTGAAGGGAGGGGAGATGCCAGGGCGGAGAAGCACAGGTTCTTCTGAGTAAAGTAGACATAAACACTTTTCTAGTCCTAGTCAGAGGAGGGAAGAGAACAAATTGCTTCCAAGAGTTTCTGGTCCTATCCCTTGTTTTTCATTTCAAAACATCCAGGGACTATTCTCATCCTATGGGCCTGATAGCTAAGAACCACAGGAATCCAACATCCTGCAGTTACTCAGGGGTGTGCAATTATTTCAGAAAGGTTGTAAAAAAAAAATCTTATAGAACATCCATGATTAAATGTTGGAGTTGACTATAAAAAGCTTAAGTGAGATATCAAATCCATATTTACTGTTGTTTACCATGACATTTTCCAAAAGCCCTTCTGGAGAAACTGCCGAAGCTATCCTCATAACGAGACATCTCTATAGCTCTGTTGGTTGAGTTAATGCACATCCTACCACTTGTTAATTATATTTTAGGTTGCATCAAGTCAAATTCAAATTAATAATACATAAACAATGAAAGAAATTTTCAAGAAATGCGTATTCAAATTATCTTCATTTACTCATGGTCAGGAAAGTGAATCATGCAGAAGTAAACACTAAAAGAAGAATGTGATAGTTTCAGGAATCATTATTTTTATACACTGAGGAATGGCTATGGAGATATTCTCAGTGCATGTTTCTAAACTTAAAGGGGAAAAGTCTTCGAGTATGTTTAACAAAACATAGTTTGATCTGCTATGACAAAATACAATAAGTTCAACAGCGTTAAAACAACAGAAACATAGCCCACAGTTGTGAAGGCTGGACATCCACTGTGAGGCTATGAGGGCTGCTCCCTGGATCTCACATACTGTCTTCTCTGAGTGAAGGCACTCCCATAGGCCTGCTTTAACAGGTGCTAATTTCATCCTTCAGGCCAGCCTTGGCGGCTCTGCTCCAACCACTTCCCAAAGCCCCACCTACTGATAATACTATCACCTGCCAGTAGAGAAGCAAACAGGACACAGCTCTCAGAGGTTTCTTTGAAGACATGGTAATACTAATTTGACATGATTTGAATATATTTCTTATCATCAGAGAAGAGGAGGAGGAGGTGGTGATGGTGGTGGTGGTGGTGGTGGTGGTGGAGGAGGAGGAGGAGGAGGAGGAGGAGGAGGAGGAGGAGGAGGAGGAAAGATGATTAGTTGAGTATTTGAGTTTCTCTTCAATCTGGCTGCATAAGCCTCTGAGAGCTATGTCTTTTTCCACAGTGAGCATTCATCTCTGTCCTGTTGTGCAGGCATTCCTTACAGCCTCACTGGATGACCCTCAGCTAAAGATGCTTGCCGTCAAGTCTCACCACCTGAGTTGGAGCCTCAGAACCCCACATGGTAGAAGAAAATTGAGCCCTCACGCCTACATCTCACTACAGTGCAGGCTGTAGTGTAAGCACTTCTCTCTCCCTCTCTTTCTCTCTCAGCAAAGAAATAAATCTAAAAACCTTTCTTAAACTGGAAAAGCATCAGACTAGACATTTCCTTTAAAAAAAAAAAGACATAGAGATGAATATCACATTTTAAAAAGACTCGAGAATAATCAGGAAAATGTGAATCAAATATAATGATACAGTAAGAAAGATATTGTCTACCTGTAAGAATAATACATTTAAAAGATGAATCCTGGCCAGGAAAACAGAAGGGAGATTTCTAAACCAGTAACAACCACCTAGAGTTACCTTATGATTCCTGCAGACACAGAAGAGAGTTTGGGGAGAGGCTAGTCAAAGGCTACAATGTGGTGTTACCTTGTAGAGACCTTTTGTCTAAACCAGTAGATGAATGAAGTTAATAATAGTGCATTGTTGCTAAAACAACAGATCTAAAATCTCCTGCCACAGAATGATACATACATGAGGTGGGCAGCCATGCTAATCAGCTTACTTTAATCATTTCATCGTGTTTACCTACACCAAAAACTCACATGGTACTGTACACTCTACATAAATACAAATCATTTGTCTATTGTACTCTAATAAAGTGGGAAGGGGTCTGAATATACAAAAGGAGAAATATAAGTTTCTCATAAATAAGCACAAACATAGGTCTCATGTATTAATTGTATTAAACTATTAATGTTGTTAAGAGTTCACATGCCTCCATCAACAGATTCATTCCTTTGCACCAAATCTTCACATCATGCTAAAAAAAAAATATATAATAGTTTGGAAATATGTTAACAGAAAAATGGAAGAATTCTTTTATTTCTGCTTGGCATATTAAGGCACAATTTCCCAGGGATACACTGTTAAGACACAAAGGATGGCTTCATGTGGTTGTGTGTGCCTGTGATATTAGTGTTTGGCCGCTGAGGCAGAAGAATCAGTGTTTGAGCCAGCCAGGCTGTACAGTGAGGCCCCATCCCCAAAGTGGGGGCAGGGGAAAAGGAAACACACACACACGGTGTGTGTGCACACTCACATGTACATGCACATGTACACGTGCACACACATGCACATGTGCACACACACGCACACATGAGCGCGCGCACGCACACACACACACACACACATTTCTTTATATAGAAACCATGAGAAGAAGCAGGTATGGTGTTTCACAATTGTAATCCTAGTGCTTAGGCGGTGGAGACAGGAAGCCTTGCTGGCTGGCAGCCAAGCCCAATTAGTGAGGCCACGTCCTAGTGATAGACTCTGTCTCAAAAGAACAAGGTGGACAGCTCCTGGTTAACAACAGGTGAGACTGACTCTGGTTTAAACATGCAAGTGCCTGCGTGCTTATGCACGTGTGTATGCACCTGCACACACGTGTACCACATATATGCGAATATACACACAAAATTGAAAGAAACACTCCACAAACGTTATACACAGATGATGAAAGCAAGTGAACATTAGGGAAATGCAAATGAAAGCTACAGCAAGGACAGGTCCCTCAGGATAGCTAACATTTCAAAGTCTGGCAGAGAGTTTCTTCCCAGTGGTAATCCCAGTACTCAGGATGCTGAGGCAGGAGAATCCAGTCAGAGGACAGCCTGAGCTGTGTGAAGTGCTACTGCATCAAAAGCAGAAGCCAAAGTAAATGAAAAGCATGTCCACATTTG
The DNA here is from genome assembly GCF_903995435.1 of Acomys russatus. Taxonomy (NCBI): domain Eukaryota; kingdom Metazoa; phylum Chordata; class Mammalia; order Rodentia; family Muridae; genus Acomys; species Acomys russatus. Next base: position 64,545,362 of record NC_067137.1, on the reverse strand, counting down.
AGAGGGCGAGGACTTGTGCTCACAGGAGTGGTAGACAGATAGTTCGGTCTTTTCTTATGATGCGTCCATTTAAAAGCTCATCCAGAGATCTGGCTTTTGGGGTATCTATTCTAGAGAAACTAAAGCATCTCAATTTGAACCTCTTTATTTACTCAAAATATCCATAAGGGGTAGATGACAAAAAAAAAAAAAAAAAAAAAGCAGAGGGGGAAAGGTAGACCCAAGGATGTGACTCCAGGTTTGACTCCAGAACTCATAGCACTAGCTATGACAACTCAAAGGTTATCTGGGTCAAGAAACGGTTGGACACAAACACCCTTTGACTGAAGAACTATATACCTTGGCTGCAATCATGCTTGAGTGGTCATCCACATAAAGTTCAAGCGGGTTTATCACACTGCCTATCGATTAGAACCGTATACAGCTGATGTGTACTCGGCCATCACTTACTGTGTGTATGCTGTTTTCTTTCTTGAAAATAAAAGGCCATAAGTTTTTGTACAGTCCACTTTATGGCCAGATGTAACCACAAATTCTCAGAAGAAGTTATGCCTGACTTTATTTCGCATTTAATCTAAGATTTTATCCTTTTAATTGTCCCTGTGATTGATCGCACGGCAAGGGAGCCTTTTACATTTGAAAAGAATTCTAATCTTCTTTGAGGGAAGAGAGTCAAAAAATGGAATCCTTGGGCAACCCTGTGATGAAAACTGAAGACTGACTCCACTCGGGGTCCTCACACAGAGAAGCACAAAAGCTCTGTTGTGAGGCAGGAAGTGAGATTTTTACTGAGATAACATTTGAATGATTATTTTTATCTGCCCAAAACAACCTCCTAGATATCAACTAAAGATGTTTTCATTCCAAGTATGGGATTCAATACCTTCTACAACGACTGTCAATGGCGGGCTTTCTGCCTGAACATCCCATTTCTAAGATGTTCTGGAAATGTTATAGGGAACATAGTATCTTGCTTATAGGCTCTTGGACAGCGAGACAGAATTAATGGCATGTTCAACCTTTGCTGACTAGTCACCAGGTGGGAGTTACTTATTTTATGTGCCACTAGTATTATTTATATTTTTTCCCTACTGTGTTCTAAGCTAAAGGACTATTGCTGTTAATCTAGCATTTCCTCTCTTATCTATTCAATGAACATTTGGTGAATGTGCTAAAATGTTGAGGCAGCAGTGATTAAAAATATCCACAGGATGCTAGGCCTCAAGCGGCTTTCAATACAGCAAGGAAAAGGCAGAAAACGGAGAAAGAGAACCAAGGAGCTGGATTGCTGGAGTAGGGTGTAAGTGTGAGGGTTCAGTCTGCAATCATTGGCAGAGCATGCTTCCAAAAGTGAGAGAAGGCCCAGAGACTGAGGAATGTGACACCACCAAACAGCAAAACCAAGTATATCCCCCCATTTATTTTATTATTTTTAGTTAGTTAGTTGTTTTTTTTTTTTTTTTTTTTTTTCAAGTCAGGGTTTCTCTGTTGTAATAGCCCTGGCTGTCCAGTAACTCTCTTTGTAGACCAAGCTGGCCCCGAACTCACAGAGATCTGCCTGCCTCTGCCTCCCGAGTGCTGGGATTAAAGCTGGCTCTGGGAGAACAGGGAGTCAAGAACTTGGAATATGAAGAAACAGTGGACAGTTTTCAGGAGACAGGCCTGAGACATGGGCAGAGAAGTTGGCTGGGCCAAGGCTTCGTAGTTTTGAAGGCTGCCAAGGACTTGGCATGGGAAGCCAAAAAAGCATGGCAGGCAGAGGGTAGCTAACATGCCAACGGGTGCCATTTATAAAGCGGTAAGCCAGAGGGACTCAGGAGGGACTCATGGGTCTGGAAGGCAGTATGGTGGCAGAGGGGACAAGAGTGGAAGTCTGGCCTCTCTGTGTCCAAGGCCAGGATTCCTTCCCCTGTCACTATTTTCTCCTCAGTTCCCACACAGGTAAGCTTGTGGTCTCTGTGGCTCTGCGCCCTTTCTCTTTGCCCAAGGTCCCATTTCTGAATGATTCCCTGTTACAGAGCAGGTCTCAACCTGAGTCACTTTCTCAACAGGTTTTCCCTGCTTCTTGCTAAGCATACCGTGCTGTCTACTGTGGGTGCTGGGAAACAAACTCTGATCCGTTGCAAGGATTCATGCTTTTAACTGCTGCCAGCTCTCCAGCCCCCACTTCTACAATTATACCACGGAAAATTTCAGTAGTGGAATTTGGACATTTCAGATCACTGCGCCAACACAGTCGTTCCTCGCCTTTTCAGCCACTAAGTCCCTTCGTGCACTCTCCACCCTGCTTCCCACCAATCTCAGTACAGAGCAGGTTTCTGCCGCCCTTGCTCTTCCTGTTTCTTCCTGCCTTCCTGTTCTCTATAATATGCATTATAATCGGACTAAAGTGGTTCTAAAGATGCCCCAGTAACATGGGTAGTCATGCTTTTGAAACCCTGTAAATTTGGACGTAATAAAATTGGCTTTCTGCTTTTAATTAATCTCAGTAAGACTTTTAAAAATGCCAGCTGAAGATGTTTTCTTGAACTGTAATTTTTTTTTTTTTTTTTTAGATAGGACCTTTCTCTGGGTAGCCTTGGCTGTTCTAGACTTGCTTTGTAGACCAGGCTGGCCTCAAACTCACAGAGATCTGCCTGCCTCTGCCTCCCTGAGTGCTAGGATTACAGGTGTGCACCACTATACCTGGCAAAGGTAAGTAATCTTAACGGGATTTAATAACCAAAAGTGGCATAGGTACTTTTTGTTTGTTTGTTGTTTTAAGCACTGCATATGTTTTTTAAGGAGACTTGTTGTTCACTTGTTAATCTTTGTCTTACTTAATTAGTTGGAAGTTCTGAACAATTGCATTTGTATAAAAGTAAAATGAACAGTTTTAGTAATCTTACATTGCAGTGTTAACGGTATAATTCACACACACACACACACACACACACACACACACACACACATACACACTCACACACACACTGGTGCTGGGAACTGAACCCAAAGCTTTATACTTGCAGAGTTTATGTTTTACCACTAACCCACACCTTTAGTTTTAATGAGTATGAATTGCTATTCTGAGTCAATGTGGCTTTAAAACACAAATGCATTTTCATCCCAAATTATATCTAGAGTTTAGGAGTGAATGTTCAAGTATTCATAAGACTTACTGATTTACCTCATCTCATTGCTGAGGTTGCTAGTGACTATTTACTCTGGAGAGCTGTATGATCACCAATCAATAATTATTGGCAATGTGTAGGACACAAGGATGACTTTGAACTGGGAATCCAGATATTTGGCTGCTCAGAGGCAGAATCAAAGACAAACAGAATATTTTTTTCTAATGTGAATTTCCAAACTAAAATTTAATGTACTTCTCCTAACAGTGGAATTCTGCTTTCTTATAAGTGGTACACCCATCACTGGCTGGCTGGCTTTCCTTCTTTCTAAAGGGCTTTTATGTTTTAAAACTTCCACGTTATTCCTTCAGGATACTGTCTTTTTCTGTAAAGCAGCTCTTACTCAAGGAAACTCACCCTGAATGGTTGTTGTAAGGGTCAGTATCATTTCTGAGTGTATGTACAGATCGATGTGTGGAAACAGGAGGAAACAGTGACAGTTTAAACTTTTGCAAAAATAAATGGGTGAATATAAAAGTTGCTTTTTAATTATCAGGGTTTTTTTCCCAAATAGAATCAACGGTATCACCCAAAGGATTGAATATAAGAGAGGTGGGGACACTCTTAATCAGGACTGATCTCCAGAGTCCTCTCTGGACAAATGTGTGTGTTCAGTGTTCAGCATTTCCCCTAATGTGGAGTAAGTGCCTTCAAATGCTTGTTAAATTGGTAGTTGACCTGAGCTTGGACTCGGAGAGATTAAATTAGTAGCTTTGAAAATGAGAAGTACCACTGAGTATTCAGGACATGATTTTCCTAAATCTGCCCCACACTGGCACACAGTGTGCATGTTCTCTACAGGTGAGCTAGGAAGGCAGAGTAAGGACAGGTTGCCCTCCCTGGGCTTGAGACAGACACAGAAGAGGGGTGGCTACTTTGTTTGTTTCATTTTTTTGTTTTTGTTTTGAGACAAGGTTTCTCTGTGTAGCCCTGGTTGTCCTGGAAGTCACTCTGTAGACCAGGCTGGCCTCAAACTCAGAGATCCACCTGCCTTTTGCCTCCAGAGTGCTAGGATTAAAGGTATGGGCCACCACCGCCTGGTATGGTTACCATTTTTTTTAACTTTGAGCTTTAACGAGGTTGTGCTAAAGGTGAGTGGGCCCCAGCTTCTCAGCTTCTTCCCTGGAGAACAATGCAGAGCAGTAATTCAGAAGAATACAGCAAATTCTCAAATTAATTATTGGAACAATATCTGAACCATGAAAAGTTCCATCTCCAAAAGAAGATTTAAGAAGGGCTCACACCACTAATTGTCATAGAATCCTTGTTACATTTATGGATTTTTCATTTCGGAAAGCAGTGATTCATTTACAAGAAAAATGTGAACAGTGATTCTAGCAAAAAGCTAAATTAATACAGACATTAGCCCAGGCTCTCCATGTGTGATGTTGGCAGGCCGGGTGCAGCTTTTGTTCCCGTGGACACCGCCAAAGGGAAGACAACCTCCCCATTTTCTTCTCCTCGAGCCATTTACTAGACTGTGAACCCTGATGTGTCCTTGCCCCCAAAATTCATTATACGGGCTTCAAAGGCCTGCTGGCCCCCTAATTAGCCAAGTTTTCTCGGCTGATTTCTTAAGAAAGGGACAAAGCCATTTGAATGCAGCAGTATCTTTTCACAATATGGAGTCTTTATCATTTTCCTTTCTCAATGATTTTACAAATAATGATGTGTAGAATAGAGTGAAGAAAGCCACTCCAGCATGCCGTCACCAATCATCTCATATTGTTTTCAGAGAATGGACAAGTGTTTTTCTACACTTTGGGTCAAGAGAAAAAATTTTAAACTTTGCTGAAGTTATATGCATGCCCATGTAGGAAAGTTTCCTTTTGAGAGTCAACAAAATCATAGCATCTTCTCCCAACTGGCTTCTTGCATCAAACCGCCATAGCCAAAGATGCTGTGGAAATCCCATATCCTGCCATCCTGCCCCACGCCCTCCATACGCCATGCTTGTTGGTCCTAAGGACATCAAGCATCTGGCGAGGCAGTGCATGATGGGTTAGAGGGAAAAAGCTGGGCTTTGAGGAAATGTTCTTGCCTTCAAATGTTGGCTCAGCCTCACCACTCAGGAAAGTGGCCTGTCTTTATCTGCGTAATAGATTTTTCTTACAACATCTTGGAAGTAAGCATAAGGCCACTTCATTAGAGCTCATGTCTGTGTTAGGACAGCCCAGATGTAATTCCTTTGCTGTGAACAATCAAAGTTTCTGCTGTTGCTGCTACTGCTATAGCCTAAAGCCTTGTAATGGACCATTCTCCTTTGAGTTCTGCTTTTTAAACTGTCTCATAGTCTACATAGCAAACACTTCCTTTATAAATAGTCACTATAGATTTATGTCCAGGTCATTCTGATCCAAAACTCTCCCTGCTTTTGGAAAAAAAAAAAAACTACATCAAACTGCCTATTGGTATTCTTTTTAAAAACTCCAGTATTCTTTACCTAATGTGTACACGTTTTACACATTACACACATGTGAACACATTTTTATAGTAATAGCAATTTGTGAGCATTTTGAGCAATGTTAGTGTTAGCAGCCAAGATGCAGAGCACTAGATATCAAAACTCTATAACTGATGCAGTGGTGGGCAAAATGTCCCAAAAGATTAGCTTGTAGAACACAGTCCTAGTTTATGTCTGCAACACTGTGGGTTACTTTTCCTACTGTGGAAAGCTATCCATGAGGTGAAAAATCACCGAGAAAGAAGTGTATGTATATGGACCATCACCGCATTCGTAAAAGATTGTAGGTTTTCTGTTGGAGGAGGGTCTTGTGCACTGTGTTTTCGGATGCTGATTTCAGTGCCTTGAGAGCTGGTTACCACCTTGCTACAAGTGTTGAACCATCTCCTGCATCCATGTCATATAAAGAATGTTCCCCAATCATCCCTGATTGGTAAATAAAGATGCTGACGCTTGTGACTGGGAAGAGAGGTAGGCGAGGTTTAGGTTCCAGAGCCTCAGAGGGACCATGAGGAGGAGAAGAAGAGAGGAGAGGAGAGAAAGAGGAAGGAGCTCTGCTCCTGGATGGGATGGACTAGGAGCATGAGGTCAAGGGAAGTGTGCCATGAGGACAGACTGATGGAGCGGAAGACTTCCAGGACTCATCAGATCAGCAAGTGATTGGCCTTTATGAAGGTTATGGGTAGTTGGGTGAGAATAGCTCAGAATCTGCCCAACATAGTGCCTACAGCTTAATAACAAATCATAGTCTCTCTGTATCAATCATTAGGGAACTAGCTGGTTAAAAAAAACCTACTGCTGGCGCAGAAGGCAGAAGACATCACGCGTGAGCAGCCAGCCCATGTGGAACTGGATGACCTCTTTGTGACAGGTCATAATGTCCGCTACGTCCATATCCCAGACGGTGTGAACATCACTGCCACTACTGAGCAGCAGCTGGCCATCATCCACCGTGTATGCAACTTTGGTGGTCGAGGTCGGCGCAAGTTTCCCTCCAAACGGTCATGAGGCCATGTCCTCTTAAAGTTCCGCTACCACCTCAGGCTCCTTGAGTGTTCCAAGCTTGCTCCCTGCCATTTTTTCCCCCACCAGTGACCTGGTATCTGACAGGCACCTGTCACAGCTGCCTTTCAAAGGGTTCCTCTTTTCAGACACAACTTGGGACCTAGAATTCCTCCTGTCTGTGGCCTTGTGGATAGGTCATAATCCCTCTAGTTGATGGTTTGCATCTGGGATCTCCAGTCACTGATTGACCACAACGATGAAGGAGTGATCGACTCTGCCAGTGGGGATTATTGAGAGTGTTTGGAGTGAATCACCTGTAACTCTTCCATGTTTCTTGACATTTGTTTCTTTGCTCATAAAACCAAAATTGGATATAAAAAAACCTACTGCTATATTAATATTTCTGCATTTACTTAATATATACAAAATAATTAGTTCATCATACAATTTTCAAACTGCATAAAACACACAATTTTTGTGTTCAATGGAGGACCTAGGAGAGTCAGATTGTCAGTTATAGCTAGAAAAAAAAAAGTCCCATTTTATGTGTGACTATGTTTTATGTTCTCTTAATCGATGAACTTTCAGGCAATAGTAGAATTTTGTAATCATTTGTGTTCTGGGAACTGATTAAAGCCTATGCTTGATTCTCTGGGGGAACTTTGAGGTGTACCTTGATATCGGGGTCCTACAAATTGTATCTGCAAGCCCATTTTAATCCAAACTTTTAACATTTCCCCCTCATGGGCTCTCTGAAAGAGCTATTGACAAACAGAAAATGGAAAAAGAATGGTGTTGAGCGAGAACCCACAGGCCTTTGAGCAACTGTGGTAGCAGTGAGCCTTTAGGGTCCTGGAAGATAACTGAGAGCTTGGCCACTTCCGGGGACTGAGGTTGCTGCCCTGGGGTCCATTCCTCATGACTACAGAGAGAGCCAGGGATATCTGCTAGGGCCAGCAACTCGCATCAGACCAGAATGGTTTGTGTGGGGTATGTAAGACTGACCCCAGAAAGACCAATTCAGCATTCAGAATGTTTACGTTATATTAACATTCCCACAAATAATTACTATGAAGTGCCTACTTCAATGCTCCAGCCGTCACCTGCAGCCTGGTACTTTGCATGCCCTTGGTTCTACTTACATTCTCCTTGAGTGTCTACCGGCAAAATCCTCATGTTCAGGAGAGAAAAATGCTCTGTTTGTCATTTTGGAGCAGAACTGCGTCCATCAACCTTGAAGCACTAGCAGGGTCTCTCTCCTGTACTCAGCTATTGCTCGCATCCCCAGCGTCATCATTATCCCAGGCTCCTGAAAGGGAGTGGGGAGCGATTCTTTTAATGCCAACTGTGATTTGCATGTTCATAGACGGCTTGAAGTTTCAGAAATTAAATGTCGGGGTGTAAAATTTTCTTGAAGGAAGCAAGTATGATTGCATCGAACTTTCAACGTACAATCAAAGTCTAAAGGAAATATAATTATTATTGTCGGTTTATCACCTCAAACATGTTGTTGTAAATGTCATTATATCAGATGAGTTTGGGAACAGGTTTTCCATTTTGCACTTTATTTGACAAGGTGATTCATTGTTTAGTGCAGTTTAAGATGTCAGTCCTTCTGGAAGGAATTGAGCTGAGCTGATGCGCATAAGAACATCCTTCCATCAAAGTATATGATTAAAGAAGGGTTAGACTTCTAAGTATCGATTCCAAAGTTACTTTGAATAAGAGTGCTTTCTTTGAGAGGTAATTTGCTACAGCCTTCTACATCTGGGAGAATATGGGAAGACTACGTGATAGCTTTTGTGTTCTGTACAGCCCTAACCCTGAGCAAGAGAACCCTTCCTTGCATGAATTTGTTTTTGCCATGGAAGCCTATCCAGCTACTGTTGTTGTGTTTTTGTTTTCTTTTCAACCTGCTGGGGAGATAGAGCGAGCCATTTAGCCCAGCATTATGTGCAGCATACAGGGCTACCACAATCAGCCAGCCAACACCAAACATTTTAGAGGGCTCTACAAGGGAAGCAGAGCCTTCTTTTTACTAATTTGACATTTTTTAAAAGTTAATTTATCATGTCAAAATTGTAAAAAGGAAAATAGATGTGTATATTCAGAAAGAAAACTACTCCATCCTACCAATGACCAGGAGCTAACTGGTATATCCAAAGCAATCTTATAAATTATATACACGCCCTTTGCACAATTAAGGGATAAGAGGCCTCAAAAGTGAATAAAATGCCTAAGGACACATGACAGCAAACAGTAGAGCTGGGATTCCAAAGGAAGCTCTGACGCTCACACCCAGAGTCTTTTCCTCTAGTTCATATGCATGTTAAAAAAAAAGAAAAGTATCAATACTAGATCCCACAAGCTCAAAACAAAACAAAACAAAAAACCCAGAACCTGGAATCAATTAGCTGTTTTGGAGCCACTGGCCAGTGTCTTAGTTTGGATGTCCATTGCTGTGAAGAGGCACCAGGACAAAGGCAACTTAACTGGGACTAGCTTACAGTTTCAGAGGTTTAGTCCATTACATGGTGGCAGGCATGGTGCTTCAGACAGAGCTGAGAGTTCCACATCTTGATCAATAGGCAGAAGAAGCAGACTGGATTCCATACTGGGTCAAGCTTGAACATATATCTGACCTCAAAGTCAGCCTCCACAGTAACGTACTTCCTCTAAGGCCACACCCACTCCAATAGGGCCACACCTCCTAATAGTATCACTCCTACCTATTCAAAGCACCAGAGCCAGTGAGGTCAGTCCTACAAACCCCTCAAACATAACAAGCTATTGCCAATGCTCTTGATTCCCCTCCCAGAGTTGATGGCGAGACCAGGCTGGTGAAGACACTGAGTACTTGAGACATAGAATATGGAGAAACACAGTGGTCACTTATGTGGAGATTCATCCCTACTGGCTAGCTTTTATATTGCAGGACTGGAGAAGAAAATTCATCATCACCCTCCCGCAGCTGTGAGCCCTGAAGACAATAATGACTGGCCTGGCCTGGCATGCCCACTTGTGCAACAGAGGCACGGATGACGTAGGAATAACCAATCACCCTCTGAAACTCTAAGGCCAATAAGCTCCTTCTTTTATAAGTTGCTTTTGTCATAGGGTCTCAGCACAGCATGTACTTGGCACAAAAAAGGAAGTAAGACATGGGGACTTAGGAAGTGTGCCCTAGTTGGAGGAAGTATAATGTTAGGGGGCAGTCTTTGAGAGTTTAATAAACTCGTGCCAATTCTTTTTTCCTTTCTTCTTTGTGCTTGTGGTTCAATACTTAAGAGCTTAGCTTTCACTTCCTGCTGTCATGCCATTATGGACTCTAACCCTCTGTTAACATAAGGCCAAATTAACTCTCCTATACATGACCTCAGTCATGGTGTTTTATTATGGAATAGAAAGATAGCTATGCATTGTGCTACATGGATGTAGTACTCAACTGATTCCCAATTACTTGCTGTGAAGCCCACAGATGAATGCGTCTCTTAACTGTCATCAGAGAGGTCTCTATTTGCAGTGTATGTAGATTGACACAGAGACCTACAATTGGGAGGAGTGCAGAGAATGGGAGACTCCAGATGCTCAGCCTTAAATGGGACATCTGTATCACAGCTCCTCCTCCCAAAGCTCAGGGATGACTGTGGAAGAGGGGAAGGAAATAGAATAAAGCCAGAGGATATAGATGACTACAGGAAACAGTGTCTTCTAGACATATCAGGGCAGTCCCACATATGAACCCACAGGATTTATGACAGCATCTACAAGACTTATACAGGCTCAAGCTAGGCCAAGTTCCAACATGGAGAGACGAAGTGGGCATGAGGTATCTTCCAGGAGCTGATAGATAGATAGATAGATAGATAGATAGATAGATAGATAGATAGAGATACAGATACAAATATAGATATATATGTATAGATATATAGATATAGATATAGATAGCAAATGATAGCACAAATTGAACTTAAGGTACTTTTGGACTCCATCTTTTAGGGTTTCAGTTGCTATGATGAAACACCAGGAGCAAAAGCTACTTGGGGGATAAAGAGTTTACTCTTTTCATGCTTCCATGTCACAGTTCATCTGCAAAGGCAATTATGGTAGGAACTCAAGCAGGCCAGGATCTTGGAGGCAGGAGCTGATACAGAGGCCATAGAGAAGCACCAAGTACTGGCTTGCTCCTCGTGGCTTGCTCAGCCTGCTTTCTTACAGAACCCGGCTCAGGGGCACCTCAGCCACATGGGATGCCCCCCATCCCCCGCAATCATTAATTAAGAAAATGTCCTACAGGTTTCTCTGCTTACAGACTGATCTTATGGAGGCATTTTCACGATTGGCGTTTCCTCAACTCAGATGACTAGCCTGTGTCCAGGTGACATAAAACTAGCCATGTCAAATACAAAGATGCATACGTAGTGGATCAGAGATGGGTCTGGGAGGAGCTGGGTAAGAGGAGTGAATTTGATAAAAATGCGAAATTCTAAGAGAATTAATAATATTTTAAGTCATAAAAAACCCCATTGAACACACCCTTTCTCTTTTGTAAAGCAGTATAGCCTGTTTGCACAATGCTTTCTTTTGTAAACACACATCTAGGTGTGGTGTTTTTAACAATCTATTTGTTGTGTTAACCTCTAACTCCTGATTTTAGAAGTACTTGCTCCCAAATATAAGCTGCAAAAAAAAAAAAAAAAAAAAAAAAAATCCTTTTCTTCCTCTTCCCATACTGAAACATGTGCTGCTTTCAGCAAAGGTTAAAAAGTTCCAGAAAAAATTTAAATACCTTCCAAATTGTACTATTTAAAAATAACCAAGTAAGGGGTGTCATGTGCCCAAAATTCCCACTTTAAGTTGAATTGGAGAGGTGTTTTATGAAAGATGCAATGGACAATATTCGAGGATGTAAAATAATGGTGAGCTATTTATGTAGTTGCCATTAAAAAATGACAGCTATGCCCTAGCTGAATGATGTCCTTCCTGTGGTAAAGCTGAGGTGGACTTTATACTAACAAAGATTCAAGGCCGACAAATTGGGAGCGCCTTCATTTTCCTTGAAGGAGGAAAGTCTGGGATAATTTGGAAGGACCTCAGTCCCAGTAACGCAGATCAATAGCTTAGCATTTGAGTCAAGACACCAGGTTTGGCATTCATTTGAAACTTTGAATACACCACACTAGGCAAAGGGTTCTTGTGGCCTTCTATTCATGTCCGGAACCACACTGGAAGCTGTGAACCTTGAGGTCTGTGTGTGCCTGTGCTCATAAGGCAAGAGAGGAAGCATCTCTTGATAAGTGAGATCAGCCTCCTCCTGAGACTAACAACGAGTTAAATCTGCACATGCATAGCATCCGTCCACAAACATTTACCAACAACGCATACTTGGTTTTAGATTTATAGAACCAAAATGGTCACATAACATTCCTTAAGTAACTCATTGTCAACAAGCAACAGATTGTGTGTCTGGTATCTGGGGCCCAGGTTTAGGTTCCAGTTTTAGCCCCACACTGTTTCTAGAGCCTTGGCCAGGTTATGCCATTTCTCTGTTCCCTAATCTGTCCATTTTTCAAGTAGTGCCTAATTCATGGGCTCATGTTAGAAAGCACCTAGCCTAGAAGAATACTTACATACATCACAAGTGCATATTTGCTTTTTTTTTTAAAGCAACATGCTTATAATAAGTAGTAACAAAACAAAACAAAACAAAAACCTATAAAAGCATTTGTTAATTTTTTGAGGAAAGATCTCACTATGTACTCCGGACTGGACTTGAACTCTCTGTAGTACTCAAACTCCCAAGCTCCCTTCCTCACCTTCCCACGTGCTGAGGTTACAGGCCTGTGCTGTACCATACCTGGGTCTAGAAACATATTTTGAGGAGCATTAACTCTTTGTGTTAGTAATTGCTAAAATGTAAAGATCAAAGTCCCTCTTTATATTGATTATTCTATATTTTTATTGTTTTTAAGTGTATAATTTCTAGTTATTATTTTTTTACTATAGGTACATGCCATGTTTTATAGGCAGCAATCTATTAAAGCAAATTAGTGGCAGGAGTGTAGCTTACAGTGTAAGTTCTGTACTTAGAAGGCTGAGGCGGGAAGATTATCAGAAGTTTAAGCCCAGACTACAGAGTGAGACGCTGCCACCACCAAACAAACAACCAAGTAACAAAATAAAACAAAGCAAATAGGCATCTACCGCAGTATAACTAGAGAAGCGACCATGCACAATGAGTCAGTGTGACCATCATCATTATTATTATTACAGAGCATTGTCTGAAGATGACAAGTGACATCACTCAGAATTATTATACTGGAATCCAAGAATGACATGGGACAGAGAAGCAAGTGTCCCCACGCTTCAGTTTCCTCCTCTGTAAAGTGGAAGCAGTAATCTATCCTCTGTTACATTGTTGCAAGAGTTAGATATTAATCTTGATGACTTTGTTATTTGCACATCTTATTCACATTATTTTCAGAGCTAGCCACTGAAACATATGTAAGTGACATCAGTTGACATATAAAGAAATTACAAAGGAATCAGTGATGGGCTCTGGAAAGAACTGTGGAGGCCCAAATGCATACACAGAGTGAGGCCAGATTTCACAGCATCAATTGTCAAATTGTGAGTTCTGTATTAAAAATATGTGGATTTCTATATTTAAAATATCCTGTACCTAAAATTACGTGGATGCTGGCCAGCAAGATGAACCAGGCCAAGCCCGAGGACCTGAGATCAAAGCCAAGGATCTGAATGATGGAGAGAAACCCCACCCCTGCAGGGTGTCTTCTCATCTCTGTAAACACACACACACACACACACACACACACACACACACACAGAGAGAGAGAGAGAGAGAGAGAGAGAGAGAGAGAGAGAGAGAGAGAGGGAATGACTATAATAAAAAATATATGTGGGTGGTCTGGAGTGTGTCACTGACTTGGATAGAGCACTTGCCTACCACCCATAAAGCTTTGGATTCCTTCCCAGTACCAGGCCTTTTTTTTTTTTAACTGAGAAATTATAGTGAGCTTAGAGAACTAAACTACATAAGTAAAATGAAATACAGAACAGAAAAAAAACTAAGAAAAATGATAGAAAACATTTGCCATATATATATATATATATATATATATATATATATATATATATATATATATACACACACACACACACACACAAACAAACAAATGAAAAAAAAGCCAACCAAACAAGCAGTCTTGTTTATGGCTCTGGAAGACAGTTATGAGACTTGGTGTTCATGGATAAAAGAGAGTGAGTTACGGGTTATAGAGTGGAGATCGAGCCCGGTGATATATGAGGTTTTTTTTTTTTTTTTTTTTTTTCACATAAACCATCTTCATACCACAGGATGTCTCTCAGCAGAGAAAACATATGCATAACTTCTAGAAATAATTTAAGCATTGCACCACTAACCACTATCCTGAATGTTTAAAGTGATTAAAAACAATCCCGAGGCATGGCCAGTGTCCTAATAATCACTTTACATGCTGTTTTATTTTATTTATCACTGCCTGGAGCTTCTAGCAGTCACAAGAGCACAGAACTGAAATTGGCCGGTCCGTCCCCGTAGTTGCTCTTCAAATGGACTGGGCGCAGAAACCTTTATCGAGTTGCTCATTCTGTTACTCCACGGCATGACGTCATTACTTCACCTGTGCCGGGATGTGAGAGGAAGTGAAGGACTCACAGACTTAGGTGTGGAACACACTGAGGGAAGGTTGGCGCAGAAGCATATGGGCCATCAGTTCATCGGAAGTCTTTCAGAAAGAGGCTCAATCCCGCGTCTAGCTACACACAAAGCCAGACAGAGATGGGAAGTGTAAGGAGCCACAGCTTTCGCTTTTCAGCCTAGTGAGATGGCCTCTGAGGTTTCTTTTCTCCTGAGAAATAAGTCAGAGAATTTCAAGGAAGAGTGTTGCAGTGTCTGTCTGTTTCCTCCATGGAAGATGTGGATGGAGCCTGCTCATTTTCACCAACTCTGATCTTGAAATCCCCAAGGGGCCATGATTCTAAATCACCTTGATTGAAGTTCAAAACAACCTTTCAAGATAAAGGGCATAGATCATATTCGTCTTCTTCTTCAAATTTTCAGTTCAGTTTTCTGATTCCAAATCATTTGAGTTGAATCTTCATGTGTTCAAGTTAGGACAAATGAATCCGTTATTCACTCACTCACTCACCAGTCATGCATTCTTTTATTTAATAAATACCTAGAAGATGCATGTACTTACAGAATTATCATCTAAAGCTTTGGAGGCCTCAATAGCATGGAAATCTGGTAGATTCTGTAAGGCATTTGCAAAAATAGCCATGAGTGTGTAGAGGAAGAAATATGGAGGGTAGACTAAGAAAATTAATCTTTGCCAATTGAAAGGGAGCAGAAAAATTAGCATGCGGCACACAGTTCTGAAGAGAAAATGGAGCCATTCAATCAGAAGCACTTTAAGACTTTTCATGAAACTTACTGATTTATTGTTGGTCATTGAATTCATAAAGAGATCTTAGTGCATGATCTCAACATAGGTTTGGGGCTTATAATTCTCTCCTTAAGCCATTACTACTGGCTTGTATGGCACACATTCGCATGATAGGAAAGGTCTCTTTGACAGATGAAATGTTAGGTCTATGGCATAGAGCAGGCATGGGTCCCCCAATACCCTCTTTTAATTTTATAACTGAACAAACTGGTTCTCTTTTGATGAGGTAACCACAGGAAGATAAGTTTAGTATGTTGATGACACACCTTCCTGTGTGGTGCCAGAAGATGCTTTGACAAACGATTCAACTTGTCAGCCAACTTATGTCGAGAAAAGTTATAAATATCATTTCTCTGAAAATCAAGCCTGAGATGATGAGTTTCAGCAGCGGAATCTTGATGTCCAGATAGATAATGTGAAATTCCCCTGCTTCAGTTTCTTTTCTAAGACTGACAGACTTATTTCCTGAGGGACCATAATTTGTGATTCCTTGGTTACAGCTAGGGAAGCAGTTGATCTTCAAACTAGACATTTTATAGGAGTGATGTCAAAGGCATGGCGGCGACCGCCTGTAATCCCAGCACTCAGGAGGCAGAGGCAGGTGGATCTCAGTGAGGTCGAGGCCAGCCTGGTCTACAAAGGGAGTCCAGGACAGCCAAGGCTACACAGAGAAACTTGCCTTGAAAAAAAAAAGATCATCTGTGGTCAAAGTAGGCCTTTAATACTTCTTGTCCATGAGACCTTTTAAAATATTCCATCTTTTCAGCAACTGATGGTACAGGGTTCTGTTGCTTTCATCAACAAATGATAGCAGATACTGACTTATGCCTTTTTGCTCTTTGGATGTGTTCATTTGGCTCCCTGTTAAAGAGGTGAAGCAACTCTGAACTAAAATAATAACTACCAGACAGGGGCTGAAGAGATGGCTCGGTGGTTGAGAGCATGTGCTGCCCTTGCAGAAGACCCAGGTTTGACTCCCAGCAGTCCAATAGTGGCTCACACTGTCTGTATCTCCAGTTCCAGTGGGTCTGTGGGTCTCTTTCTAATCTCCGCAGGTGCACGTGCATGTGTGCAGGTTAAATGCCCATAAACATAAAATTATAGAAAAATATCAGACAATTCGTTCTATTTTCACAAAGAAATATCATCTTTGTCATTTACTCCCACATTCTCTCTTTTTTTTTTTTTTTTTTTTTTTTTTCACTTAGCAGTGTGGACTATCTGTGAGTGCAGCTAGATAGAAATCTCAGTGTTAATTTATCTGGTACTCATCCCCTGTCAGGAGCCTAAGACCGCTGCAGTCATCTGTCTTCAGGATTCAGCGTTAGCTCTTAGCTCTTAGGTAAGCTGATTTTAAGAAACCCGTTGGTAGACCTCATTTATGTCTAAAAGTTTAAATTATATTATCTTATTGGCCACGAATGGTTCTTAAATAGAGAATGGTTAAGACAAATGCTCTTGATGTTCAAGTGCAACAGGGGGTTGTTCCTTTTGTTAATGAATGCTCTTGAGATCACACTTGCCTCTCAATGGCAAGTTGAGAAGTCCAGAGAGAATTTGTATTCTTAGAATATTTTCCCTCGGTCTTGATTTATGTATAATTATCCTTTTACTTTTATGTCTTGGCTCGTATGTCTTTTGTTATATTAATAGTTTCCTACTTACTTGGGAATTTTAAAACATCTTTATTATTATTGTTGTTGTTTCTTTCCTCTCTCTCTCTCTCTCTCTCTCTCTCTCGTGTGTGTGTGTGTGTGTGTGTGTGTGTGTGTGTGTAGTCAGAGGGTGTCAGAGGCCATGGAGCAGGACTTATAGATACTTGTAAGCTGCCTGATGTTGACAATAAGAATCAAACTTGGGTTCTCTGCAATAACAGAACCTGCTTCTACCACTGAGCTTCTCTCCAGACCCTTACGTGAGATTTAAAAAAAAAAACTTTTTATTGATTCTTTGTGAGTTTCTCATCATGCACCTGTGGGGCTGATGAACCATGTGCCAGGGAACTAGCCTGGAGCAAGAGTGAAGTCGAGGTGTGTCCAAACCCTAAAAATATCATATTGAGACTGGCAGGGGTCGGACCGCTCCCTCCCTGCTCATGGTCTGCATGTTCTGGGTCATGTAGCCGAATGACCCCCAACCTCTGCCACCCTTGAGGTGGCCTCGTTAAACTTCCTATTTCCTTATAAGGGCATGTCCAGCAAGCACCTGGAGTTCCTCTCCATGCAAATGAAGCCTTCCCAGCACCACAGCCCCAGAGAACGATGCACACTCGCCCCAAAGCCCCATACCTACTCCTCAAAGTTTATACAGCCCTTGTACCCACCCCCAGTAAAGAGAGCTGGCTCAAGAGAAGGCTGTTTCTCCCGAGCTCACTGCAGCCAAGATCCGGCCTGAACCACTGGCCCTTGCTAGGCATCGTTCTCTTCATCCAGTGAAGGCCAGAATACAAAGAGCAGGATACTCGAGGAAAAGCAGTCCTGCGGCAGCATGCACCCCAGTCCCATTTGTGTTCACCCTCCACCCTTACAATCTACACCCAAAATAACACACACACACACACACACACACACACACACACACACACACACACACACAAATAAACAACAACAACAAAAAACAAAGCATAGAAAACATTTTGTGGAAGCTGTAGCACGTCACAGAGTGTCCCACATTATAGCCATCTGTCCACATATATTCACTTACAAATGTTCGTTGAAATGAGTCATTGGTCTGGTTCAAGGGCTCTGGCTTCTATGACTCCATCAATATTGGATCCTAACCGGGCCTCGCCCTTGTTATCCTGTCGTTGCCCTGTGTCATGGAGACCTTGCAGCTTTGAAGCCGCAGGGCCAGCCCCTTCACATACTCAGTTCACAGATTATGTAGATTTTGGGTTAGGCCAAGTCAAAGCCCTAGATCTGGGCTTGTGTGGTAGCTGAACTGGTCATCCTGCCAGCTTTCCCTTATTCACATCACCCGGGAAGCTCTCCTGCACTGCCACTCAATGCTGCAATGGCAGAAGGCGAGGTCAGCTCTCTTGCCCTCATGCCCTCAAGCTAGTTTACCTGCACCCAGAGTCAGCTCCATTGTGCTGCCCCAGTCTCCCAAGTGCTGCAGCTGACAAGGGGCTGAGCTAGCTCTCCCACTCTCACAACCTCAGGCTGGCTGACTTGTGCCTTCATCATCAGGACCAGCTCTATTGTGTTGCCCTGGTGATGTACAGGACCCTACTCTCCCATGTGCTACAGCCAGTGAGAGGCAGGGATACCTTTGCTCTATGACTAGGTCAGCTTTCTCAACTACCTCAGGTGGTGAGGGGCCAGGGAGGCAATAGCATCAGCCCCATGCCTAGGCCACCTCACGACATATGAGTGACAAAGCCAGCTCTCCTGCCCTCATACCCACGGAGCCAGTTTACCTGCAGCCACCCCCAGCAGGGCCAGCTTTATTGTACTTCCCAGGTGAAGTTCAGGGCTTCATCTCCCTGAGTGCTTCAGCCGGTGAGAAGTGGGGTCAGCTCTTCAGAATGCCTCAGCCAGTGAAGGGGAGAGCCAGTTCTGTACAGCCCTGGGACACCTATGTGGTCCCAGGTGGGTGTCCAGACCAAGGGACTCTGGTGGTAATATGAGCCACGGATGTGGACACCAACTCCTACCACTGCATAGCCACAGACTCAGACACGGACCTCAGTGGCAGCATGGGCTGAGACTTTGCCATGGCCTCAGGTGGCAGGGCTGGCTACTCCAAACATGCTATTCCTCTCCACCCTCGTTTTCCCAGTTCCACCTCTCCTCCTAATGCTCAAACCATCCTGCTTCTCTTTCCATCTGTCCATCACACACTTGCTCATTATAATGGTGCCCACTGAAGGTGGGCCAAGGGCTTCTGGTAGACCTCCTGTGCCCACGCCGCATGGAGGGTCTGTGGACATCTTCCCCGTCCTGCACCGCATGGCATGGCAGCATGTGAGCGGCCCTCACCTCGTGCCAGTGGGCAGGTCTCTGGATGTCTTCCTCCTCCTGCGCGTCTTTGCGCTGCTGCAGGTAGGGCTCTGCGTGTCTACGGCCCCTCGCTTGAGTTTTTACTATAAGTTGAATTACGCAACATCATGTATCATTTGAAAATCATGAGGACATGAGGATACAAACACACAGATGAAAAATAGCTTTTTAGGTGTGGCAACATATACATTGATCCCAGCATTCTGGAAATAGAGACAGGAGGATTTCACATTGAGGACAGCCTGAGAGACGGAGAGAGTTCAATGCCACAGTGAGTTCCAATCAGTCAGGACTTTTTTTTTTTTTTTTTTTTTTTTTTCCCAATATGTTGGGTACCAAGTACTGCCTTGGCCTAGTATCAGAAAGTGTGGTTAGTATTTCAGGCTCTGTTCTGAGTCTGTTGAATCAGAGTAATGGTAGAAACCAGATATCTTTATTTTCCACAAGCTTCTCCAGTGTATCTTTTAAAAATTACAGAACGAAAGCCACTGAGTTGAGCCACTCTTCATTTGATCAGCATGTGTACCCCAGACACTCGTAAACCACCTTTAGGAGGAGGATATGCCATGTGTCTCATCAGTATGTCTAGAGCTCTAACATGGCCCATACTCAGATACCCAGAAAGGATTTGGTTAATTGAAATGTTTGGGCCCAGTTAATGGCAAACATTACGAGTGACTCCCAAATAAATATGGAATCAGAAAAGTATTGCCACTGACCGGGAATCTTGTCACCCAGATGCAATGAGAACAGATGCTATTTAAACAGCTTCCCACTTGGGGAACAAGTGCCACCAAGGACTTTTCTGGTCACATTTAGCCAATTAGAGAGATATAGATATCAAAGATACTCCAAGTTTGAATATTAGACAAGTAAAAAAAAAATGAGAATTGTACAAATTAGTGAGAAGCGCATTTGGCATTAAAGCTTGGGGTCCTAAGGAAAATACCAGCCCTATACCTAGGATTCCTGAGAATAGTCACGTTTGGAGAAGAGAGTGTTGGTATTAGAGCTGCACTTATGGAAATAAAGAGAAATCCAGGAAGCACAGTGCAAAGAGATGAAGGCATGCAGAAGACCCCACCATGGAGAAGCCCTGTAGTGGACAGGGGAGGGGGACACACTGTGTGACACAGGAAAGAACACAGAACAGCATCTTCCAGAAATCAAAGGAGAAATAGCTTTTAAGAACACTTCCAACATCAGATGCTGGTTTGCGCTGAGTGGATTGTGGGTTCAGGAAGAATTTTGCTGGTCCTATACTATCTACTAGCCTTTGTAATACCTTTGGCAAATTAGGACAGTGCTCCTTGTTCTGAGCATTCCTACCTCCATGTATGTGCTGGTGTGGCTCGGCCAGCAAGTAACGGGATGCATTTGTACCGTAAATGTCCTGCCTAGCTGGCATGTTTTGTGCAGTGAGCAGACTTGAAAGCTTCTGATGGTATAGATATTTACTTCTATTGCTAGGCTTTGGGAAAGCTATCAGTCTGGTAGAAGGTGATGTGTATGGAATTTATTTAAGAAAAAAAGAAAATAAAAGTGAAGCTCAAAAAGGTGGCGTCAAAACACAGCTATTAGACAAAGAACAGAGTGGAAGCTCTTTTTGTCTTCAAAGAACCTAAAAGTTTTGTTTCTGAGTGTTGCATTAAAACACCAGGAAAGATCTGTGAGACATAGGTAGTGCTCTGCAAAGACAAACAAGCTTAAAAACAAAAAGAAAACGATGCACAGAACATAATACCTTTTGGACTATAGAGAAGAGAAAAAATGTGAAATCACACATATATGTACTTATTATTACAGAAAGAAAGAAAAGGAAAAAGTTCCCGGTGACAGTAAATTTGTGTATAGACAAGGCCTGGGAGGAAATGAGATGGAGGGACTAGGTGAGGAAGTGATCATTTTTTAAGTACATATTTTTGTGGAGTTTCAGCTTGAAAAGCATGTTAATTATTTTACATATTCAAAAATTAAAATTAGGTCAATAATGATAAGAAGGAAACCATCCGTGCTGAAAGAAGTAAAAATAAAATAACTTAGTTTTAAGTGAGTGGCATACCCATATTAAAAGGGAGGAGGAGAAGGCAGAGGGGTAACAACCCAAGTCACTTGTGGACTTTAAACATGAGTATTTAACCAGGTAGCCTCAGCAGCAAGCAATGCGAGGTTGCTGGAAAGGAAGGAAGGCCTAACAGAAAACACAAAACGAAGTCTGCCCTTTAAATAGGTTTGCTTATTGTAACAGTTCTAAAGCAATTGTTACACTGTTTGATTCAGTAAATTAATAAATGCATTGATGCAGTTGGTGTCTCTGGCTCTCAGGGTAATGCACACATAGAATTAGGAATGCCAAGGAAGAGTGGATGGAAACTGAAGATAGTAGTGTGAACGTCCAAAATAAGGGTCTGTATCATAAATTTATGCTTATGTGTACAGTAATATGCCTCTGTATTTGCCTGTGTGTATGTATGTAGGTATTCATGTCTATACACTGACAAATAGTACTTCCTTCTGCTGGTTAAAAGCATCAAAAAGAACAATATATCTACGGTATTAATCACATCTACCATTGAGTTATCCAATGTCATTCTCTGTTAAAATGAGTAAAGGCTCCTCAGAGTAATGGTAGATTAAAACGGTAAGAACAGGCTAGGAGTACACTGAGCACAGCACACTGGCAGAACAACTTACATAGTTTGCAGGAAGCCCTGGGTACCATACCTCCAAAACACTGAAAGGAATTTTTAAAATTATCTAATGGAGAGGACATGTAGGAAGAAAATGGCACTGTTATATAAAAATCAGGAAGTTAGTTAAAAGATATCAAGAGCCAGACTGAAGAAAATCTCATTAGCTAAGTCGGAGTAGTCCAAGCAAACAACAGGAGTAGGGTTGTGAGTTACGAGGGGTTGAGGGGAAGGAAGCCATGAGTTCATATGGTTGATGACTAGGTAATGACTCACGACGGGAGAGATCTTCGTGTGGTATACAGAAAGCCAGCTGACAAAAGTGGACAGTGTTAGAGTCAGAAAGTCATAATTTTGCAGCCATCTTGGCAAGGATTAGTTAGACAAGAAATATCAACCAGGTGCTTAGTATAGGAGAAAATTTGAAGGTGGAAGAACACTTACATGATCTTAAAATGTTTTTTATTTTAAAGGTCAAAATTAATATACCAGGAGGCATGGCACCAGCTATAGGATACTCTGGCTGAACACACATGATCTCAACCTAACTGCAATGGAAGACCAGACAGACATATAGTAAGGGATACTTTGTTTTAAAAGGGGAGGCCTATCCTTCAAAATTATTGTCGTAACAAGGTGAATAAAAGGTGGGTAAATATCCCTGGATCAAAAGAGGCAAAAAAAAATCTGACTTGAATTCAAGACCTAAAACATGGACTGAAACTTGCTATAGCCAATATTACCAGGGAAGCCAACAAAATTAGAAAAATAATTAGATAAAAACATTTCACTGGAGATTTGTGATGTTAACAACTGGCCTTTGATTATGCGCAAGCGACTATAGTTATTTCCCTATTATGAAACAGGCAATAAGTAATTAGAGGCAAAAGGCCACGATGTATCCAATTTACCTCCAAATAAAAACCAAATGTGTGTATACCTGTTCCTGGCACACACACGCATATGTGGAGGGGGAATGATTCAGAACGAAACATTAATGTCCATCTGGTTAAAGCTGTACTACTTTTATTTAAGAAATATTGACATTCTTTTCAAATTAAAAGTTACAGACACCGCTTGCCTCTTCTGTGGAGTGCCCATGGCTGCAGGACTGCCAGCAATGGAGTCCAGTCTCCGTAACCCAGGGCTTCAAACAATATCTCCAAGATGATAAGAACATTTGAGTTAAGTTTTTCTAAAAACATAGATCTTGGCTTTTCTCTTCAAGCCAGATTGGCTGTGGGAAAAACACACCTATGCGAAGAAAAACCTCACACGAAGAATGCTGGAACCACAATGAAACCCACACTTTAACTTCCTCACATTAAATTTAATTAATATTTTTGCTTTATAAATTTGCTTCTTTCTACTACTTTTTTCAGATGTGAAATAAAGTCCAGGGGTGGAAAATGACATATTGTATAGTATTTCTCAGGCAAATTGTAACGGTAAAAATGTATGTTCCTCTGCGAGCATTAATCTCGTCCATAATTAACTATGGCTTTTTTCTTTCATCAGACTCTGACCTTTAAGGTGTTCCTGTTGTGTGTGTTTTTAATGCTTAACTTTTCTGGAAAATGTGCAGAGGTCATAATGAGGCCTAATTATATACAGTATATAATTTTCTTTGGCCTTTTTCAAGTGCTAATTTAGCTATCATTTCTTCCTAAAGAATTTTTATAAGAAATGTATTTTAAAATGAAAGCCCGTTCTCCAGTTTTGACCCGAATAACTATTCAGTAAGTATTTAATAGAGGCAGGAGATTTAGCAACACACACACACACACACACACACGTATACGTATCTGAACATTCTATAACATATCATCATTTACACAACAATTTTAAAAATAACCGTTTGTCCCTCAATACCCTGTTTTTATGAAATACAAATATAATCCATATAATAACTCACCTACCTCCTTATCCTCAAATTGCATATTATAAAATGTACACCATCCCTAGCACTGCAAATATGTTTTCAAACAAACAACTAAATATATGGACATCATTGATCAGGAAGTACTGAGGACTAAATTGCGCATCAAGAGTGCTTAGTATGGGGCCTGACACATAAGAGCAGAGGTGATCATGACTTAGATTATTATTGTTCCAAATGAAGCCGCAGCAGCCAGTATGTTTATTTACCTTCCTTCCCCGTAGCTTGCCAACCCGTGACATTACGCATCAATTGGTAATCACAGCAATGTAGCAAAGCGTTCTGAAGTGGCCTTCAGTTACTTGAGACTTGGATAAGCAGACTTGGGGATTGCTTGTCGTCATCCAGAATCAACCGGAACTTGTTAGGCTTACAAAACCCAGTGTGCTATTTCCTGCTGCTTTCTATAATGAACTGTGAAAGTATGTGTGTGGAAAGACACCATTGGTAAATTAGAAAAGAAAACCCAGCCTTTAGAGCACAGTCGGGAAGATTTGGAAAGCAGCAAGCGGTGAACACGTGAAAAGAGAAGCGCATCTCAGACAGTCGGGGGCTTTTCTACCAACCCTCGCCAGCTCGCCATCCATCCGCTGAGATGGGAGTGAAAACACAAACATGGAGTCTCCTTCACTTTTTACTTTTTTTTTAATGACAAGAAGTATTCCAGCAACTTGGCTTTTTATTTAAAGAGTTTGTTAAAAAGAAATGATACTTATTTGCCAGGAAATGCACACGAAAGGTATGATTGACTTTGAATTTCTGACTTGTAACTTGATCAACTGTTAGAACCAGACTAATTATATAAACCTGAATGCTCTTATAAACCAGCACTTAGGGAATCTTGGGTTTACAGAGGATTTTGAGCACTTTTTATGTTCTTAACGCCTGAATCATTTATGACCTTGAATAATTCTTCCTGAATAATACTTTACATCTATTTGTTTATGGAGTTGCTGTTTTGTTTTAAATGGTAGATTAAATGCAAGGGAAAGTTTTAATAATTTTAACATGGTTTATACTAAACTATATTACTCATTTGCACTAAATTAATAAGCTGTATTGCTGAATGTCCTTATGATATGAAAAAATATCCAAATTTATTCCTGAGGCTTCCAGTCAAACTTCCCCATGCCACAGGAGTGAAGGGAAACCGCACAGTAGGGAGCTGATGAGCAAGGCAGCAGAGATGGAAGCGACTCTGAGCACACCTGGGACCCATCTGTTATCTACTGCCTCCAAAGTTCCTGCCAGGCAAGGTTCCTGAGGCCACATTGCCTGGACTGGCCATTTTCCGAGGAGATGGAGCCCAAGCTCCACGCCTCTTCACATCTCTGATTTGAATACTGCTTTTCTGTAGAGCCTACACCCGCCCCTAACAACTCAATTCCCCACGGTCGTGGATAAACTGGGGCTGTTCAGGATCTGCATAGGGCTGGTTCTCTTCTGCTTTGCGGCCCTTCCCAGGTGTGAGAACACCACAATCTAGTGTGTCTTAAACATGATGTTACAAGGTTGCTAATCAGTAATAACATCCAAAACTTCTCACAAGAACAAATCAGGCAGTTTTCAGACTGCCCTGAAAACAATACTACTCAAAACAAACAAACAAAAACTGTGTTGTCACCTTTCTGGAGTTGGGGTGGCTGCTTTAGAAAAACACATAGAAAAAAGATCTCAGTCTACTGGTGCATTGAGTTTAGGTTGCACCAATTTTTCTGGTGGTCTTGATTGCACTAAATAAAAATGATCAAACTCCACATTGGTCAATAATAGTAAACTAAATTCAAATTCTTATATTACTGATGTGGATCAATCTTCTAGTTTATGAAACAAAGTACACTTTATTTTTTCTAAAATTATAAGTCAGACGAAAACATGTACTTTAACAGACTACGTCATATAAGAATGCCAATGGACTGGCCAGTCACTCTTCAAGGAACTGAAATTGACAATGTAATAAAACCCAGAGACTGGATGTGTTGGCACATACCTTTAATCTCAACACTTAGGAGGCAGAGTCAGGCAGATCTCTGAGAGTTTGAGGCCACCCTGGTCTACAGCGCAAGTTATAGGACAGCCAGGGCTACACAGAAAAACCCTGTCTCAAAACCAAACCAAACCAAACCAAACCAAACCAAAGAAGCTAAAAAGAAAAAAAAATGACGTTCTATGTACCATTGACTTTCTACTTTGCAATCTATCTGCCTCTGAGAAAATTGTATCAGAGCTTATAATTCCACAGATCAGGTATCAGAAAAGAGTTTCCCGCGGGTCACATAGGAAACATCTCAGACATCCTGACCTTTCAGTTTTTGCTGCTGCTAAGTAACTCTGCAGTTACAGTGCAGAAGTAACTATATATAAACAATTGTGTGTGGCTGTGTACCAATGAAACTTTATGCACAGACACAAAAATTTGAATTTCATATACTGTTTACTATTATGAAACATTCTTTTACTGTTTTTTTAGCCACATGAAAAGGTCCTAAGCTCCCAGGTCAAATACAAATAGGCAGTTGGTTGAATTAGGCCCATGAGCCATAGTTTGCTGACCTCTGCCTTAGAAAAGAAAAGAAAAATGTGAATTAAGAATTTAAGTGATTCTGGGCACAGTGGCATACATGTGTAACCCCAGCATTGGGAGAGACAGAGACAGATGGATCTCTATGAGTTCAAGGACAGCCTGGACTACAAAGCAGGTCCAGGATGGCCAAGGCTACACAGAGAAACCCTGTCTCAAAAAAAAAAAAAAAAAAAAAAAGAGGGGGGGGGGGAGGGAGGGAGGGAGGGAGGGGCAGAGAGATCTGTGCTGTGGTGTGGTGTGGAGAGGGAGAGAGATATTAGATATCAACAGGAAATATATCTGAGTTGCTTTGTGCAGTGACGTTGCTCTTCCACCATCTGGCTTTTCCATGGATCTGACTGAAATCACCAAAATAAAAATGGGAAAACTAAGTGGATATGAAAAGAGATATCACTGTAAATTGTGGTGGTCCAAGTTCTATTTCAAATATTTTTATGATGCTACTCAGAGGCTAGTTACTCCACAAGGCTTTTACATATTTCAGTTTAAATCAGAAGTGAGTGCAACTCACCTGTAAGAACCAGCGATCACTTCACCAGTTGGTGTCTTCAGCTAGTTTTTCCTCAGCTGAGGCCTAAGGTGAATGAACCAAGCCACAGAATGATCAGAACCAGGCTGTCATAGGCCCTAGATCCAGACTGTTCTCTTGTTTGCTGATTTGTTGAGTAACCAAAAAAATCTGAAAAACATTTTATCCGTCCGAAGTTTGAACCACTTCATGCCTTTTCGCAGGTCTGTCCAGATCATATGACGTATCAATCCGCTTACCTGATTTTTGAAAGTGTAGACAGACTAGATAAGAGGCAAAGTGGGTGGGTCTGGGGGAAAGTCATAACTATTCCCTTCAAAGGTATGAGCAGAGGGAAATCTGTAAACATAGATGAAGCTTCAGTTGTCTTTGTACATCTGAGGCCAATTATGCTTCACACAAGTGCCTACTCAATGAATGTCTGAGTGACTGAATGAGTTAAGTGGGCAAACAAATGCAAGAGCAAATCTGCTTTACAAGGAAATGTCAGGTTTGGATCCAATGTAAGAAAAAAGACTCAAAGTAACTCCAGCACTAGACTGGACCACTGAAGGAAGTCATGGATTCTTATTTTATTTACTTGTTTATTTGTTTATTTAGTGAAATTTACAATAATAGAATAAACATATATCTTGAATATATTTTTGAGAAAACGTAGCACTTAAATGTCCAGACACTTCTCTGCATGTATGATGAAGACAGACCCTTGGCTTCAAGGGTTCTGCCTGGTAACATTCAGTCAGGTTGAAATGGATCTGAATTCATGACTTAGGAAGGGCAGTTGGGGGAAGAGTGCCTGGGGAAGGGACCCACTGGGCGGCCATGAGATGGACGTAACATTGGGCCTCTGGGCTGCTGCTCTGCAGTACAGACTAGGACCAATGAGCAAACTAAAGGGAGATGGGACACCCTGTGGCCTTACCAACCTAAGAAAGCACATTCTAGCAGAAGCACATGCCCATCAGGGACACTTAGATTTCCCAGATAACAAGCTGCTGTTGTGGGACGTGTGTAGATATAGTTGGTTGAGTCAATACAAACCAATTGAGCTGTTTTCAAGGGCAACTGGGAAGGTAACGTCTACCCAGGGGGTGAGATAGAGTTTTTTCCATCTCTTCTTACTGGAAAAGGCATCGATAAACCCACAAGTCAACCTAAAATTTGGTGTTAGTGTTCAGTAGATAACTAATAGCTATCTTCAAATTCTAAGTCTTTGAGTATATAAGAGGCAAACAGTACACCATGGCCCATGAATTCCTTGACTGTTTTCCCAATACACACAGACTTGACATAAGTTACCAACCAAGAGATGGGCAGGTTGTCCCAGTATCTAAAATAATGCTATACCCCAACATGTTCAAAACTGTTCAAGTATTTCTAGGGCTCTAGGATTTGTCTTTCACTGTAGCTCAGGCTACTGTCCCTGTGCCGTCTATTATTGTCTCAAATCTAGCTAATTTCCCTTCACTTCCCCCTACCACACGGTCATGTCTAACATCCCCCTTTGCCATCCTTGTGAACACTATAATTAAATGTCTCTCTAAGACTCCTTTGGAAGAATTCACTACACATTCAAAAGCCTAGAATGAGCCATCCATTTGAAAATACGTGCAGAAAAGGTGAGAATGGGGCAACCCCCCACCATCACAAAATTATTAAGGTGGTGAAATTATACACAAGTGGTATTTAAGTGTTCTTGGGATGGTGCTGGCAAAGTTCCAGTCATAAAATAAAATAAAGCCACAAGCAAACTACAAGGTCTCCCTATACCTAGTCCACTGCACACAAAACCCCAAGTCAACTCCATACACCTTTTCAGTCCTCTCTGCTCCGCTTTTTCCCCCATCACACCCTAGTGAATCCCCACTAGCATTCGATCCTCTAACCTCACCTCTCTCTTTGTCCCTCTCCCTCACTGCTGTCTCTCTCACTGTGACTTTTTCATTACACCTGCTTTCTTCCTCACCCGTAGGGTGCTATGACATGTCGCCTGTGTGGTCGGTCTCTTTGTCTCTAACATAGATAAGCCTACAAAGGCAGTGCATCATTCATAGCTGCATTCCCTGAATCTAGAATAGTGACTTCCTGACGAAAGATGCTAATGAGTGATCTACTGAATGAATGATTGTCATTTCTGTGGCTACATACTTCTGTCATTTTCTCATTCCTTTTTGAAATCTGGTTACATATACAAAGTGTGTGGTTTCACTTTGCACATCCTCTTCTACTCATATGTGTTAATGCAGGAATCTCAGAATATATATATATAAAATGTTGCCTCAGCCAATACTCTGATTCAGCAGATTCTATGGAATACCTACTGTGTGTCAGGCACTTTAGTAGGAGTTATGATATAAATTAAAAGCTGAAAAGAAGACCAAGGGGGAATATTTCTCTGTTGATTTTACTTAACAAAATAAATACACCTGAAATCTATAGTCTAAATAAAATAATAGTCAAGTTTTCTAAACTTTTCTACCATCCACCAAACCCATTCAAATAATCATTTAAAATAAATTAGGACATGTAATACAACTTTAAACCAGTAACAACTAGGAACAACAAATAGAAATAAAAATATTTAGAATAAAGTTTTGTTGATGTAGGGGAAATGGCCCTTAAAAATTTGTTATCTCAGGATGTTTACAGTGAAACAGGAGGATATTTAAATTATAAGGGCTCAGGTCTTGTCTGTACTTTAAGCAACTTAAGCCTTTTGTGTGATATAGATATTTTGGAAACTGATACAATTTTTTTTTCTTTTTCAGAACCAGATACAAGAATTGGTAAATAACACAGGTAGAAGAGATCATTAATTTTCCTTTCCCCCAATAAGCTAATTTTATTATGCCAATTTAATTACCATGCAATTGAATGGGTTTAAGGCTTATATTCTCCACATCACTGGTCATCACAGACATGAAAGCATTTTATACTGTCATACATCAATGTTTGTACTAGCTTATACATATGTACAGAAATTATTCACACATCTTAACCTTGCTATTTCCTCCTTTCAAACCAACATAATATTACCATGAAAGCAGCTTTTTTAATAAATGGTATAAGAAATACAGCAAGGCACACTGTTTTAAAAAACATTTTTCTCACTACCACCTCAAGAAGCATAGAAACCAAAAACAAACTTAATAGTAGAATGTACCAGTTTATAATATACAACACTGTTATAGTTGTTTCTTGAAGTGCTGCATAGATCATTATTAAAAAGAAATAATTAAAATGGCGCTTTAAACATCACTTTTGCAGTAAGGACCAATGGGTCTTCTCTATACTACAATCAAATCAATGGCTGGCTTTTTTTTTTTTTTTTTTTTAAGGTAAATCTCCTTCAATAAACATAGGTATAATACCATGAAAAATTTCAGAGTAAAACATAAAATTGGTCAAGTTCTGATGGGGAGGGACATCATTCCAGGCAGTGGGTTTAATGGACCATCAATTTAGCGAACTGCAGAGCTTTAAAAGGAGGAGGGAGAAGAGGGGGCAAAAAGGAGTCTTGCTGGAGAGAGCGGGTGGGCAGAGGTAGCTTGGGACAGGAATCCACGGGTGAACGAGCAGCTTTGTGGAACTAAGACAATCACCTAAGAGAAGCGATGCACACATCCGGATCACAAGGCCCACGTGGACAGACCACATTCTGAAGGGAGGTTTATCTTCAGAAAGTCAATGTGACGGGCGGCAGTGACAACAGGATGGAACCCAAGACCAGCCCAGGTTAGATCAGGCCAGCCCTGAGCTGCAGCCAGGCTATCTATAGGAAACAAAAAGGTGAGAGGAAAGGCTTTCAGTAATGTCTCTTATCATTTGCAGAATGATGCTCTCTCAGGAAGCTGCTGGTGGGGAAATCACCTACTAGCAACCTGAAATGAGAAGTTATAAAATGTGACTCGTTCACTATCTCAAGGCTCAAATTACATACGAAAACATTTCCAGTTCAGCAAGATATATAGATACTGCAATATATTTATATGGTTTCAAAATATAAGACAAATCAAGGTTGATCATCTTTTCTCTGGGTCATCAATTCATCCATTCTTCTGCGAGTGACCTTCGTTTTATCAAGATAGTTTCTTTTTTCATTAATTTATTTTTAAAAATTTATTCACATTACATCCTGATTGTAGCCTCCTCCCTTTTCTCCTCCGTGTCCCCTTTCCCCTTCCTCTTCCCCCCTCTCTCCTCTCACCTACTCCTCAGAAAGGGGGAGCCCTCCTCCCCTACCATGTGACCCCAGCCTATCAAGTCTCATCAGGACTGCCTGCATCCTCTATGGCCTGGCAAGGCTGTCCTGCCAGGGGAAGTGATCAAAGAGCAGACAACAGAGTCCATGGCAGAGACAGCCACTGCTCCCCACATTAGGGGACCCACAGGGAGACAGAGCTGCCTATTGGCCACAACTACATCTGAGCAGGGGGTCTAGGTCTTTACCATGCATGGTCTTTGGTTGGTGCATCTGTCTTTGTAGGCCCCCGGGCCCAGATTTGTTGGCTTTGTTGGTCTCCTTGCAGAGCTCATGTAACCACCTGGCCTCACCCTCACCCCTACCTGAGTCCTTCTATCTCCCAGTTCTTCCATAAGACTCCCTGTGCTCTGCCCAAAGTCTGGCTGTGAGTCTCGGCATCTGCATCAATCCCCTGCTGGGTAGAGTCTTTCAGAGGACATCTATGGTAGGCTCCCATCCTGTTCCTTCTCTTCAACAGCTTGCAGTGTCTATTCTATTTGTCCTTCTGAGTAAGAAACAAGCATCCTCCCTAGGGTCCTCTTTGTTATTTAGCTTCTTTAGGTCTGTGTATTGTAGTGTGGCTATCCTGTATTATATTGCTAGTATCCATTTATAAGTGAATATATACAGGCTTGTCTTTCACTCATGATGATCTTTTCTAATCCTATCCATTTGCCTGTAGATTTCATGATTCCCTTCTATTTAACAGCTAAGTAGTGTCCCGTTGTGTAAATGTAGCAGTTTCTTTACTCATTCTTTGGCTGAGAGACATCTAGGTTGTTTCCAGATTCAGGCTATTACAAATAAAGCTGCTATGATCATACCAAATGTCCTTGTTGTATGGTGGAACATTTTTTGGGTATATGCCCAGGAGTGATATAGTTGGGGCTTGAGGTAGCAAGCACTATTCCCACTGTTCTGAGACAGTAAAGTCTGTGTGAAAATGCCAAGTAGTTAATACTGAGGCATGTGACAACGTAGAGCAACAGTTCATGGGCTGGGAACCTGGTTCTCAGGTTTTTTCCTTCCATGCTTTGTGTATGATGTTGAACAATTCTATTATGTAGTGATGAAACATTCATATCATTGTGATCATTCTGAATGCTTTAGGCTTTGCCTATGAAAGGGTATAATTAGAATTTACAGCTCAAATATTACTATGTTTCATTTAGGTACAGGAAATATTGTGGAAACTTAAACTGACCCAATTCTATTTTATGTGTGATGGTTGATACAAATTTGTTCCAAGCTTATTTTGTTTTATTTATTTCTAAATGGCTATAACAAGTGGTTATATCTGAGAAACATCTAAATTCTAGGATACAATTACTTTAGGTTCTCAGACCAGCTCCTAAATAAAGCAGGCCTCTGCCTGTCTGGGTTTAATCTAAATTCTGAAGTGTTTTGTTTATTTTTTCAGGAGTTTTTTTCCTGACCTCTTAGAAGCAAATATTCCTCTGTGTCTTTCTATAAACTCATAACTTTATGTAGGAGTCAGAAAAAGTTTTCCAACCATAGTACCTCTAGAGCCAAACAGGATGTTGGGAAGATCAGGGAAGTTAGGAGACAGACAGAGGCAGATGGAACAAAATTTGGTACAGTAAGATAATGCAATCATTCAAGAAAGCACAGCACAGCATTGCTCAAATACTGAGGATGTGACTCATCGGAAATCTGCCACTGAGCAGGGAACCCTCTGGTGAAGCCAATTCAGTCCTGTCTTAGCAAAGAGCTGGCTGGCGTTTGAATTCCTTCTGGGTAATCAATTCTTTCAATTTGGTACACTTAGGAACAGACAGGCTAAATGGGCACAAGCCCAACCCCGCCCTTCGTGTGTGTGTGTGTGTGTGTGTGTGTGTGTGTGTATGTGTGTGTGTGTCTGTGTGTCTGTGTGTGTGTCTGTGTGTCTGTGTGTGTGTATGTGTGTCTGTGTGTGTGTGTCTGTGTGTCTGTGTGTGTGTATGTGTGTCTGTGTGTGTGTATGTGTGTGTGTGTATGTGTGTCTGTGTGTGTGTATGTGTGTATGTGTGTGTGTGTGTATGTGTGTGTGTATGTGTGTGTGTGTGTGTCTGTGTGTGTGTGTGTGTGTGAAGGACAGAGGGGGAGAGACAGACACACAGAGACAGAGAGGGGCTGACTTTATCCAATAAAACCTTCTTTATATAGCATGGCAACTTATTTAGAAGTGCCAGATAATTAAAAGCACAACCAGCAGCAGAAGCTTGGATTAGTAAGGAGATTTAAAGGTAAATTTTACAAAAGCTATATGTGTAGTGTGTAATGAAAGAATAATACAGTGTCCTGCAATGTAGTTCCCTAAAGCTTCTAGGCCAACCCTTGGGAAACTCCGAAGAGCACCAGTCCAGTAAGAGAATGAGATGCTGGGCATAGTGAGAAGTGTTTGCTCCTATGACAGGCTCCCATCCTGTTCCCTCTCTTCAACAGCTTCCAGTGTCTATTCTATTTGCCCTTCTGAATAAGAATTAAGCATCCCCCCTAGGGTTCTTCTGGGTACTTAGCTTCTTTAGGTCCATGGATTGTAGTGTGGTTATCTTGTATTATATGTATTGTATATACTGTGTGTGTTTCTTTGGGTCTGGGTTACCTCACTCAGGAGGATCTTTTCCAGCTCCATCCATTTACCTGCAAATTTCATGACATCCTTGTTTTTGATAGCTGAATAGTATTCCACAGAGGTCCTTTGAAAGACTCCATGGAAACAGAAGCTGAGTCTCACAGTCAAACTTTGGGCAGAGCGCAAGGAGTCATATGGAAGAGTTGGGGAATAGAAGGACTCAGGGAGGTGGGTACAGGAGCTCCATAAGGAGACCAACAGAGCCAACAAATCTGGCCCAGGGAAGCCAGCAGAGACTGATGCACCAAACAAGGACCACACACTAAGAGGTCCTAGGCCTCCTGCTCAGATGTAGCCTATAGGTAGCTCAGTTTCCGTTCCCTAGTAAGGGGATCAGAGGCTGTCCCTACCATGGACTCTGTTGCCTGCTCTTTGATCACTTCCCTTTGATGGGGAGTCTTACCAGGTCACAGAGGAAGAGGATGCAGGCAGTCCCGATGAGACTTGATAGACTGGGGTCAGTTGCTAGGGGAGGAAGGCTCCCCCTCTCTGAGGACTAGGAGAGGGGCATGGGGATGAAGAGGGGGGGCAGGTGGGACCAGCAGGAGACAAGGGAGGGAGCTACAATTAGAATATAAAGTGAATATGTTTTAAAAAATAAATGTATATATAAGAAAAATTATAGAAGCCGAAAAGTACTTTAAACAGTGTATGTTCAAACTTACATAGTCATCTAAAATCTAAAACTCTATAGCCACCACTTATAGACTAATAAAATAGACAAGACAATGAAACTAAGCCCAAAAGAAGTATTAAACAGACATACAAACACAAACACACACACACACACACACCATGTATACATCAAACTATCAGACAATCCAAAGAAGAAGAAATACAACTATACACTGGCTGTGTGTGAGGAGTTAACCTCTTACACTGCAGGGTTTATCCAGCCTGAAGTTCAGGGTTAAACCCTTCATCAAAGATCACAGGCTTATGATGAGGATTATGAAGAAATAACTGTCAGAATACGACAAAAAGATTAGTGCAAAGTACATTCCTTAGGCAGGTCCTAGGAGGCATTCCAGACACACACTATGTGCTTCCTCAAAATTAGGCAGAAAGAGCTGGATCTCTCCGGTTACCTCCCCTTTGATGTGATTTGCAATAAGTGACCTCCCTACTTCTACAGAAATGTGACATACAAATGGATCCAGTGAAAGGCCCAGCAGTGTGCCTGGAAATAAGTGCAAACGCATATGCATTAGGCCACACCATAGCCTCTCAAATGGCTTTCGAGGTTTTTTAATTAGAACATAGTAAATAAAATGATTTTCAAAACTCTTTGAAAAGAATTTGTTCTGGTTGCAGACTAGATGCACGGTTCTAAGTCATAAATGCTTTCGCGTGGAATTATAATCATTTCATCATCTAAGAACTTATTTCTGGGGAAAAGAGCTCTGGGACATTAACTTTGGTGTCCTGATACAAAGAAGATGCCATGTGATGTCCTCAGACGGCTTTAAGAAGGAAGCGCTTTTGCTGTTTTGGACCTGGTAGAAAGAACGACAACAAATAGGCTCAGATGGATGGGTGCAAAGTGTCATTACCAGTAACCTCACTCCACACCCTGACACCAAGCACTGGAAGCTTAGCAGCACTTTCAGAATGGATAGCTTCTCAGGTGACAGTACTTTGACACCTGGCAGGTCAGTGCAAGTTTGCATCCAGTGCTTGTAACTAGGCAAAAAAAAAAAAAAAAAATCAAGCACTGGGATGATTTGTTAGCATGATACAACAACAACCACACACACACACACACACACACACACACACACACACACACACAGGCACACATGCTCATACACCCTCAAAGGTGGACAGGAACAATCTATGGCTGCTGGCAAAGCTCTAGGCTGAGGACAAGTCATTCGGGAGCCATGTCAGCTGTACAGAAGTAAGATCTGGCGGCTTCTCCCTCTGCCCACAATAGAGCCTGGCGTGGGGCACAACAGAAGCCTGCTGATGGGCAGGCAAGCGGCTGATATTTTTTACACTGCCGATGCTTGTAAAATGTGACAATTACACAGATCCATCAGCATCTTCACTTCCCTCAAGTCAAAAAAAAAAAAAAAAATGGAATTGCTCATCATTAACATTTCATTTCAATTCCATTTCTCTGTGTAAGGGAGAGAAGAGGCTCCCAGAGGATCAGACCAGGAGAATGCATTCCGGACGCTTCCTCAGAGCCAGCGCTTCTCTTGGCTCCGGATTTCAGCACGGCTGGTGACTTGAGGGTCACGGTCACAGGGTGGCATGCTCAGAGTGCTGTTGCTTTCAAGCCTTTATCCTTTTTCAGAAAACAAAGTCAAGCAGGCTCTCCCAGCCCTTCTGTGGAGGCGGGCAGAGCCCACATCCAATCGGTCCTCATAGAACTTATTCTGAGGCAGTTTATGGAATCCCAGTTACTCTCACTTAATGGTCACTTTTACTGCATACTGATGGAGTATGTGATTATAGGGTGGACACGACTCACAGAAAACACATTTCTCTCTCTCCCACTTTTGTTCTCACTCGCAGCCAATTGTAAATAGAGTCTAAAATAGAAAATTAGTGAAGCGACATTAGTAAGTAGGATGGTTTTCTCCAGTTTTGCATACTGAGTTTATTTTTAGGGTATATATATGGTATAGATTGCCCCCTCACTCCCCATTCTAGCAGCTCTACATAGAATCACACATTTTAATGAGCTTAGGGCACAGGTGCTGCAGGAAAAAAATAATGATGTTTGCCATTCATCTTTCAAATTAAATAATGTGTTTTTAAATAGTAACTTTTTTCATAATACATTATGGGAACAACATTTATCTGTCACATTTTAAAAGATGTATTTGTAATAAATGTAAATTACTTTTAGAAAATCAGTAATTAGGCTCATCAAAAAATAAACAATCTGCCACAAAAAAGATAATCTTTAGCATAGTTAAGTATAATAACTGTTATTTGAATAAGTTAACAAATTAGGGTAGATTGCTTCTGTAATTCATTTCCTATAGCACGAGTTTAGGTTACAGCATTAGAGCCTCTGCTGTGGGGGTAGAGGGGGCCATATACACCTCACACTTTGGTGAAACACAACTCTTACATCTGATAGCTAAGTTCCTATTTAAACTTGATTGAGGAAGTGCATTCATCAGTTAGAGATGGGGCTTAGCGATCGGAAATAACAGAATCTTTGTCTCAGAATTATCAATCAATAGCTGTCTTATTAAATATGAAAAGTGAAATGACTTTTGCAAAAAAAAAAAAAAACTGATGGCAATCAGCCTGTCACCTTCAGGCAAAATTCAAAAATTCTGTTTTTATCAAGACGCCATTAACTTGTCACGTATTCTCCCAGTATTGTGTGTTCTGCGCTGGTGCTCGGTCTGTGTGTACAAATAAGGGGGTCTTCTTTTACAGCAGCTACTTGCTTCTGTCTGGATCCTCGGGCACAGGCATGAGGAGGTGCTGGGGCAGGGCAGCCTCCTGTTGGGGAGGTGGCTGTGATGGTAGTCATGTGTCTGGAAGGAGCCACAGCCTTTACCCTGATCCGTGCTCATCACAGGCAGTTCCAAGTAGGAGCTGAAGTGAGGAATGCAGCTACAGAGGATGCGTTTTGATCTCGAGGAATGCCGACAATTGCATGGAATTTTTTGTTTCTTCCCTAGTTGAAGAATTTAAAGCCCTAAGCTGAACAGTCATTTTCTCAGATACAGTATTGCTCTTGCCAAAATGAGGGAATAAATATGTCACTTTAAAATGTCAAATTTTTACCAGTGCTCTCCTTCTGCTTTTCAGTTACTTTGACTATTGTGTTTCTACGTAAATGTCTTATTCAGATACGTATGTGTCACAACTAGCCATTCTGTCCAGTCTTCTATAGTGGTTCTATTAATGCACACACACACACACACACACACACACACACACACACACACACACACACACATACACACACACACACACACGCATGCACGCACGCACACAGCACAAGTCCTCATACATACCTTTCAATGAGATGATTTCCATGCTTGGGGGCATTACATTCTACCTATGCATGTTTCTGTGTCGGTCTTCATGAAAGCTTACAAGCTTTTCTTTACAGGTTAAAGTTTGGGGGCTGGGATACAGCACAGCCTTGCCTTTTGGCTGTTTTGCATTCAGAGGGAGAGCTTGAATTTTCGATTTGGCTGAAGCAGCATTTTCTTCTGGCATTCCTGATTCACCTTGGTTCCTTGAACTGCCCTCTTTACTGGCCCTTCCTGAAGAAATGGTGAGCTCCGAGCTCTCTGCACAGTCCTGAGAAGTGCGAGGCACCTCGTCTCTTTCCTTCACATCATCCGCTCTTTTCTGAGCAGAAGGTCCTGGGAGCGCCACCACCATGTCTGTCTCACCACTGAACACAGGAGAGCTTGCTGTCATTTGCACTGGCTTGGCAGCTTCATCAGGAACTTCTGGTTCATTGGGAAGGGCACTAGGGAAGTGAGCTTTCTCATCAGCAGGGTCATCATCCTCAACACACGCTTCAAAGAAGCATTCGATGTCTTCCTTGTCATCTAAGCCAGGGTCCACAGTGTCCGGTGGCAATGGAGTGCTGCTCTTCTCATCTATGTAACTGGTGACCTCCCCACAGTCACTGTCATGAGATGAAAGAGATAAGTAGGAGTAAAAATCCCCCTTTCTCAGGTGTATGGGCCGGTGAGAATGCTCCAACACTTTCTCCTTAATTTGAGTTAATGAAGTGGGAGCAGCCACCTCACTCTCAGGTTGTGATTTACTCTTTAGGGCTGTGGATGCCATGTCAATGATTTCCTTAACAAAGTCATGTACTGAGCAATCTTCATCATCTTTTTGATGGAAAACATCTGGCCCGCAGCTGCAACAGGAAGTGCTGTTGCTGATGGGAGCACTTTCCTCTGTCTCATTTTGTCCAAGTAGGCAGCAACCAGCAGATTTACTAGCCCCACTTGGTGCATCATTAGACAAAGATTTCAGCCCATCACTGTCTTGTCTGCTTCCAACTCTGGTTTCTAACAGTGTTTCTGGGCCGGAGTTCTCGACAGGTGTGCAGTCAGCGCTTTGGTTTTCAGAAGGCTGGATAGTCAAGCCTATCTGCGGAAGATGTCTATCATTTGGGGGAGCAAATTCCTTTCCAGAGACACTGGAGTCATCAGAACCCTCCGTTAGTGCTTTGCTTTCACTGGGCTTGGGTTCAGGCATCTTTCTCACGTTCGAATCGAGGTTCTCCAACACCTCTGGAAGCGTGCTTGGCTTCTCCTTTTGTTTTTCTGGAGCATTCTCAATATTGCCATTTTCCACATCAGCCATGTGTGGATCTTTACTAACTTCGTAGTTACTTCTCTTGTTTTCACCTCTCGTTCCTAAGTCGTGAGTTCTGGGTGGGTTCTTACCGTTCCCATTGTTTTCAGAGAGACATTTTATGGAGCCGTTTAGAAGGGCCTCGATGTTCAGGGTGTCTGAGGAACTGAGCTTCTCGTTACTTGCTCTGTCTTGACTTCCCTTTATGCCATCAGTGACACCGCACCGTTTCTTGTCTCTTGTCAAGGAAAACTTTGGTCTTATCCACGTCTGCAGCTCGTTCTTTATGTAGTCGAGCCCAGACATCAGGTTGCTTTCTTCATAAATTTCGTCATCTGTTGCGATACTGGAGTCGTCGTCTTCGTCTTTGAGGCATAGCTCTTCTTCAGTTAAGGTGAGTGTGGAGCTGGAGAGGAGGTCACTGTCGTCTTCGTCATCGGTACAAGCAGAGGTGCAGGAGACATTCACAATCATACTGACATTGACGTCACTTTCATCAGCCACTGAGCGGTTCAGGCGCTTCCTGAATGATGCATTTGACTCTGGGATCTTGTTTTTGTGTAACACAATGTCCTCCGAGCAGAGAGAAAGCTCGTCACTGCTGCTCAGTTCTGTGAGAGATGCTGCTGAGTCTTCATTGATAGAAGATGCGACGTCCAGTGACATCTGGCCAGTGAAGGACATCCTTTGGGAACTGCTTTGGAGAGTGATATCAGAAACACTCCGCTTGATCTTTTGCTCTGAGGGGCTCTGGATGTTCTCCAGACGATTCAAGAGGTCTAATGTCCTCTTACTCAACTCACCAACTGAGCCACTGCTCACACTGATGTCCCCAGAGCTGTGACAGCTAAAAAGATCCTCGTTGCTCTTATAGGACGTCAACCAACTTTCTAAAGAAGTGCTTCGCTGGAGGCTGTCACTGCCATTTTTAAAGATTCCCAAACCAGACAAATCACCCCCTGGAGAAAGAGACTCTACGGATGAGCTACGAGATAACAGGGAGAGCTGCCTGGCGTTCTGAATGCCCACGAGCGCCTTCTCTATGTCGCTACCTTTATACGAGCTGCGGCCCAGTTCGTGGGGCGCACTTGCCAAAATCCTCTCATGGGGAGGTGCATCTGCTTGCAGCTCTGAAGCCTGATGTTTAGATTTGCAGGATTTTTTATCAAAATAAAAACCACAAAGAAGGGGATCCTCCACGTGTGCCTTTTCGCTTTGCGACTGTTTCCTTACCGTTGGTAATTTGAGTTTGGAGCCTTGGAGGTATGAGTAATCGTAAAATGTAAACACATCATGTTTTCCTTGTAATTCTTCTCCAAAGCAATCGGCTGTATGCCTGGTAACACTGTTTAAATCTCCTGCTTTTCCATTTACCCAACCCACTGGTGAGATGGATGCCTGAGAGATGCTTGGAAGCTTAATGCTTTCCTTCTCTTCTTCACATTTTTGCTCTAACACGTTGCCTGCATCTCCCATGTGTGAGCCCAGATGCTCAGTTTCAGGGTTACTTGGAGACCCATCTACCATACTGAACAAGCACATTTCAGAGCTGGCAGGCATTTCGCTGTCTCCTTCACTGACGATTCCACTCTCACTGCCTGAATTCTGGCTCACGTCTCCACTGTGACATGGGCAAGGCCTCACCAAACTGGAACCCCCTAAAAGATCTGGCAATGATTTTGTGGATGAAAATGAAGAATCTTTACTGAGGCTCTTAGTTAAAACAGTGGGCTGGGCTGGGCCTGTAAACTTTGGGCTGCTTTTCAGAAACGGAGTGTGGCTGTCCTCATGGAGCTCGATGTTGTGAAGACTATACACTTGGTAGATCTGCGGGCTGGAAGGTGCAGTGATATTTGAGGTATACTGAGACCCTCCCACAGCCACCTGCCTCCTCCTCATAGCCAGAGACCTTGTGGTGTGCATCTTTAAGCTTCGCTGAGGGTATGGCAGCCTCTGCGTCTTGATCAAGGTCATTTGATTCTTCATGCAAACTAATTAGTTTGTTACTTATATCTGTTTCATCCCATTCCAGAGCGTCCTCACTCATTCCATTGAGGTCCATCAATCCAGGATCAATCACATTCAAAGTCTCCTGTGTAGGGAAGAGAGAGAGGAGAGAGGAGGGAGAGAGAGAGAGAGAGAGAGAGAGAGAGAGAGAGAGAGAGAGAGAGAGAGAGAGAGAGAGAAAATATGAATTAGAGAACATAAGGGGGGAAATTTTATTTATTATAAACCTCTTGGAAGTTTGAAGATAAAACTGAAGCGCAGGTTGGAAGGAAGTGGCATCAGCAACTCTATTCCCCCAAGAAGTAATATCCAAACACTGTGGTATCAGCAATGGCTGTCACTGAGGAATCAGCACAAATTCAAATGTAAGATTAGTATAGTTCGACATGATCATTTATGGATTTAACCATTTCCTGTTATCGTGCTATGGTTTAAATCTTGGTTTGGGCTGATTATTGTGGGTCGAATATGAAATGTGTCACACAGGCCTGTGTTTTGAAAGCTTGGTCCCCACCTGATGGCACTATTTTGGGAGTTTCTAGAGATCTTTGCAGGTAAAATTTATCTGGAAGAAATATGTCACTTGGAGTGAGTCCTTGGGAGAATCTTACCCCTGTTCCTTTCTCTGCTACTTCTTCTTAGCAAACTGTAGGCATAAGGTGTTTGTGAAAATCAAATGCTTATTTCTGTAACCCCCTCCCCAATATCTAGTTGCAATTCTTTTTCTGATAATCTCTTGTCTCAATATTGTGTAAACACTGCTCCCTAATTGTCACCTCATATGCCAATAAGGCAGCTTATAGCCAATCATTGATTAGGGGAAAGAACAGGGCCAGACTTCCTGCCAATCTGGAGAGGAGGAGTTAGAGGAGGAAGTAGGGGACTTATCCATGAGCAGAAGTCCAGGAGAGATGAGGAGAGAGTCAGCTGAGCAGGAAGAGCCATAAAGTACAATTATCTCTGGGATTTGCACTGGGAGGAAACCAGACTAGCTTAGAGGATTAAGAATAGATTAAAACTGCTCAGGATTGTGTTGTGAGGCT
Source organism: Acomys russatus (assembly GCF_903995435.1). Lineage (NCBI taxonomy): Eukaryota > Metazoa > Chordata > Mammalia > Rodentia > Muridae > Acomys > Acomys russatus. The sequence goes on along the minus strand of NC_067137.1, from coordinate 64,503,241 downwards.
TGATAAATAAATATTATAATAGTCTCAATTATTATGATAATAGCTGGGTTAAGAGAGAAACTAAGGAACAAACACAATTTTATAAAAATAGTATAATAGCAGAGCAAATAAAGCTCCTCCATTACATGGCCAAAGATATGGGGTCAAGTGACCATGGGTAGAACTCTCTGAAACTATGAACCAAAAGAAATCCCCCTTCCCTTTAACTATTTAATTATGTTGGTTGTGTTATGCAAAATAACCAAAGCAGCTAAAAAAATAAAACTGCCTGCTAAATGAAGGTTAAAGAGTAGCACACGTGAAATGTCTTAGGGTACATTTATTCCCACAGCTATTTACTTCCTGAGTCCATAGTAGGATACCGTCTATAGCTAAGTATCGAAACCTTCGTGCCTCTATTTCTGGGTTCTCTACTTAAAGTTGCATTTACCTAGGAATCTAGAACAGAGTATACACTCTTGGTTTTCTCTCTTCTCTGGGCTCTGCCTCCTGTTAGAGCCAAGGTGAGTGGCACCCACCTCCTCCTGACTGTTTTAGGGAAGCTCCTTAATTGTCGCTCCCTCAAACTCCTTTTTCTTCACTTTTTCTTTGTGAGAGACATTTCGCCTTGACTCTTGTTGACCACTACTATTGGTCCTGACTGTCCTTCTGACACATCCTCAGTGATAACTGTCTGAAGGCTTTCCTAACTCCCAGGGATGCCATATTCCAGGTGCCCTTACACTGTTCTTTGCCTGTCTTCATGAGAACTCACTATTCTCTTGCCCGTCTACATGTTGACTCTATTTATGTAAAAAATTAATGATCCTGGGGTGTAGTATTTAAATGGCTCCTTCGGCTTCCTCGCTTGTTATCCAGCAATCTGGTAACACTGTGGAGCCAAAGAAAGCAATAAAAGCACCATGGGCCCTGACAGGTTCCCCTACAGATAGAATGATAAAATAGCATTCTTAGCCCCACTTATGCTCATGTCAAGGAGGCAGGTAGGTGACTATGACTCTAGAACCAGCAGACTAGCAAGCCTGAGTGCTCTCACTTGTACAAGTGATTTAAGTTTTCTGAGCAACAATATCATCACCTATTTAAAAAAAATAGATACCACTCTACTGATCTTTCAAAATTATTCTTGGATGAAATGTGAAATAATTAAAAGTTACCAGGGATGCAGCCAATATTTGGTAACTAGTTCTTACCATATGCATAATTGCTCCTAAGCTCCTCACCTCCTCCTTGGCTCTCTCCTTCTCAACAGTCCTTCCAATTAACTCTTAAAAACAATTCCTGATCTGATAGGTAAGGAGAGGCGTGCTACCTCTAACAAGCCAGAGTTTTCTCATTGTGAGTCAGATTATCTCAACTGTCTGGTTGAAAAATCATGAGGATTCCATTCTTCGGTCGTAAGAAAAAACCTCACCTGGAGCATATTGGGCAATGTTTGTGAAGCCTCAATCTGTCCCAAAACTAACGGTTAACGGATGCTGCACAACCACATTAGACATTAGGTGTAAGCCAGCCGTTAGGGCTTTATTACAGTGAATACGGAAGAGATTCTCTGTATAACCTGGGTTAGTATAAGAAGTACAGTTATGAGGGAAACATTAATTAGGGGATATTTAAATTGTTTTCTAAGACAGATTTTTCCTGCTGCCAATGTTCTAGCAGTCCATCTAGGACACAGCTAGATATCACAGCCACTTAGACGCCATGTCCATTCGCTGTGATGAATTTTTATTACACTTTCTGCTTATTCTTTGCTTACTGGTAAAAAGAAAGGACTAATGGCCAGTCTGTTTAGCTAGTGAATGGTAAAATTTTCAGCCAGAGGATCAATCAACCAGTCGACTCAAATAGTATATTAATTTCAAACACTATCTTGCCCGACACTGTACTCACAGGACTGATAAATAATTAAGTCAGGCTCTCGGAGGAGTTCTTTGTTACTCTGCTCAACTTTAACATGTGACAGCTGAGGTTTTTCCAACAGGGTCTCATGCCTGGGGACTTGACCAGAGATGCAAGAATTGTGCGATCTTGTGCCAAGAGCTGAACCCAAGTGATGCTTGCAGCTCAGACTGTCTCCAGACATGGTCCTGGTTCAGATGCTGCCTTCTTGATTTACACTCAGGCCTGTGAAAGGCCATGGCTCAGCAGTACCTGAAGGAACAGCTCACAGGTGCTTGGAATAAGACACTTCCGTAGCAAAGGATTAAACTTGGCTTATGTTTTTGGCCTTAAGTGTCTTGTCCTTTAAATTTTCTTACAATTTCCTTGTATGATAATTCCAGGAACTATCTCACTGGATCTACTTGGAAATAATTCACTTTATAATTTAAAAAATTCCATATTAAAGAATTCTTCACTCAGCCTCCCCCATTCCCTTCTTGGCTGACCTTGGCAGCTGCTGCCATTTTCTCTTCTCTTTTCTTCCCTGTCCTTAATCCTTCTATAGGGATGAGATTCCCTCCTTTTTGTCCAGCAGTCTGTATTCTGAAGAAATGGTTTACATGAATGGTTATTATATCAAGCACTGAAACTTTCCTTAGACTCACAGCACCCAGCATACCTCAGGTTCTTGTGATGCTCCCCACTCCCTAGTCTTTGGTTCTATGAACACCCATTATAATGTTCTGAAAAAAGAAGGAAAAGAACAGACATACTAGAGACTACAAAGACCACTTTTCAGTTTATGGCTTTCCTGACTTAATCCTTTCTCTCTAGACAAGCCCCGCTGAACCTCCAAAACCCTAAAATAGAGCTTGGAGGATCTAAGCCCTCCATCTTTTTCATGGCCAACATTACATAAGCTAGTTTCCTTCCCAGGTGGAACACAGCCTGGACCTCAGTGCCAGTAACACCTCCATGTTGTGTATTAATTCTGTCAGCATTTTAAATAAAATCTCCATTTCCTTGGAGATTTAACCTAAACCATAAAACATACCCTCTGGGGCAAGTAGAAGGACATGAGGATATTTATATAACTAAATAGTTGCTGTTTATGCAACTGTTGAGGGGGCAGTAAGGCACACACATTGGCAGAACTGTCATTTTCTTGGATGACAGCTCAACATAGTCAATAATGCTCAACCTAATTAAGCATTTGATTTGTTTTTGTTATTGTAGCTTATAAAGAAATTGCTTAGTACTTAAAAAAAAAAAGATGTACATGATCCCATACTTGACAAACTGGTAAGTCCAAATGGAGCCACACCAAAATCTAAGAGCTTTTGAATAAAGCCAATTGGATGGTGAATAATAAATGCAGACCCAATGGAAAGCCTGTCATTGTAGAAATTATTGGTATAAATTAATTCAGGTGTGGACTTTTCATTCATAAGTTTGTTCAGTTAGGTTTTAGGGAGAGGAAGGAGAGACAGTTCCAGAGAGGTGAGGACTTGGCCCTTGGAGAGAGGTTTATTAACACCTGCTGCAATAAAGAGGCGCCCTGAAGTAGGGCCCAGGAGACAAATGAGGAGTCTCCTTTTAAGCTTATCAATAGAAGGGGAGGACTTGCATAGGTGTGAAAGCAGGCTTAGTTAATTCATGACTTACATGTGTTACAGCATGCGACAATGGTCACACTTTCTGTGTGGTGATTTGGGCCTACTTAATGTCTCACCTACATTACTTGACAGTGGAGGAGCAGGCATTTGTGACGTATGCTGTGTGACAGGAACCATTTGGTGGAGGAAGGGTACTAGGTTGGGGTTTGGCCACCTGCAACCCTTGAATGGTGGGGGAAGCTGCTTTGTATTGTCTTGTCAGGCCTCTATGTATGGGGCCTAATTACCCAGAAGGTCTGTTTCCCTAACAGTGTGACATGACAGTTTCATGCCAATAGAATTTTGTCCTAAATCCAGGTATTATGTGGTTACACACACACACACACACACACACACACACACACACACACACACACACACACACACACACACACACACACACACACACATGCTCAAGACAGACATGTAATTAGTTGGTGCTAGTTTCTATTCTCCAGGTAAGATTATTTACATTAACATAATATAGTAAAAAACAGTAAAAGTGCTTGAACAGCGACGGAAATAAGAAACAAGATTCCAGTCAAGTATCCAGTATCTGCCTGTATCAGTGCCCTCTGCAGCATATGATTTTAATTGAGTTAGGTTCTACAGAATTGCTCTTCTAGGATTTTTTAAAAATGTTCATGTTTAAAGGTTTAAAATTTTAGGTGTGCTCATGAGTAATGTTCTTACTTTAAAGAATAGAAATGCAAAAAAACCAAACCAAACCAAACAAAACAAAACAAAAGAGCAATCTGGTAAAGATCTGATGCAGCCCCCTCTGAATGCCTCGGCAAAGAAACTAAATAGACAGAGACCATCACAGAAAATCACAACCCATCAGTGGCACCCACTGTCAGCTGATACATATATGAAACAGCTGCTGCTCCTTAGGCTCGGGGGTCACATTGGAAGAGCCTGTGGAAAGGTTCCATGAGGAGAACTACGGGAAGTTCATTGTGAGATGTGTCTCCTAGAAGCATCAAAGAAGCGACACCCATGAAGTCTCACCAACATGGCTGCTGAAACATGACCTGAACAAGCATGACATCAGTAGACACGGACATACTAGCACGGGCAGGTGAAAGCTCATGGTGCCTCAGCCATACACATAGCACCACAGACAACGAAAGGTTGGAGAGACTACCATCCCCATGGAAGAGCACTGGTTATCCCATACTAGATTGTCAGCCCTGAAATCATACACATGCAAGTGACATTATACGGACTGAGCAGGCTGTATTTATGTACATACAAACACACACACACATACTCATGCACGCATGCACACACTCACCACGTATGTAACAAAAATTAACGTACAAAGAGGCCACGGATTTAAAAGAGATCATGTAAGAGTATATGAGAGGGTCAAGAGAAAGAGTGAGATGTGGGAAAAGTGAAATGCTAAAGTTATTTTTTTTTTAAACTATGCTTGTTTCTCAGTTTCTTGCTTAACCCAACCAACACACCAATAATTGAGACTCTTATTTAAACAAGCTTCACAGCACAGGAACTGAGCAGTTACTAATCTATTTTTAACCCTCTAAAATAATCTGGTTTCCTCCCAGCTAAGATCTCAGGAATACTTGCACCTTGCAGCTTTCCTTGCTGAGCTCTCTCCTGGCCCCTCCTGAACGGCTGCTCAGGGCTCAGTCCCTTCCTTCCTCCTCTAACTCCTCCTCCCCTGGCTGGCAGGAAGTCCAGCACTATTCTTTCCCCTGCTCAGCGATTGGCTGTAAGCTGCTTTATTGGCATATCAGGGGACAATTCGGGAGCAGTAATTACACAGCATTGAGAGAGGAGATTCCTAAAACAAGGATTGCAACCAGACACAGGGGGAACAGAAATCAGCATTTGAATTACACAATAACCTTAAGCCAAAAATGAAATGATGTCATTATATATATCCTCAAAATAATAAAGGCATGTTTCTTGAGGGATGTCATCAACAAACATGTCCTTAAGAAAGGATCTCCAAAATACTAAAATGACCGATATAATACTAAAATAGACTGAATGTTTCTATAGAAAATCTTGCAAATTTCATTCATACTGTTTATTCTAGACCAATGGCTCTCAACCTTCCTAATGCTGTGACCCTTTTATTCAGTTCCTCGTGTTGTAGTGACCACCACCCATAAAATTATGTAATTGCTACTTCATAACTATAATTTGCTATGTTATGAATCATAATGTAAACATCTGATATGCAGGGTATCTGATATGTGACCCCCGCAAAAGGGGTCACAACCCACAGATTGAAAACTGTTGCTCTAGACCTAGCCCAACAAGCTCAGTGAGCAGAACCACACATAAAAATCTAGCAAGAGATTTTTTTTACGTAGAAAAATAGACACTACAGAAAATTATGAGTGACTATTGATAACGGTATAATGAAAGAGCAGAGAGAAACAAATCAAATGAATGAGGCTGCTTTTGGCTCATGGTTTCAGCCCTTGGCAGAGAAGGCACTCTGCAGAGGTCTGTCCATGGCAGCAAGTGCATGACAGAGATGGTACACATCACAGCAAACAGAGAGAATAGAGCATGACAGGAACACAGGGCCCCCTCCCCGGAGGTGGCTTCAAACGCCCAACCCTAGTGGCCTACTTCCTGCAGCCAGACCATACTTTTCCTACATGTCCCACAGCTGCATAAGCAGGAACACCACCCGAACAACAAACACGGAACCTTATGAGGTACATTGGAAGACACATACATTTTAGTGTGCAAGACAGGACTGGCTATTTGGGGGGAGTAGTGTAGAGAGGAGGGAGAGAAGAATATAGGGATATGGCTGGGGGGGATAAATTTGAATCAGGAGAAATAGCAAAAATATAATAACTATATTTCCTGATTTGTGCAGCATTTTCTTAACTCCCACTTTTAACCAAAATGCATTAGAAATATAATTATTTTTAGGTTAAATGTAAGCAGAAATTAAATAAAAGAACACCAATAAGTCCTTGTAAAGCAGAGAGATAATTGTAAAAGGATTCAGAGACTGCATTACTCTATCTCTTACTGAGCAGAGAATAGATTCCAAGTAAATAAGAAAAAAATTAGGACAACAAGAAAACCGCTTGCTGTTTATCAGCTATATGAAGTTTGTGGTAGAAACAAACAGATGTGGGTTTGAATCCTCCACTATAGTGTTACCTATGCTTTTATATGTGTTATCTAGTAAGTGTTGGTTACAACATTGTGTATCAGCATATTGTGCCTGCTTTGTAGACCGTTGTGCGCACTTGTGTGAATGCCTATGGGGAAAACTGTAGGGGACAATGATTGTCAGCTTTCAATATATCTTCACTCTGCTACAGTGAGAAGATGATATGGCTTAATGTTAAATAATTGTAAATAGGTTCACATTACCACAGCTGGTTAGAGGACTTACATAGCATTCAGTTAAGTAAAAATAATGATTAGGTCCCTTATGCCATCCATGTTGTAAATGTGGTGATGCCTTTGTTTTGTGTGCACTCTAACTGGGTTCATTCTATAGCAAAAACCAAATGAGAAAGATACCTGACCATACTCAGCCAGGCCCATAGTTGAAGGACTTTCTGTTTTTTGAAAACAATATTTTCTTGAAAAGTTGAGTCTGTTGTCCGTGGAGCTCTATCACAGCTGACACATTAGAACAGGCAAATTCTTCTCACTTTCAGATTGACAAGAATGTTCACGTAACTTGGTTTAAATACTTCAGAAGATGCTTTGAAAGTCTACCTCACACTAATCATCAAAGTGTTCTTGTGAAAGTTCTTTTTCCGTAGCGAATGTGCTCAGAAGCTCAAAGTAGACAAGCGAAGATCTGGCCCTTTCACAAATCTCAGTAAATAAGTGTTGAGATGGGCATGCTAGCTCCTCTGACTGTGGTGGTATACAGGAGAAACAGCCGCTGTAAACTCGTGTATTTGACCCCTTGCTATCCAGCTGGTCATGCTGTTTAGAGGACAGCCTTGTGGGAGGAAGCATGTTACTGGGGGCCTGGATGGTTTATAACCATGTCCTGCTTCCTCTTCTCTCTGTCTTTGTGCTTCCTGTGTGTGGATGAAAGTGTGATCAACCAGCATCCTGATCGTAAGGCCATGTTTTCCCTGATAGTAGTGACATCCTCCTCACTATGGCCAAGGCTATCCTCCTGGAGCCTTAAGCCAAATCGAATCCTTTCTTCCGTAAGTTGCTTTCTATCAGGGTGTTTCATCACAGCAGACAGAAAATTAACTCATACAAACGTAATCTAAAGTTACTAGAAATTATAAGCCTATTAGATGTGGCCCCAAGAGAACATAGCAATGGAAGATAGGTGTGTTCCCTCCATATACCGACTTCATGAGGACAGGAACTTAGCCTCGCCTATCTCTGGTGTAGCCCAGCATACAAAGTAGTTTACGATATAAAACAGGCCTTCAAAATAAAACTGTCAAGCGAACTGAGAGAAGAAGGGTTACTCTCCATCTCCCAGATTGTTGAAGGACGACAGAAGAAGGTCATGGGGTTAAACTGTACTGTGCAAACCAGCAAGAGAATCATTGACTTTTAAAGGTGGGCCACCGTTCAGTTATAAAAGCTAATAGCCTGAAGAATTTGTGCAGTATAAGGCAGCAGAAACAAAAAACACCACGTTCAGTTGTCGTGTGTTAGCCACAGAGAATACGTTCCAAGAAGTGCCTGGAGACCAGATTCTGAGAACGCATGGTCTCATTCAGTGTTTGGGGATCAAGCCCACGGCCTTGTACAGACTAGATACGTGTGATACCCGCAGAGCTACATTCCCAGGCCTAAGTTTCTGGTATATTTGGAATACTTTATATCATCTTCCAACATCTGCTCCAGTGTGGACACACCGTCAGGGGCTGCTACCCTGCACCGTGGAGGGGAAAATGAGAGGCACCTGTGTGTAGTTAAACTAGAGATCAGTTTTCCCCCAAAATATTTTTACCTATGTCTGGTTGGCTCTGTGTGTGTAAGTCAAGGGCAGGCTACAATATATTGCTTCATTTATTGCCAGGAATCAGTAAATATTCTGAAATAGATAATTTTAGAAATATTCAGAATAGGCGGATTCAGAGACAGAATGGAGACTGGTCCTTCCTGGTGGCTCTTAGCAGGGAAGAAAAGTTGCTGTGGCTTAATAGGTCCGAAATTCCCTTTGAGTGATGGAAATGTATTAAAAGTAGGGACAGTAGCTATACAATGGTATCAATATACTAAAGACTATAATGTGACTACTTTTGTGTGAATTAAGAAAAGCCACTGAATTAAGAGAAAAAAAAATCCCCACAAGTCACCTTAGAAATACCAGATCCTACAGGCTGGCACATGAGAAGGCAAGCAGAGGACAGATTAAAAAGTAACCTGAAGGAGGCAGTCTCACAACCAGCCTGACTCTGGGCGCATGGGCCCGCCAAGCTGTCTAGCACCTTCCTTGTTCTCTCACACTTGTTCTAGAAGATCAGAACTGCAGAAACCATGGCAGCCTGAGACTACATGGCCAACTCTGTCCTACCATTTCTCTCATAACTCCAGACGTGGGAGCGTATCCTAACAGTGTCTTTACTTAACAACTGCAAAATACGACAAAACAAACAAGCCATTCAATGCTCCAATTTTGTTCTATTTATGAAAAATAGGCTGCCAGGAGGCTATAGGAAGGAATTCTACAGAAGATAGCAGAGTATACACACACACCTACACACATGAAAAACTACAAGCAACCTCCACAAAACCCCAAAAACAAATAATTTTTAAAAAAACAGACAAATAAACAAAACCAAACAGACAAAAATAAACAAAGAAAAATCCTGAACACTTTCTTCTGTCTGTGTCTTCTTTCTGTAATTGCCCCACAAAAGTTCTGTTTCCCATTACAAAGCCAAGAATAACACAAATCATATTCTGTCTTTGTTTTACGTCTGACCCTAGAACCTAGAACCTGAAGAATTTTCTGAGTTGATGGCAACGGTTTTTCAGTTTTCATGAGACCTCGTCTTGATTATGCCAGAATTTATGCTGAAGAGGCAAGTGAAAAAGGAGCTCTAGGCCACCTCAGGCTGGGGCTGGCCTCCCCAAACACCAAGGGGGTAGTTAGGAAACTCAAACTTTCTTCTCTCCAAGGACCCCGTGGAAAGGAAAGTAGTGCTGAAGAGTCAAACTCTAAAACTGCTAAAGAAAGACGCTGGAAGAGCTTTCAGGCTGCTGGACATCTGAGAGTACCAGAAGAACGGTGTGCCCAGACAGGCATGGCGGCGTAAGGTCATCTCCCAGCTGACCCTTTGCACAGCTTCCACTTAGGTGTCCTAGATTTGCATCTTTTTATAATAAGCCGGGAGCCGTATGTGAAGCATTTCTTCAAATTCTGATACAAATCCTGGTTGCTGTTTTCTATTAATAACTTAGAAGTAATCTGGGAAGTATAATTCCAGAAAGTAGCCACCTCTTACCAGATCAGCCATGTTTCAAAAGGACTTCTCTGTAAGATGTTCTCTATGCAGATGCTGCTGTTATTAGGGGCCACCGGGGACATCGGGATCAATGTAGATCCCTTGTGTTTACCTGCAGATAGCTGCCATATTAAACTGACAAAGCCTTTACTTTTTCCTCCACGTCTAAAGCCTCCTTCACCAAATCTTTTTTTTTTTTTTTTTTTTTTTTTTTTTTTTTGCGTCGTTATTTAGCAAAGTACTAGATGAGCTGTGACTCCATAAACTTTAGGAACTCGTCCATTATGGGGCCTGATCAGAGCTTACATTTATTTACACAGTGTACCCATAAAACCTAGCTTTCATTAGTGCCGGGAGAAACTGTCCTGCTCCCCTCACTGGGGAAGGTGAAGCTGGGGAAGATAATTAGCCATGAAACAATAAGGAGGCTTGCTGGGTAAGCAGTAGTGTGAAAACAGTTACTCCTCACAAAAGAGGGGAAATTAGCTTGCTGGTTAAAAAAGGAAGTGTCAGATTGAAGACTGAAAGGCCTGCCAACAGAAGTAGATAGCTCTATGCATCATTAATGAAATTTTTTAACACTTAAACGCCACAGCTGTCCACATTTAAATGCATGTATATGCCATGTGTTTCCAAAGATTAATATGCATGCTAAAATATTTCTTTTCTCCTTAAACTTCTAGATGTTGTCTCCGTCTATTTTATTTCACCTATTTTCTTTCCAGGAATCGAAACGCACCAGCTTGCTCAGCACTGTGCCCTCATTTCCAAAGCCCACATACGCCATGCATCCCGGAGACGGGCAGCATGTTCATTATATTTTAACAAACACATTATTTTACATTCATAATACTGATATTTTAGTAAACAGAAAGTTTGTTTTGATTTTTCTGCTTCACAGAGTGAAGACTTATGATGTGCGTTTCCTTTCAGAACTTCCTCCTGGAGCACCAGTGCTCCCTGAAGCAGCCCCATTTTGGCAGAAATTCAGTTCTGTGCAGTGCCAAAAGAAATAGAATAAACAAACACTGCTCCATGCAGCTGGCGAGATAATTTACATATTACTGCACACCAAACATGAAGACCTGAATATGGATTAGAGCTACGGTGATGACACAAATGTCATATAGATAAAGAGAAACAAAATCCAACACATCGTTGTTTATTTTGCCACTGCTACTGTATGAGTGCTACTAAAAAAATGGGGGGGTATTGCATTTTGAAAATTGGCCTCCTTTCTCTATTTAAAGTGGGTTCCTTCTAACTTAACACAAGAAAAGGAAGCAAAAAGGCATGAGTTGGACCTTGTCTCCTCAGGGTTTGCTTTGTCAGGTAAAATAGCTGTAACGTCATCCTCAGTTTGTATGAGTGTGTTAGCCATCTTACAAGAATGTCTTTTAAAACAAAGCTACCTGAATCCCCATCCAGCCCTTTCTCCAGCCTGTATTATTTCAGCCTAAAACTGAGTTCTTTAATTGGGTTGAGGTCCCTGGGAGGGAGCAGTGTGGGAAGTAAAGGTGCAATAAAGATGCTTCAGGAAGCACACCATGCAGTGGGCAGAATTTGCCCAGCGTCTTTAGCTGATGTGTTTCAGTCCCCATTTTGGCACATGTAGCCTGTCGTATCCAGCTGACTCTTTCTGGTCTCAGTGAGAGGGGTGTCCTAAGGAAGAGGATATGGACTGTTGCAACTCCTTTTCCCCATCCCCGTCCTTGGGGAAAACAAAGGCCATAAGCATTGTTAACAAAGGTAGCAGAGATAAAGATGATGGAGAGAATATGAGGGATAAAGAAAATATAAGATATTTTGCTCCCTATCACATGAAAATTCTTTATCTCAAATTGAAAAGAAAATGGCTTACATGCAAAAATGCTTTCAAAATGGATTATTTTAGTAGCTTCTAGACCTTTAATCTCCAGAAGTAATTGACGTAGCTACTCTTGCTTAAGGCTAAAAGAAAAGGGACACATCAGGGCCCATGGATTATTTGAGTCAACTAAATATTGTTAAAATTTATTGTAGAATGGTCTTTAAAATAGAAGAGACTTGATACCCTATGAGCATATACAGGAGGAAGAGGTCCCCCTCAGTCATAGTCATAGGGGAAGGGAGTAAGGGAAAAATGGGAGGGAGGGAAGAATGGGAGGATACAAGGGATGGGATAACAATTGAGATGTAATATGAATAAATTAATAAACTATAAAAAATTTCGGACAAGGCAATCGGAGATATTTCACCCACCATGTAAAGAAAAAAATACTTCCTTTCAATAATATTTGAAAAATTGCTTTGATTAAGACAAAGAAAAACCCCCTATTTCCATAATTCCAAACTCAAAAAGTGGAAATACATTGCAGTAAGGAAAAACAAGTGAGGGTCTGTTATAAGGATGCAGTGAAGGACTGATTCAGAGGTGAGTTCAGAGATGGGGCTCCAGGAAATGACCTGATCATGAAGACTCCAACTTCTGACCGACCCTCATGGGCTCATAAGTCAACGGTTCTTGGGAGGTGATGGAAACTTGTGAAGTGAGATTTAGTTGAAGGGAGGGGTCCTTGGTGATGTGGGCCCTCCCCTTGCCCTCTCTATAGCCTGGTCAACACAAAGAGGCAAGCAGTTCTGCTGTGGCTGTACTCTTCTTTCTGCCATTAGGCTTTGCTTCACCACAGGTCCAGAAACAATGAAACTGGCTGACCATAAACTAACCCTCTGAAACCCTGAGCTAAAATAGCTCTTTCTTCCTTTGCTTTTCCTAGCATAGCCACAAAATAAAACCCTACCAACGCAAGCATACAAGGAAAAAAATCCTTACTTAAAAGGCCATTAAATGTCCTTGTGGGAACTTAGGAAAATCCCATCATAAAACTTGAGATGAGCAACAATGTGTTTACTACAATCCTGCACCTCACTTCCAAACCAAACTTCCTAAAATACATTCTTGCATTGTACTGCTTCACTCATAAAACCAAACCACCCTTACTCACCTACATTCAACTGTCAATGGATATTTTTTTAAATTCTAAGTTCTAAGTAACCACAATCTGGTTACATATGATGACTGGCATTCTACGTGTAGCACTCCTTTGAAGCCAACATTCACTACAATTGCCTCTTTAATGGTGTCTGCTCCTTGTGACACTGTATCTTTGCTCTTGGTGGATGATGCATTAACATTTTAAGGTGAATGGATAGATGGATGGATGGATGGATGGATGGATGGATGTGGCTTCTATTTTCTTCATTTAAGTTTTTCAAAATTCAGTCAGAGGTCTCTCTTTCTCTCACCCTCTCTCTCTCTCTCTCTCTCTCACACACACACACACACACACACACACACACACACACACACACACACACGATTCTTACATTACAGGTAGAGTCATGTAATTCAACACAGTCGTTTACTCATTCAACTATCCCCCCTGGCCCTGACACAGCACCGCCCAGACACTGAACACGCAGAAAGCAGCTTACAGTTTTGCAATTAGCTTTGTAACAGATGCTGTCATTTCCATCCCAAGCACAGTTTGGGTAGTTACTGTCTCATTCACGTCAACATTGTCTTACTGTCAGTATATATGGCTTGAAAGTTCATTGAGAATGAACATGCTCTGCTTTTCTACAGGCAAATCCCAGAGTGGCAAGCATGCAGCCGGTACTCACTAGGCCCCATTCCATTGTTGTAGCTCCATTCCCTCCTAACCCATAACCCAGTGGAATCAGCAAAAACCATGCATACAGATAGATGAAACACTCAGACACAGTGCACAGTTGCCAGTCAACAGTGATAAACTGGCAGCATTACGGCTACGGGAAGGATATTTTTATCTGTTTTAAAATAGCTTTAGCTTTGGTATCTTGAGCCTCTGGGCTTATACCTATAACGTTTTATGTACTTTCTTTTACACACACACTAAACAATTGCCTTTTCAATTTTGATATTTTAGTTTCACCCTCCCATAACTTAAATGTAATATCTTTATCTGATATTCAGTAAACTCAGGCATAAATATGTTTAAAAATTGTAAACATTATTCAGGGGAAACAACAGATCTAAATATTAGACCTGAATAAAAGAAGAAAATCAGAGTAAGGCTAATCTCCTGAATCAGGATGAGACAATTACTTGACACTAGTGGCATTTGCACTTAAATGTTTTCTCTCAAATTGGAATTTAAATGTGACTTCAGGATCAACAGATTGGTACTGAGGTTTAATGCCTGTATTTTCAGACCATGCTCCTTGTCCATTTTTAAGACACAGCACAGAGAAAAGTGTCAACACAGACTTGCATCCTGGGAAAATAGCAAGGATGTAGTTATTCACTGCAAAAGTCTGCTGGTCTGGGTTCCTTCCAACACTCCTGCCCCATAAAGACACTAATGTCTTAGCTCATGGATAACCAGCTCAGAAGACCAGACAGAGTTCTGCACAAGGAAACAAGAGTTTTCCCTGGTTGGTTAAAATATGAATATGGCAGGAGGTAAAGAGGTAATCCAGTAAGAACTAAGTGGCAGGTTGAGATAAAAATTAAAATAAGTAGATGCCTAAGGCAAGTTATTACTAACATTTTGGACAACCCCATTCACTTGCGCTATAAGCATATATTGATAAAATGTTTACATATTATATAGTCAGCAAATTTATTGAAAAACAGGTACAAAGTAAAAAAGTATATGGTTTGCAGCTAGTGGGTCAGATTATTATCTGTAATAAAATATCAGGAAGAGATTCAGTTTATTCTAGGAGGTCAGAAAAAGCTTTCCTGAGAAATGGAATTGTGGTCAATTTTTGGAGAGTAGCAAGAACTTTCTGGAAGGAACTTAGGGCTGGGTGGACCCCAAAAGCAAAAGGAACAAGAGTTTTGGGTAAGAGAGAGCAGTCTACACTTGAAGGCTTGACAGCAAACAGAGGAGATGGCCTCTAGGGAGAGCAAGACCGGACTAGAAACAAGCCTGGAAAAGCAGAAAGGGCATGGGGCAGTCAGATTAGTACTTTAAAAGATTACACAGGTAAAAAACAAACAAACGAAAACCCCAAACAACAACAACAAAGAGTACACAGAGAAAAGAGCGATATGAGGATGGCTACGGCAGTGGTACAGCTAAGAGCAAGCAGAACTCGTGTACTGAATGCTGGCTTTGTGTACGAGCAACAACTCAACTACTCTATGCAAACTACTCATTGGCCAAAGATTCTTTTAGCCTGGACTAAGGTGGCCATAGTGCAGTCAGGGGAAAGGGCTCTTTGCACAGTAAAGCCCATCAGCTGGATGCATAGGACACTGTGAAGATGGAGGAGGACACATTCTCTGTCTTAACACTACTGAAGAGGCAATTGTTTTCCCTCGAGTCAACACTACTGGAGGAGGATCAGTTTGTCAGGAAAGATTAGGATTTTTCTTTTGAACAAACAGAGTTTGAAATGCCTTAGGGAGGTCTCTAGAGAGCTGTAGTCCTGACTCTGCCTGTCTGGACTTCCTGAAGCTGTGGGTGGGGTGAGATTGCCTAAAGAGAAGAATAAGATAAAAGGAGCAACTGGACTTGAAAGTCGGGTAGAACAGGATGAATAAAGAAAGGAGAAAGATCAATGTGGACCAGCGCATTCCAAGTGAAACCAAGGAGGAAGAGGCTAAAAGAGCCGTGCAGGAAAAATGTTTAGAAAGAACTATTCTATAAAAGATGTGTTATAACACAAAAATTATCTTAAACCTAGGAAAATAATAAAATATGAAATCTCTGACATAATCCCAGTAAACAGTACACTCAATCCCTAACATATATAGAACACATATTAAAAGTCAGAACTGCAGCATGCACACACGGCATGACCAGCAGGCCAGCATTGGGCACACATCTCATCTCTGTGTTATATCAAACTTTACAGATCATAAAATACCTATGAAGAATGTGAGTTTTAATCAGGTTAGATATTCTTAAATGTCTACTGGAATCATATATATTTTAGGACTTCATGTTACTTCTACTTTGGGGAAGGATTTGTAGACAACTAGCGGATGTCTTCATATGAATGGCCCAGATGATTTGAGGACAAAGAGTTAAAAAAGATAAAAACTTTTTGGGGGACCCTGATCCTGTAACTTTGCATTTCCTTCCTGGCTAGTTAGGATGGATGTGCATGTATGGTTTACTATTTAATCTACTGATTTCTGACTTGTTGGTCATACCCTTTGGCAACTTAAAAATATGTGTTTAGAACTAGATAGACTGGCTGGTGCAAAATGTTTTGTTTTTTGTTTTTTTTTTTTTTCAGTTACAGTGATATCCATCAGTGAAAGCTTGGGAGGTTATGGACTTTGATTTCTAAACATAGTTGAATTACAGTATACCTTTGATGAGGGGCATGGAATATCACAGTAACATCTCAGCCATTTAAGCAAGGCAGGTTATGCTGAGTGGACTGGGGTAGGTCCTTGCAGATAAGCATAGAAGCACGGATGATCTAGTCTACCACTGGTGATTCTGGCAGGAGGGTGAATGGTAGGGTGTGTGCCTGTGTTACATCATTACAAAGTATCCAGGAGAATCTTTCCATGGCCTTTCCCATCTGGAGATAGGGCATCCTCTTTCATCAACCCCTCTAGTCTTCCTACCTCTACTAAACAGGTGGACAAACAAAGAGACAATGGGAGAGATGGCAGGACAAAGACACAAGCACACGCAGAAACTGTAGTCAGTGTTAGTGAAGGCATCTTTTCCCTCATCCTTTATTATTACATCATCAGGGCTCCAGTATAACAGTGGATTGGAGATGGAAGTGATAAAAGATATCTGAGAACCATTCCAAGGAAATCCTGAAGATAAAAGGAATGATAAGAGGAGAGACAGAAGCAAGAAATTTAAATCTCTGCACAAAAGAATTATAGCTATAGCAATATGAGATACAGCTCAACTCCTACATTAATAAACAAAATTCACATGAAGAGCCCATTTAACTTAGTTTTTATTGCATTAACACAGCATGTTCACCTTTAAACAACATATATACATATATGTATATACACATTCATATATATATATATATATATATATATATATATATATATATATATATATCATTCTAAAGTGACAGGGGAAAGAATCTGAAGAGATAAGCATCAAAAATAATCTTGGTATGACACAGATTTTAGAATTACCAGAAAGTGTTAGATAATTATTATTAATGTATTAGACCTCCAATGGAGAAGTTGGTAGCATGCATAAATGGGTAATGCAAGAAGAGATAGACCACTAATAAACCAAAATTAAATGCTAGAAATAAAAACCTAAAACTGTAAGATAAGTCAAGAAAATTTGTAAAGGGCTGATAAATGGACAGGAGATAGACAAAGGATCAGTGAGATTAGATAATAATAATTTTTAAATCCCTAATTGAAGTACCAAGAGAAAGTAATCAAGTGGATAAAGAAAACGTGTAACACATATACACACAATGAGAAAATTCATTCATGAAGAATGAAATAATGTCATTTGAAGAAAAATAACATGATCACGAGTTCATTGTGTTAAAAAAAAGTCATACTCAAAGACAAATGTTATACAGTTTCTCTTATGTACAGAATCTAGGCCTTAAAAGCTTAGCTTTGAGTAGAGGGGAGAGTACTTGGGAAGAGCAAGAGGAATAGCAGAAGTGACAGGGGAACAAAAGAAGGTAGAGGAAGAATAGATGTGGTCAAGCTATATCATATGCATATATGAAAATATCACAATTAAACTCATTTTATGCTAGTGACATTTACTAATAAGAGAACAAATAAAAAGGTTTTAAAATAGAATCCCTTTACCAGGAAACTGGGACAGAGGGGAGGACATCCTATTGGGACTCTAGATGAGAGAAGCATGGGAGAATAGCAAAGTAGAAGGATCCAGAGGGTCCTAGAAACCTACAAGTAGAACACTATGATAGGCAGATTTGGGCGCAGACAGACAAAAATAAATAAATAAGGCCCGTGAATACTCTCACTAGCTTCCTCACTTCTGCCCACGGGTGTGGCAGGGAAAGCACTGCTGAAGGCTCTCATCTCCCTGCAGTCATCCCTGCAGTCATCTCTAAGGAGGCACCTATGCAACTGAAACAGCTGTATAAGCTCTTCAATGGACAGCTGAGTTTCAAAACAGATGAGTCTGGGGGGCCATTTTTACCAATGGGGACCCCTCACCAACTGTGCAGTAATGAGACGTCTAAACACCAAATGCTCCAGGAGCTTTGGATTTGTCACTGTGGAGAAGTTGGATGAGTGATCCGCGCAAGGCCACACATGGTGGCTGCAAGAGCTGAGGAGCCAGAGAGCTGTGGCAAGAGAAGGTCATCAGAAACCATGCGCCAGTGAAAGTGAACGAGATCTCTGATGTTGGTGTTGGGGAAGACACTGAAGAGCACGGGTAAGATTATTCTGAACAGTTTAAGGAAACTGAAGTAATTGAAACCATGACTGACAGAGGTCGTAGAAAGGGGAGAGGCTCTGTTTTTGTGACTTTCGATGACCATGACTCTATGGATAAAGTAGTCTTCCAGAAACACCACACTGTAAATGGCTATGCTGTGAAGTAAGAAAAGCTCCAAGGAAGCAGGAAGAGACAAGTGCTTCCCCCCAGCCAGAGAGGTCAAATTGCTTCAGAATCTTTGGTGGTGGTGATGGAGCTGGTTTTAATGGCAATCATAATTTTGGTCAGAGAAGAAACTTCAGTGGTTATGGCGGCTTTGGTGGCAGCTATGGTGTTTGTTGTGGTAGATATGGTGACAGTGGGGATGGAGGTAATAGATTAAGTGATGAAGGAAGCAATTTTGGAGGTTGTGGGAGCTGCAATTATTTGGGCAATTACAACATCAGTCTTGAAGTTTTGGACCTACAAAGGGGGGAACTTGGGAGGCAGAAGAGATTAGGGCCCTTTTGGTGCTGGAGGCCAATACTTGCTAAACCACAAAATTAACGTGTCCATGGTGGTTCTAGCGGCAGTAGCTATGGCAGTGGCAGAAGGTTTTAATGACTGCCAGGAAAAGATTACCAGGAAAGGAGTGATAGCAAAGCTACGGGTTGCATACAACAGATCTGTGAACTCAGATGAGCACATCTTAACAGGGTCTAGCTACTACAAAGAAGACATGTTTTAGACAATGCTCATGTGCGTAGATGATGCCCCTCCTGGACTGCTCTTGTGACTAGTTGTAGAACAAGTTATTCTAGTTTCAGTTATGCACAGAGTAGAGAATATCTCAACAAAGGGCTTCAGTGCAGACAGCGCTCACCCACACTGTTGCTTGCTATATGCAATAGTCAGTCACGATATTGAATAAATACATTTTTGAAAGAAAGTAAGGCTTGATCAGAGCAATAAGTTAGGTGCCAACAACAAAGGACATTTCTTGACTATGTGGCTGTGAGCACACCTTCCACATGGATTCATTTAAGGCCACATAACTGAGAGTGGGAGCAGTAGTGTCTCTTCTGTCTTCTGGATGAAGACTTGGAGGTGTACAAAGGAAAGGAATTTGCCATAGTAGCACAACTAACGGCCAAGCTCTTAATTATACCATTTGCTTGCAATGCTCATGGAAATAATCCAGTGCTGTTGAGAAACTCATTCTTCCTATGGAAAATTCTTCAGATGAATATCATGTCTTATATCTAAACTCAATCATAATTTAAAATAATTTCTTCCTTCTTTTGTTTCTTTTCCTACTCCTGCTCCTCTGCCTCCAGTCTTATCTTCCTACTCTTTCTTCCCTTTCCATGTAGATATCTATATGATGCACTTTCATATCATTGGAGAAAATTATGAGCAATTTATGAAATAAAACTATTTATAGGGTAGTGCTAGTGAAAGAGCTTTTTGATATTGGGAGCCTGGCTAGAAATATTCTGAATAAGGAAGCTGTTTTTGACATGTATAAAGATTTTTTTAAACAACCATCTCTCTTGTAAGTAATTAAGTACAAGTAATTACATAATTACTTGATTATGTAGCAGCAGTAAAATTTTACAGGAGGTTTCTCACTTAAACTCTACCCTTATAAAAATAATTGCCACAAGTCAAATTTATTTTCTAAATGCAGTAATTCTTTCTGCATTTAATTTTTGTTCATGAGGGAGGTGGAATCTAAGTCTATTTTTGTTTAGTGACCAGAGCCAGAAAATATATATACTTTATTAATATGTTACTATGTTCAGATAGTGGTGAGGATGCTATTACCTGTCAAAAATACAATTTAAAAGTTCTAATTTTCAAATGTATCACCAATAATAATACAGAGAAAGTGGAAAAGCATTTAGACAGAAAGAAAGAAAAAGGGAGAGGGGGTGGCTTTGTATACCTTCCCCTTGTACGTAGCCTGAACAACGTAACATGTCTGGTTCCTTCCCTTTCGTTTCATTCTTTCTTTCCTTTTTAGAAGGGAGCTGGCTCATCATTGCCATTTTTCTCAAGTTCTTAGAACTCTAATTAAAATGTGGTAATTGGTTATGTTACCTCAATTACCATGATGCATGGACATTGATGCAAAGTGACACCAATTGAATCCCTTGGGTGTTTCACCCTGGGGCCACCCCATTTATTGTGGCCTTATTATTTTCAATTATGTGGCTAGATGTGTCGTATAGTTTCGAGACCATTAAATGTGTAAGGCTTTCCTGGATGCAAAGTTGTATTCTCAGTGGAGTTCTGGAGGGTCGGAGCAGAAGGAAGAAAACTGTGTATGAAGGTAGAACCTCAACCCTAGATCCACTAAGGATTCGAAGGTATACTTGCTTAAATTAAGGTATTTCAAAGGAAACTGGATCGTTTCTGCTTAAACATTTGTCTGAAAAGCAAGAATGGCTTATTTGTTATTGTCAACTACTTTGCCTAAGAAAATGGTGATAGAATCCTTCACAGATCTCAGAAGAGATTCAAACCGATGAGAAACAGACAAGAAAGGCAAATTTCTTCCTGTTTTCCATTACTCTTGTGGGTTTGTTTTGTTTCCAGACAAGTTCTCACCAAGTACCACAGGCTGGGCTAGAATGCACTGTGTAGCTCAGGTTAGCCTCAAAGTCTCTGTTTTCCTCTTTGCATCTGGAGTGCTAGTATTACAGGCTATGCCACCATGCCTGGCAAGAAAATAACTCCTTCTCCTCCCCCTCCTCCTCCTCCTCCTCCTCCTCCTCCTCCTCCTCCTCCTCCTTGTTCTCCTCGTCCTCTTCCTGCTCCTCCTCTTCCTCCTTCCCCTCTTCCTCCTTTTCTTCTTCCACTCCTCCTCTTTCTCTTTTAAATATTTACCAGATTTTAGTTTCTGAGAATTCATTACACAAATATACTATATTTGCATCAATTTTTACCCTTCCTCTCCCTCCTTCCATTCCTCCAGTGCCTCTACCCCTCCTGAATTCATAACCTCTTCTTCTATAGATAAAAGATTTCACACTGTAGACAAAGCCTTGGGCCTCTTAGCCAGGCTAAGCAGGGCTATAGTGAATGTCTTTCAGGCTCATATTTTAAGACATCTGTCCTCAGAATGAACACGAATATAAGATGGTCTGAATCTTGACAGGATGAAATGTTTCCCAACAGGAAACCGACTGGCATTTGTGAGAAGATCTGTGGATAGGATTGTTTCTTTATTCTGTGTAGTTTCATTCAAGGCCAGTCCTGTCTTCAGTGGTTACAAACAATTCACAAACATTTTCCTCAAAAACACTGACGCAAACCAGGAAGTGACCAGTGGCCATGGTGACATAGCATTCTGTCTGCCATTCTGAGGTGATACCTGGACCTTTTCCAGCTTTCTTTTCTGAAGTTATATCCTCAGATAGCTCCAAGTTGTAGAAAAACCTGGCTTTGTTTCCATCTTTATTCGACCTGCTGTCTCCAAATGAGTGTACCTTTGAAGTGGGAAACCAAGAAAGGGGTTGTCCACCAAAATCTTCCAAGCATGGAACAGGGATATGGCAGAATCTTTAAGTATGTTACTGGACATTTATTTGAAAAATGTCCAAGTATATTTCTGTAACACATTTGTAAACTAAAATCCTGTGACAGACAAAATGAACACTTTGTGTTAAGTGAACATGACAACACTATGCTATTGTTCCTTGGCTATACTTTGTGTAATATAAATAAAAAAAAAATTTGTGATTCAGAAAAGAGTGTTGATGCATGTTGTGTATACACTTAAAAATAATGTCGTCTTTGTTGATACTGGATGATATGCTTACCAATTTTTGTTGTATATCTAAGATCATCACCATGCTTTGATATGCACACATACAACGAAGTGAATACTATAATCAATAAAACTTGCGTATCCATAAGCTCAGAGTCAGTTTCTTTTGTGTGTAGCTGTGGCAAGATGCCTAAAACCTACTCTCTTAACACATGTCTAGTGTGCAAGGCAATATTATTAACTATATTCATCCTTTTATACATTCGATCTTTAGATTATTCATTCTACCATAATTGAAACTTTTGTGGTTTCTGATAGACCTCCTTCCATTTTCCCTGGTCCCCTGCCCCTGTAACCACTTTTCTGCTCTGCTGTTACTTTAAGATTCCACATGCAAATCAGATTGTCTATTATTTTTCTTTTACTGTCCACTTACTTAACGGCATGGGATGCCCTCTAGATTTGTTTACGTTGCTGTAAATGTCAGAATGTTCCTATAAAGGATGGATTTGAACATCCCAATATTCTTTGATTCATTCACCAGTGAATCATTCATCAGTTTCCATCCCGTGGTTCTGGTGGAAACTGTGGTGAAGAACATGGGCATACAGGCATGTTAATGAGGAGATGGCACATGCCCAGAACAGGAGTTGTTGGCTTATATAGTAATTATATTTTCAAATGCTTTGAGAATATCCATATCATTTCCCACAGGTGCAGCCACCAGCTTTCCCACCAGTGGTGAGCAGACTCAGCTTTTGTTGGTGCCATCTCCCCTTTTTGACAAGACTTGGACTGTGAAGGTAGGTCTTTGTATTTCACAATACCATTCATGTGTTCTGTCCACACTGAATTTCTGGCCTACCAGTTATTGAGACAAGATGGTGGAATCCCTGTCCAATACTCTGCTTTTCTTTTCTCTTCACAGGAATATAGATTTTCTGTGTGGTGGGTTTGTAAGATGGCCTAAACATCTAGACATGTCCTCTTACAGTAAATTGGAACTCCCATTGTAAAGACTGGCATCCTTTATACATTGTGGGTTTTTTTTTTGTTTTGTTCTGAAGTCTACTTTGTTTAATATTAATATACTCACTCTACACCTACTAGGTAGGCAATGTATGGTTGAGTTTACCCAATTTAGCAATTACATTCTTTTAAGTAGTTTTCAGTCAGTTTCATTCACAAAGACTATTGATGTAGCCACTTTAAATCTTCAGCTTGCCTGTCTGTTTCTTATTTTCTTCTTCTGTTTCTTATTTTCTTCTTCTTCTTTAAGCAGGGATCTAAAAAATGATGCTGCTTCATTGCCTTTTGTGTCTTACTCTAACTTTTTTGTTGTTGTTGTATTTTTTAAGGTGTAACCGCCACATACACATTTGATCTTATCATAGCCTCCCTTTAAAGAATGTTCTAGTACCTCACATAAAATAAAAAGAGCACAAAGCATCATGGCATTTCTGCTTCCCAGCCTTTGTGATGCTGTTGTTGTACATTCTATCCTCCATGCTATAAATCCTACCATGTGCTGCTATTATCTTGATTTAAACAGTCTATTAACACTTAAAGAGATTGAAATAATAGGGAAAGCGCTTCTCATTTACTCACAGTTATCATTTCTGTGTTCTTTATCCCTTTGTGCATATCCAGGCTTCTATTGGATGTAAGTTTTGTTTGGTTGATGGCCTTCCCTTCACATTTCCAGTAGTCTAGGTATGATGGCGATGGATGCCTTTGCTATAGATATTTCTAAACTATAGCTCTTGCCCTTTCGGAATGCCATTTGCTCCGTGAAGGAAACTCTAGGTTATTTTCTCACATTGCTACTTCACTTTCCTCTCCACCTTTTCTGTCTCCTGATTTCCACTGTTTTTGACAGAAAAGCTGGCAGTCACTCTTTGTAAGAAACTATCTCTCATCTCTCCTCCAGCCGCTGTGAAGGTGCTGCTGGGTCTTGTCAATTTGACCATCTCTACATCAGCTGGTTTTCCTGTTGCACCGCCAAATACCTGACAGACGCAACTTAAGGAAAAGAGGGCTTATTTTGGTTCATGGTTTGAGCACAGCCCGAGAAGGCAGGCATACCATGGAGGTAGGAGCTTGTGGTGATCACATTGTGTCCAAAGCAAAAAAGCAAAGAGCCATGCTAATGCTCTTTCATGCAGTCCAGGACCCAAGCCCAGGGAATGGTGCCACCCACAGTGGGTATGTCTTCTTACTTCAGTTAACCTAATCAAGATAACTTTCTGTAAGTATGCCCAGAGTCCCATCTCCCAGGTGACTTTAGATCCCGTCCACTTCACAACTGAGATGTCCCATCACAGTTAGTGACATTTCCTAATGTGACTGAACAGAAAGAGGACGATTTCTAGCGTCATAGAAGTACCACAAATTGTATTCTTTGATCTTTTCAGCATCCTCCTCCTGCAGGAGACCTCAAAAGATACCTCTGTTAGCTGGGAAGCTTCCTGCCTGTGGAGTTCTCTGTTCTCTGGCATCCTAAAGACTTACAGCAAATTAGCCATATTAGTTTCCCCAGATTGCATGTGGAGGCTAGAGGTTTCCCACAACTGAGAAAATAGACCCAGGAGTCTGGGAAAGCCTTATTACACAAGAAAAGGTTAAAAGTTAGCTTCTGTGTGTTCTCATGAAGGTAAAATACTCTTACAGAAATAAAATAATTCCTAAAGCATGACTCTCAGAAGTACAATTACTTCTTTTGCAAAAAGATGAAAACTTAGATTAACTATAGGAATGGCATATAGTTATACCAATGCATGTGCTTACTTACTCAGTAAATATTTGCCAAGGGCCCATGTATGCAAACTATATTGCAAGTTTTGGAAATATAGCAGTAGAAAGCTCTATGCACAATCAGGAAACGAGAGGAGCAGAGGTGTATGATGAACAAGTAAAGAGGCCACTTGCAGACATTTCAGTCTTGGCAAAGATCACTACCTGCATTACTGAAATACTGTGTGATTATAAAAGCAACTTATCCTCCTCGCTCAACAACAGAGACCCAAAGCAGAGAACACCCCCAATAAAACAATCCCATGTTCATTGCACTGTTAACCTCAATCCACTCTCCACTTTTCTAGAAAGTAAATCCAATGGCCTTGTTAAGAATAGAACTTGTGTTTATATGTGGAAACTATGATTATATATAAATATACATGCACACACACATATGTATATATGTATGTATATATGTGTATATATATGTATATATAGTCACCCAACTCTATACATGAATTTCATGTATGTAAGTCAAATATGAAAATTGGCCCTATAACTACTAGACACTAATGTCAAGGTCATTTCAGGAATATCCTCTTTCCAATGACAATTTATTTCACTAAAGAATATGAAGGCTTTCAGAGAAAATGTGTATTCTATATTATAAGATGACAACTTTTACTCTTATATGTTTCTTTCTCCTAGTAATTACTTCAAGCTGCACTCTCAAATCTGGCAAATTGTTAATGGGAATTGCTACCCCCTACTATGAACACTGCATTAAACTCTACGAAGAAGCTTGACAGTTCTCAGTAATCTATCAGAAGACACTTGAAGCAGGACCAGTGGGGACAGGTGCACACGTGGTGTTATTTCCTCATTAAAGGGAAAGATAAACAATAGATATTCAGCAATAAATAAAAACACAGCACACGCCGCTTCATGCACTCAGAGTATGAAGTTATCTCCTAGCAAAATATCCATGGAGCGTTGTGTGCTTGGTGAAAACGTTTGGTGAAGGAATACGTGAAAGAATTAATAACCTTAATGGTAAGGCTAACCACAATATACAATTTTTTAAAAAGACAATGAGATAATGCTAAAATGCATGACAGTAAAGTGAGTAGCTGTGTTACCATGAGTGGAGTTTTGGGTAGTGGATAGTTAGGCCTCCAGCTTGCATGGAAACTTTATCACGGACATATTGCCCAAGCACAGGGTTCTGTTTGTCAATAAGAGAGCTGATCCTGCTGGGAGAAGACACTCACGGATTCGTTTCCCATCTTCTTTTGTAACCGTGTTCGCCACTGGACAGCTTGCATGACGATGGCCTCCCACCGTCTCTCAAGGTTTACAATGATCAGCTGCATGGGCTGGTGGTCCGCATTCAGATTGCAGGTGTCCCGGTCATCCAGAAGGTGCTGGCACAACCTCAGAACGGAGGCCACTCCGCGACGCCGCTGCTTAATCTCATGGCAGAGGGACTGCAATACAGAAAAAGACCAGTCTGTGTGTGTCGGGGGGGGGGGGGGGAGGATGGAATTACTCCCGCCATGATTTCACATTGTAGGGATATGCTCAGCTTGGAACACTAGGACAAGGAAGAGACCTACGGTTTCCTTGAGATTGGAGGCCTGCTATACATAGTTGATGAATGTTAGGAATCTTAGGGGGTCTCTGTTTCCTCTCTCCTTTCCACTGGTTCATTTTTCCAGATCTTGTCTTGACACCTCAATATTAACAATTTCTCACATGGTTAAAAAAATCACTTAGGTCATATGAATTCCAGTCAAGCAAACTCAAAGGTATTGGTTCAAGGTCAAAAAAAACTACAATAACAAATAGAAAAATCTTCCCCCACAATGTAATTATTCTTATAAGTTTATACCTAGATTCTCTGGAGAGAAAAAGTTCAGTATTTTATTGGCAAAAAATAAGTAATATTGCAAAGAATTTCCATATGTAAACTCTATTATCTAAAAAAAAATTACGTGCAATGTTTCTCTTCCAATGCTTGATTAACAAAGCAATACTTTTCCAAAAACACATATCAAGATACTAGATATTACTGCACAATTTTCTGGTTGCTCTATTTCTTTTAATAGACACTCACACTATTTAAAACGAATATGCATGCATCAAAATAGCATTTTGCTCCCCGCTCCCAGAAGCATTTGTATTGCTGCACTGACCCTAAGCCGAACGATTGAAGCAAAAGTGTGGGTACACATGTCTAAAAATATTATATCCTTTCCTTGCCTACGGATAGTGTGTAAGCGATATTCTAATTCTCAGCCTGCAGGAGAAATGATGATTACACCCACAAACATCACTGCATTACTAATCTCCTTCTACTGCCACAATTGGACTGTTCTAACAGTTAACAGATTGCTTATTAATCAACAAGGGTAAACAAGACAATGCAATTTCATTTAGTGTGAGGGTTTTAATGCCTGAAAGTATTTGTGCTTAAAATGTTAATCTAGATAAGGCTTCATTAGAAGAAGTCTTAAAATGATTAAGTGCTGTTCACTGAATTGTGCATGGAGCAGGAGTAGTCGATCAGCAGGTGGACATTTCATACAGATGTTCCACTTACTGATATAATGCATGTTATATCCATTTAAATGACCCTAACTCGGTAATAGCTGGAATTCTATTATTTCTGTAATGAGAGAACCTGTACCTTTAATATTTCTGAATTTTAAATAAGGTGAATGAAAAATTCCCAAACCTCTATTTATGGCAAAATATGACTAGGAATTTTATTATTCACATCTTACCAGTGCAGCTGTTTCAGTTGGGTTTTCTGAACTAACCCTTATTTATTTTCCTAGTGTTCATTACTATTTTCCTGTATAACTCCTGATACCACCCTGAGCCTGACAAATTCCTTCACTGAGGCTATTCACCAGTTCAGCACTGAGGAGAGGAAACCCTCTAGACAAGCAAAGATAAACATGGAGCCTGGTAAAGCAATAATGCTGTGACCGTTTACTAGACCAGCTCTCCCAACTACCTCCTTAACCCCCAGACCCACCCCACCATGAGGCAGAGAGAGAGAGAGAGAGAGAGAGAGAGAGAGAGAGAGAGAGAGAGAGAGAGAGAGAGAGAGGGAGAGAGAGAGAGAGGAGGAAGAGGAGGAGAGAGAGAGAGAGAGAGAGAGAAGAAGAGAAGAAGAAGAAGAAGAAGAAGAAGAAGAAGAAGAAGAAGAAGAAGGAGGAGGAGGAGGAGGAGGAGGAGGAGGACAGGGAAGGGGAGGGGAGGGGAGAGCCAAGCACACACTTCAACTTATTCTCTTAATCTACAACTGTTAAGTCATCCAAATGATGAAGTCCACCTCATATCTACCAAATTTTGTTCCAGTATTGAATAACGCAAGAAAATAGTATGGTTATGGCCAATTTAAATTGGTTCAAATGAGACCTGCAGATGTGAAGATTGATGATATGGGTTTATGATCTGTGGTTCAGATGTTAAAAGAAGAGGGCTAAAAAATATCAGGATATTTTTAAAAATTAAATTAGATCCTGCAAACCTCTAAAGTTAAGTAGAATAATATAAATAAATATAATAAACTGCAGATCTATAAGCCAACAAAAAGTCTCAAAGTTCTCAGCTCATGCAAAAAATCACAATGAATGGCACCAGAAGAATGCGCAGCATTAGCTTAGGCCACATTTGCAAAGCAGCTCAGATGCCCTTCATTCACCTCACAGAGTCCTTGCATAGGGCATTTGAGGCTATGATGAGTTTTCATAAAAATTATTGACCATGATGTTTTGAAAGTGTCAAAAAATGTGTTGAATATCTACATAGCCATAGAATCTACATCTTAACACAAGCAAGTCAGTATAAACAGTACCTTCAAAACTACAAAAGGAAAGATGAGGAGATGGGTCAAAGCCTTTGCTTTGCAAGAATGAAAAACTGAGTTCAAATCCCTACCACCCAATTAAAAGTCAGGCATGGCTACACACACCTGTAATCCCCTCCCTTCCCTCACTGGAAGGTAGAGACAGGTAGTTCCTGAAAGCTCACTTACCAGCCAGCCTAGCTGAAGCTGCATTTGGGTGCAGAGAGACCCTGTCCCAAGGGATTTAGGCAGAGAAAAATAAAGACCTGATGACCTCTTCTGGCCACAGGCGCAAACATATGAGTTCATATGCCCTTGTGCTGATGTGTACTAACTATACACACACAATGTAACCCACATACAAATAATTTTATAAAATCTAAACTACAAAAGCAGGTACCATTAACATTTACTACCTGAGTTTTGCTTCCTCACAATTCTGTAGTTTTCACTTTAAATATCTAAAGGGTTTAGTCTACATTCTAGATTAAAATTTTTCCCATGTGAACTGTTCAAAAGAGAAGAAAACTAGAGAAATTTTGTACATAACACTTTTTCAATATTCTTTTATACCTAGATATAGTTGATAACATTCTCCTACATAAATGTGTTTCCCTGACAACCATCAGAATGTGTTTATTTATAATCACACATACCAAATAAAACCAGTACTTTGCTGGCAACAGTCCTTAGAATCAGCATTCTACATTATTTTTTATAATAAGCTGAGATGCACATTCTCCATATGTACTGAGAAATGTTAAAAATAAATAATGGGAACAAATGATTATTATTATCTTTTGCCTTGGGTTTTAGAGAAACAATCCTTAAAAACAGAAACTGCAGCTGAGTAGGTAAGGCACAGAACAGGACGAGCATCCCTCCATGACCTCCTCAGGTCTGTACTGTGTCGTCCACTTGTTGAGCCTTCTTTCAGTAATAGAGGATTGCACACTGGGCAAGTTGCTGGTCCTTCCCTCAGGAGCTAAGAGTCTAGTACAGTACCGTGTATGTGTGTGTGTGTGTGTGTGTGTGTGTGTGTGTGTGTGTATGTGTGTGTATGTGTGCGTGAGAGAGAGAGACAGAGACAGAGACACAGAGACACAGAGAGACAGAAGCATAGAGACAGAGAAAGAGAGAGAGACAGACAGAGACAGAGACAGAGACAGAGACTAACTTAACTGAACTGGGTGCAAGCACATTGCTACTGGGAGTTCATATATCATTAAGGAAATGGCAGTGGTCCAGGATGAGTGATGGTAGTTATAAGGGTAGAGAGCCTAGAGGCATGTCAAGGTGGAACAGAAACAAGATAATAAGGAGTGTTTACTGTGTTGGGGGAAATCAAGCAGTGAAGTAGCAGGCAGGAAGCAGCTTTTCTTCTGCATCTATGAACTGCCAATCTGATTTTCAAGTCACTGATGGCAGGACACAAGATTTGTGGAGGGAAATGTTTGGTTTTGTACATCTGACTTAATCAGCTTTTTGATGTTTCACCCATTCATATTAGTGAGTCAAATATGATTTTAAGAAACTTCTCTTTTTCTTTTGTGGTCCTGAGAATTCTCCCAGAGCCTCACAAACGAGCGTGCTACCACTGTCCACCAAGCCTGAAAGCACATTCTTCATTGGCTTCTGACTCTTAGCCGCAATGAAGGGAAGAGCTGCAATGCCAATGCTTTGTCCATCACCATGTTAAACATTTGCTTAAATAAAAACATAGTGCATAAAAAATAATGTTCACTTGTATGTACCCATTCTTGACGTCAAACAAGTATTCTCTACCTCACAAAATGCAAATGAGTGAAGGCAAATATGCAATAAATAAGAGATCAAGCATAATTATTACAAGGAGCTACAATACTAGAAACACATCCTAAATAAAGAAATACGAGAAAGGGGAAGAGAAATAGTTTTAAAATACCCAAACTAAGCATATGTTGAACACAGAGAAGCAAATCCATCTGGAGAAATTCTAAAGCATTTGATCTTCAGTATGTCTCACATAATTTATTTTATTTTATTCTACATGTTAACTGTCTGAGCTACATATTGTAGTGCTAGATCATCTGTTAAAATGAAGAGTTATGAAGCAATGATCCTCATAAAGGTGAACATTTAACAAAATATAGTATGTTTTGCACGTGACACACTCAGTGCTGAGGAAACACTCTGCATGTATGACATTTGGCTGCCTTCAACCTAGTATGAAAGAAACCACAGAATGAAAAAAAGAACAGCAACACACAGGTACATTCTAGTTTAAATACCATCAGCAGAGCAGACCTCTTTCTGACAATTTCCTATACTTCTGTCTATGTTACTTTCATTTTTTTTATTCTTTACATTTTACCATTTTGATTTCATGGAGTACTGATTTTGTGATATGTAGTATTGTTTTTCGAGAGCAGAGGTCTTCAGAGTGTGACTTCCAGATCGAAAAGTCTTTGTATCACCTGGGGAACTGCAGATTCATCCCAGTCAACTGGTGTATGCATGTAATCCCAGATAGTCAGGAGGCTGGGGCAAGGGCTGGTAAGTTTCGGGTCAGCCCAAAATAATGACTTCCAGGCCAGCTGGGACTAGAGGGCTAGGTAGTGTTTCCAGGAAAGAATTAAAACAAAGCTAGCCGGTGTATTCTTTGCTATAGCTCACAGCTTTATGAATTGGGGACTCTGGGGCGAGGCCCAGTCAGCCACGGGTTACCAAACCCTTACAAGCAATGTCATCCTGAAGTCTGAAAACACTATTATACACAAAGCAGATTAAAACCTGAAAATGAGAGAGTCCACTTGGGTAGATTATTTTTAGACGCATAAAAATCCAAGTCCTAAATTCTAATTTAAACCAACAGTGTTGGTCTCTGCTTCATTCTAGATAATAATTAGGGAAGAAAGTTTGGCAAAGGCCACGTGGGTGATACGTATTACAGCGGTAAGCACTCAGTGGGTACCAGTTATGGACCAAACATTGTACTGTCCATCACAGGATTAACATTGGCAAGTGACAGGCATGCAACAAGACGCCGTACCTCTTAGGAGCTTACAATGTGGCTGATCCCTCAGGGAGAGAGATGTAAATACAAGGCAACGCTTTCGGATAAGACCTCATCCACCAAGATGTGGTGAGTTTAAGGAATGCGAGAGCATGCGTTTTGTGCATGCCTATGTGCCAGGACTCATAGGCTGCATTATCACTCAAAGCTGGCACTTGGCCTGGGGGACAGTGAAGAAGGTCGTCCCCAGCTGGAAGAGACCCACTCGGATTCACAGAACTAGAATGAGGCTTCTGAAGGTTGAAAAGTGAAGGAGAGGACAGACATCATAGAAGAAAAGTGGAAAACTTGGCCACGGTTTCGAAAATCTAGGAGTTAATGTACTGTATTGTTATAATAATTACTAAAGTTTCCATCTATCCACCCACCCAGTGAATTTCTGGAGGGCCTCCTGCATGCCAAGTGCTCTTCTCAGTGATAAATACAGCAATATACAAGGTGCGCACTTTCTTCCCATAAAGTTTATGTGCTAATTTGTCTATGTGTGATGTAAGAGACTGAAAATAGAAGTAATCACATGCAAAATTATCAAAAAATAAGAACCGCACAATATGATCATTTCTAGTCCCATCCATTTGTCCACAAATTTCAGGATTTCCTTGTTTTTAATAGCTGAGTAGTATTCCATGGTGTAAATGTACCACAGTTTCTTTATCCATTCTTCAACTGAGGGACATTTAGACTGTTTCCAGGTTCTGGCTATTATGAATAAGGCTGCTATGAACATGGTTGAGCATATGTCCTTGTTGTGTGGTGGAGCATTTTTCTGGGTATATTCCAAGGAGTGGAAAAGCTGGGTCTTGAGGAAGCCCTTTTCCCATTTTTCTGAGAAAGCATCAGATAGATTTCCAAAGTGGTTGTACAAGTTTGCATTCCCACCAGCAATAAAGGAGTGTTCCTCTTTCTCCACATTCTTGCCATCATGTGGTATCACTTGAATTTTAGAAAGACTTACATGGTATATACTCACTTATAATTGGGCACTAGCCCAAAAGAAATGTCCCACGAAAGTCTTCAGTTACCAGGAGATTGGGATAGATGTGAGGACATCCTACTGAGACTTTAGGTAAGAGAAATATAGGAGATAGGGAAATAGAAGGATCCAGAAGGTCCTAGAAACCTACAAGAAGAACATCGTGATAGGTGGATTGGGTCCCAGGGGTATCTGCTCAAACTATTGCACTAACCAAGGACAATACAATAGTAAACACCGAACCCCTACTCTGATCTACCCAATGGACAGGGCATTCTCCACAGTTATATGGAGAGTAGGGACTAACTCTGACATGAACTCTGGTGCCCCATATTTGACCACCTCCCCTTGGTGGGGAGGCCTGATGGCACTCAAAGAAAGAATAAGCAGGCTACCAAGATGAGAGGGGATCATCAATAAAGGCTCTCTGAGGAGATAGCATCCTACAGTAGGTTCAGATATAAAAGCAAAATGTAATTTAATGTTCTGATGTTGCAAGTCTTGAGATAATGTTTAAATCAAGAATAACTTATACCATAACAGGCCTAACTTGGTGGCTGGTAAGATGGCTTACCAGCTCAAAGCAGCTCCCATACAAGCCTGATGACTTAGGTTAAACTCTGGAACCCTTGATGAAAGTTGAGAACCCACTCCCAACATTATCCTTTGACATTCACATCCAAGTCTTGTCATGAGACACACACACACACACACACACACACACACACACACACACACACACACACACACACACACACACACATGCTTCACACACTCATATCACAGACATACATACACTGACAATGATGAATACAAACACTAAAAAGTTTATTTTGTGATTACATAGACAGCTTACAGTTTGGGAATTTATTATTATTATACAACCCTGGGTCAGTGAAGGACCAATCTACTTAGAAATGCCAGGGTTTTAAACAGTTTGCTTTTTAAACAGTTTATTGGGGGTAGAGTTATTAATACAGATTATAATCTTCATTCAACAGATTAGACATTTTCTCTAGGATAAAAATAATGCAGGCCAATTTTAAGATAGGCCTCCTACTTCTAGAAATATCATAAAATATAAACAGAAAAGAATACAGAGAAGCCTGGATCTTGGAGAAAAGTTGAGACAAATGTGGAAAATGGAGACTATTCATTAAATATAATTATTGTAATGATACAGTTCTTATGTGGCTTATGAAACTGTCACATACAACACTGATAGCACTAGTAGAAAAATGGGAGATCTGACTTGCAGGTGACAATGACATACTACACCAAATAATCCTGTTGATCATACGAATCTAATAAATATAAAATAAAAGCAATGCCATATTCTATTCAACTATTTTTACCTATAGTCACTTGAATATAAAATAATATTCATTGATATTGCTCATCAATTGTTTGAGTACTATGCTTTACAGCATTTTGTGGGTTATTTCCCCTAATCTCATGTATCAATGACTAATTTATGTGCATTTTTAACCTCTGTCCTTCTCTCTCTCCCTCTCGCTTCTCTCTCTCCTCTTTCCTCTCTCCTCTCTCCTTTTTCTGATTCTCTGTCTCTCTGTCTCTCCATGTCTCTCCTCTCTTCTCTCTCTGTCTCTCTCTCATTCTGTCTCTCTTGGTCTCTGTCTATCTGTGTGTCTCTCTCCGTTTTTCTCTGTGTCTCTCTTTGTCTCTGTCTCTCTCTGTGTGTGTTTGTGTGTGTTTGTGTGTGTGTTTCTATGCGTATACTACTGTATGTACATGAAGGTCTAAGGACAACCTGCTGGAATCGGTTTTTCCTCCCACCATGTTTGTTCAGGGGATTACACTCAGATCAGCAGGCTTGACAATAACCACCTTTTCTGTGGTAGATGGAACTGAAAACTGATTCAGGAAAAACACTGATATTTAAGAAGAAAGCTTGTAAGGTCTCTACATCAGCTCATAAGATATCTATATTTCCAAACTATTCTTCTCTAGTTTTCTTTTTTCTTTCCATTTTCAAAATTTTTTTATTTAAGTAATTTATTCAGATTACATCTCAATTGTTACCCCCTCACTTCTATCCTCCTGTTCCCCCCTCCCTCATTCTTTCATCCTATTCCCCTCCCCTAGGTCTGTGACAGAAGGGGACCTCCTCCCCTACTATATGATCACAGTCTATCAGGTCTCTTCCTGGTAGCCTGCTTATTCTTCCTCTGAGTGTCACCAGATATCCCAGGCAAGGGAAAGTGGTCAAATAGGGGGCACCAGAGTTCATGTTGAAGTCAGTCCCTGCTCTTTACACAATTGTGGAGAATGTGGTGTCCATTGACTAGATCTGGATAGGGGTTCTAGGTTTACTGTATGCATTGTCCCTGGTTGATCTTACCAACAGTAATTTACAGATTCAATGCAATACCTATCAAAATACCTACACAATTTTATAAAGGCATTGAAAGATCAATTCTCAATTTCATATGGGAAAAAAAACCCAGAATAGATAAAACAACCCTGTACAATAAAAGATCCTCTGGAGGAAACTCCATACCCAATCTCAAGCTGTACTATAGAGCAACAGTAATTGAAACAGCATGCAACTGGCACAGCAACAGGCTGGTTGATCAGTGGAATCGAATCGAAGACCCAGAAATGAATCCACACACATATGGTCACTTGGTTTTTGACAAAGAAGCCAAATCCATTCAATGGAAAAAGGATAGCATCTTCAACAAATGGTGCTGACTGGATATCTATGTGTAGAAAGATGTAAGGAGATCCATATTTATCACCATGCACAAAACTCAAGTCTAAGTGGATTAAAAACCTCAACATAAAACCAGAGACACTAAATCTGTTAGAAAAAAAGTGGGGAAGAGTCTGGAACGCATTGGCACAGGAGACAACTTCCTGAATGGAACTCCAACAGCCCAGGCTCTAAAGTCAACAGTTATTAAATGAGACCTCATGAGGCTGAGAAGCTTCTGGAAAGGCAGAAGACACTGTCAACAAAACAAAGCAACAGCCTACTGACTGGGAAAATATCTTCACCAACCCTACATCTGACAAAGAGCTAATATCCAAAATATGTAAAGAGTTTGATAAATTAAACACCAACAAAACAAATAACCCAATTATGAAATGGGGCTCAGAACTAAACAGAATTCTCCACAGAGGAAGATTGAATGGCTTAGGAACACCTAAAGAAATGCTCAACATCCTTAGTCATCAGAGAAATGCAAATCAAAATGACTCTGAGATTGCATCTTACACCCATCAGAATGGCTAAGATCAAAAACTCAAGTGACAGCATATGCTGGCAAGGATGTGGAGAAAGGGGAACACTCCTTCATTGCTGGTGGGAGTACAAACTATTATAACCACTTTGGAAAACTATCTGGCACTTTCTCAGAAAATTGGGAATAGGGCTATCTCAAGACCCAGCTATTCCTGTCCTTGGAATATACCCACAAGAATGCTCTATCACACAACAAAGACATATGTTTAACCATGTTCATAGCAGCCTTATTCATATTAGCCAGAACCTGGAAACAACCTATATGTCCCTCTGTTGAAGAATGGCTAAAGAAACTGTGGTACATTTACACTATGGAATACTACCTTCTCTAGATTTTCAATCAGAAGTAGCTACAAGCACAAAGCTATTGTTAAGAGAGGCAATAACCTCAAAGTTTTAGAAGTCTAATCTGCTCATTCAGAAGCCTTCAAATGCATAAAAATGTGTGAACTATACTATATTTGCATCTAGGATGGTTTTGATACACATCATTAATTGAACAAATATGTATGAAACGTCTGTTATAATGGACTCTGTTTAAGTGTCTGAGATCTGCCAGTGAACCGAGCAGACAACTCCTTCTTGATTCTTGGACTTTGTATTCTGTTTCATAGTGGGAGTACTTCATTTTCTGAGAAAGATGCATATTACACAGATGATGAAGAAAAGACTAAACAACGATCAAAATGTCCTTTAGATAAATGATTGTCAGCGTTCACAAAGGGTCAATAGTTCTTTGAGTCCTGATAGCTCCACCTTGGCCAAATGTCTGTATGTATGTGTATATATATATATATATATTATATATATATATATATATCTATATATATATATATATATATCATATAAATCTCACAAGTAGGAATTCACATCCCAGAAGTACAAATAATTATCCAAAGCACACAAAATTTAAAGCTTTGCAAATGGCATATGACTAATGGTTTACATATTTTAATAAAATAAGTGATGTCTAAGTATTTTAACAGATTGCAAATTTTTCAAACAGTGTTAGCTAATATAGGGAGCCAAGCTCAGTTGCAAACTCTGGGATTTAATCTATATTGAAGCTAAATATTCTATAAGCATGCAATGGAGTGCAAAAAATAGCAATTGAAAAATGACATGATTAAATGGCACGACATGCAATCATTTGCTCTCAATTACATCAATGTTTCTTCTTCACTTCTAGGAGGCAGGCAGAAATATTGTTTTTTAAATGCCTCTATTAAATTGGTCACCAATAGTAAA
Organism: Acomys russatus; assembly: GCF_903995435.1. Lineage (NCBI taxonomy): Eukaryota > Metazoa > Chordata > Mammalia > Rodentia > Muridae > Acomys > Acomys russatus. Next base: position 64,465,955 of record NC_067137.1, on the reverse strand, counting down.
ATAGATGAGAGTCCTAATAAGCTCATTTGCATAACATACACCATGTACCAAAAAACTCTTCTTGCCCAACAGTTCTGCTCATGGATTTGTCCCCTGCTTGTCACAAGTCTGTGCTACATTAGCAGTTTTTAAAAGCATAATACTGCCTTCAGGACCATTGGTAGAAAAATGTTTATGAAACTTTTCTAGTTAACCCTTGGCAGGATCCTTATTGCTAATTATGGAAAAGGTATTGATATAATATCTTGGCTGTCACATTCAATTATGGTGATGGGAGAAGCAGAATCTTGGTCTGACATTTTGGAAATATCATCTAATTGCAAGTCAGAAACAGAGAATGACAGTTTTAAGTAGATTATAACTCCTTTCAAAATAGCAAAGTGGTTTGTTTAATATAAAAGTTAGATTTTAAAAATAGTACTAAAGCCTTCTAAATTAGTTCACCAAGCACATCTCTACCAGCTCCTTGGAGAGGAGCTGTGTGGTGTGCCAAAAGAGTGAACAGAGTGTTGAAATTATATTTGCTAATTTCAGTTGAGATTCACAAACTGATCCATTTCTTAGAACAATATAAAATAAAAATATTTCCAGTAACTACTCTTATTTTTGAGAAAACTCATCTTTTCTCTGCTCCTTCACCTGCCCAATATAAAAGGCAGTGGTGGCCTCAGCCAGGGCCTTCCTTTTCAGCCTGAACATGGTCTCAAATGGCCATGCTGTCTAGTCTGCTCACTAATCAGTCTCAATCACTAAGGGTCACCAGGGGGAATTATTACTGCTGTGGCTTCTTGGAGATCCTTGGATGGATAGTGTTATTAAGCCTTAAACAAATATGCATAGTTATGTTTAATAAACTGTGCTTTCATTTGTTATAAAATATATTAATTTTAGTTAGAAGGGGCCATCTCTATTCCTCTTAAGTTTTTATAGATCAAACTATTACAAGCATTCCAAAAAATGCTAGCCCTCGCTGTGCTATCCCATGAACGCTGCTGGTCTTCCTATGTGACATTCTTTAATTTCTTTGTTACTTTCTCTGCACTAGGTTAAGCACTTTTTAAATATGTTTGTTTTTAGAATAAAATTCAGTAGTTGTGTATTTAGTTCATAGTCACATGCAATTAGTAATATGTTATAAACCTCCTTTTCTAAATTAAAAACACTATTAAAATTCTAGACATACAAAACAATATGAAGATTAAGTTACTCTAAAGGAAACTGTAATAGCTTACAGATTGCCTGTATCATTACTAAAATGCTAGTATCTATTACAGAGTCTCCCTGGAATAAAGAATGCACTTTTGGCAATAATCTTTTAAAAACATGTCCATTATTGTTAAGATGCTAAGCTATTCTGCAATTACAGAGAGGAAACTTTTAGCAACTGGGGAAAGAGTACAGGGTGCAGATGAAACTTAGCCATTAGAGCACCAAGCACAGTTTCCTAAACTCCACAGTCACTCCTTCATACGTAGAGAGGGAGTAATTATAATAGATTTTTACGTGATTGTATTTTGAAATCTATTTACAAGGCCCCCTGTCACATTGATTCTGGATGGATGGAGATGATTCTCGTCCCTGTTTTCTGTTGGTCCCAGCTACCTGAAATCGTCTCTTCTTCATAATAGATCCTTAGATCAAAAGATACCCAAGGCAGTCTGGAGGGAAAGGAGGAGTGTGGCACGTTACAATGCAATACACCCACTTAGCAAAAATCTAGGATGGAAGGTCATCATAAAACCCATATGCAAAGAATGACATCAGGAAGGAATGCTGGCAAATGGTTGACATTCTTAGGGATAACATGGAACACACTGGCCATCAGACTCATGAGAGATATGTTAGACTATTTACTTTGATTCTGACTTAGCCCCAAGGCACAGTATTTTCCTCACTTCCATTCATATGACGGTATCACACCCTACTTTTCAGACTTAACTGTGGCTTCTTAGGACACCCCTGGACTCACCACAGACTTAGCCTTAAGTTGAAGTACAACATCTAGGAACTGATGTTTTAGGGAAACAGTCCTGTTATTCCAGAATCCTGCTGGTAGGAAATAAAAGGATTTAAGAACTCTAATGTTAAAACAAGAAAGGAGCAAGAGTCGAGCTAGGGAGAAAACACCTCTAATGAAGGGAAAAATAGTGCTGGGGAGAAAAAAACTCCACAATAGGAAATCCCCTTCTTTACTCAGTCATCTTTGACCAGCAGAGACAGAAGCACAGGCAGCATGAGTAGACTTTAGGCTCCCCACTTTATTTTACCCACTTTATTTTAGCACATTTAAGTTAAACAGAACATTTTCCATGTGAGCTTGGACTACTTCTAACTCATTTCTTAGCTTTTTGCTTTGCATCTAATGTGGAAACCCAGTGCATTCTTTTTTAATTTTTTTTAAAACCAGTTTTCACTTTTCACAGATACTCAGTAATACCAACTACACTCTTGAGATCGTTTGGAAATATTTAACTCATAAGTAAAACCAAACCATGATTCCACCACTGTATAAGATAGTAGAGAGATGGTAAGTTTTACCTAACTTGTACATTACTGTGATAATTTTTTAGTTAAAAAATACATCCCAGAACCTTGTGAAAAGAAAACATAAGAACTACATTATTTTCCTTCACAGCTAAAACAAGTAGAGTGCAGAAATCTGGAAACGTCTGCTAAATAAAGCTAATCTTTCTTTTAAAAGAATCTACTTTCTTCTCTTTCGGGAAGAGATACCACATATCTTGCCTGCATGCTCCCCAAGACCTAAATATACAGGGACCGTCCTCCAAATGAGGTGCAAGATGTGATTCCATTTGACATTTTGGCTGCAAGACAGAGCATCAGTTGTCTAACCACAAAGGGGGTTTAGTTTAACATTTGAGAAGCCATTTGAAATGAGGAAGAAATCACATCTGGGGCTAGTCTCCTAGTCCAACAAAAACCAATTTTGTCACCTTAAGTAAACCACGAAATATGCCCACTCGATAGTCTGCCTCTTAAAGGTAACTCTCCTTTAGCTTCTAACATCTTCTGGCACCAGATATTATAAAACCTTACACTCAGGAAAAATATACTATGGTGGCTTAAAATGACTTTGAAAATATTATAAAATAAACTTTGAATATGTATCAAATAGATTATGAGGTAGTCGTAATTATTCCTGCTGACTCATAAAGGTATTATAATATTAATTTCTTTCACTATTATTCTGCCCTTATTATTTCCACTGCTGTCTAGTTTTATGTCAATTTGGCACAAGCTAGAGCTCTTTAGAAGAGGGATTCTCAGTTGAGAAAATACCTCCACAGACTGACTCATGGGCAAGCCTGGAGGGCATTTTCTTGATTGATGATTGATATGGGAGAGCCCAGCCCACAGTAGGCTGTGTCACCTGTGGGCTGGGGAGGCTGGTAAGAAAGCAGGCTGAGCAAGCTGTGCAGAGGATGTCAGCAAGCAATGCTCAACCATGGCTTCTGCTTCAGGCCTCCAGATTTCTGCCCTGCTTGAGTTTCTGCACTGATTTCCCTAAGCAGTGGACTGACACCTGGAGATAGAAGGCGACGTAACCCCTTTGCTCATGCCTTAGTCATTTTTCTACTGCTGCAATATAACACCATGACCAAGGCAAATTATAAAAGAAAGCATTGTCTTACAGCTTCAGATGTTTAGAGTTCATGGCCGTCATGGCAGCAGGTAGGGGGATAGGACCAGAGTAGTTGCTGAGAGCTAACATCTTGATCCACAAGCATGCGGTTGAACCTCAAAGCCCATTCCAATAGCTGGGTCACAAGTCCTTATTCTTCTCAAACAGTTTTGCCAAGTGTCTGAGGTAGCAAATGTTCAGTCTCATGAGCTTATAAGGGCCAGGCCGTTGTCATGCAAACTACCACACTTTACTTCCTGCATCCAATAGGCTTTTACCCATGGGATCCTGTAGAACTCATTTAGTACAACTACAAAAGTCCCTGTATTTTTTTTTTCAGTTTCAAAATTCAAAGTCTTTTCTGAGAATAAAGGGAATCTGTTAACTATAATTCCTATAACAATAAAAGATAAATAAAACAAACCACACACTACCAACATACAGTGGCACAGAACACACACTACCAATCCAAAGGGGAGAGAAAGGGGCATAGTGAGGAAAAGCTGGACCAAAACAAAATCAGAACTCATCAGGGCAAACCCTAAATCCTGTAGTTCTGTGTCTGATGTCTCAGATGGCTCTTCCTTCCCACGGTCTCCCTTAGGATGGCTTTACTCCTTGTCTGTAGCTCTGCCTGCTAAGTTTCTCTTAGCTTTGGCAGCTCCAACATCTTGGGGTCTCCAGTGCATGATAGGCCTCATCTCCACAGCTTCAGCAGTAGGCACCTATTCCAGGCCTCCATGCATGGAATCCCTTGACACACACCTGGCCCAAGAGGAAGATTCCATAACCGCTTTCCACTTGTATCACTCACGACTCGAAAGCCAGAACTTCAGGGCTGATGCTCCAAGTTCAGCTGTCTGCTTGAAGTGGAAGCTGGCCGTCTCCTTGAGTTACATTTGCCCAAGCATTTTTTGTTGTTGTTGTTGAACAAGTTTACCTTTTTAGAAGACATAAAGCTTAGCTGGGTTGGGGGCCTTATCCTGAGGGCGCCATTCCACTTATTTGATTTGGAATCAGCTTTCTCTTTATCTCATTGAGCATAAGCCTTGGCACCAACATTGAATTTCACCTGGCTTTTTTTCCTCCTAAAATTGTACCATTTGTATTTGCGTAAGGCAGGGCAGAATCAGTATTAGGCTGTCTTGGAATCTCCTCTCTCAATGAAACTAGTTTTTAGAAAACAACAACAACAACAACAAGACTTTCAATTTAATTTCAGGCAAATTTTTAGATAAGAGCAGAAAGCATCCAGAATTTCCGCCAAAATAGCACCAGGATGGCCTCTATCAGAGTTACTGATATTGTTTCCCTCTGAAACTTCTTAAACTGGGACTCCAAAGCCCACATCACTCTCTTCCAAGTTCCTACTAGGATGACTCATTAAGCCATGCGTACAGCATTGAACAGCTTTCTTATTCCAAAGGTGGAAAGTCTTCCACGTCCCTCGAAAGAAGCAGCACAGCACAGTCAGGCCTGTTACAATAACAGCCAACTTTTTGATAGCAACTTTTCCAACTGATACCAACTAAGAGAAATCTTAGCAATTTCCCTACTGTCATGATAAAGCGCCATGGCCAAGGCAATTTATAGACGGAAGAGTGTATTGGAGGCTTACAGATTCAGAGGCATCGTGGCAGGGAGCATGGCAGCAGGCAGTAGGCTGGAGAAGAATTGGAGAGCTTACATCTTGATCCAAAAGCAAGAGGCAGAGAGAAGAAAGTGGGAAGGGCATAGTTTTTGAAATCTCAAAACCTACCCCCCAGTGCTATGCCTTCTCCAACAAATCCACACCTCCTAATCCTTCCTAAACAGTTCCATCCACTAGCGACCAAGTATTCATGTGAGCCTATGGGGACCATTCTCACTCAAACCATCACCACACCTCCCCAAGTTGCCTTTGGCCATGGTATTGTATCACAACAATAGAAACCCACGTAGCATGTGCACATTGCAGCCATCCCTATGAGCCATCCCTTGATAGCTTGAGATTCTGTACATTATGATCATATTCTAGACTCTAAATAGCTTCACAGTGAAAGTCATTTGCCTAAGCAAAGTGCACATGGTTGAAAAACTTTAACTTCCATCGTTGTGTTGCAAAGGCTCTGAAGTTTGTCGCAGTGGCATCTTATTGAGAATTAGGATGACATGGTTGAATGGATACTCATTGGCTTTCTTGATGTTCTTAGCAGACGAAGGACTGGATGCATAGTGAAGTGTCCCTCCAATTCTCAAGCGTCATAAAGGATGTTTTAGAACAGAAAGACAAACGCAGCTCAGATGTCAAGCCACTTCCTAATCTATGACTCTCAGAGGAGATTGCAGCCGGAGACATAGCATTCTAGTTTTACAGAAGCCTCATGAAATCAAATTCCAAAAAAGGGAAGCAAAATCTTATTGGAGAAGAGAATGTGGTATTCTAAATGTACAGTGTGCACTTTAGGATTAATCAGCATTTTAGAGTATCAGTAAAAATTAAGAAAAAATTAAGCTTTTCTTTTTTCTTTTTTTTTTTAGATAGGAATAATGATTTATGCCTCAGCTCTATCTCAGCAACGTTTAGGAAGGATTAATGAGCTAATGTCTGCAAAGCTCTTTAAGTGTCTCGTATGGAGCTGCAACACAAACACAAGGTGAAAAATGAGAGCATATTCTATACTGGAGTGGGCTCTCGAGAGTACAGCCCCCTGAAAAGGAGAGGCTGTGGAGGGGCGTGATGGTAAAGCTCTGAGTTTTGATGTCAAGGGAACCTCGATGTGGTGTCATATGTTTACTTCCTCTTAAAGTGGCATTCAGTAGCAGTAATATGCATTTATAAATTTCTCATTAATCATTATGTCCTTTGTGAAGATCATTTTTATTTCCATTTGTCAAATCAGATAGGCTTGTTATGCATACTTCACAAAAAATAAAGCAATTTGAATATTGCAGAAACACAAGTGATGATCCATAAAACCACTGGTTTGGAGCTGTTGGATTGAGGCCTGGGCTGGAACTGAGGAGATGCAGGCTTCCATGTGGCTCTGGCTGTCGGCTCCTGCGTGAGTCATTGACTGCATCAGATGCTTGGTTTCCCTCTTTGGCACGAGGCACAGAGATGGCTGATCTTAGCTCTCACTCAAGGGGGAAGCACTATAGCTCACTCTGCCCTTGTTGCAGAATTACTGACTTCAAGGTATCAATGACAGTGTCGTGAAATAAAATCAAGGTTGTTCCTACTCTGAAAAGCAGATGCTGTAGTGTGTTGTTAACTCATAGCTTAAATAAAAAGTAAGTACACAGAACGACCAGGAATTTCCTTCCTTTTTTTTTTTTTTTTTTTTTTTTTTTTTTTTTTTTAGGATTCTGCACATGCGCATGCCATTCTGTCCTGCATCCCTGCTTTACTACAGATCTCAATGTACAGTTACTTATATGGGAGGGGAAAGGGGTCTTGGAAGGGCAAGCGAGGATAATTGGGACAAAAACAAATATCAGTTTTTTCTCATATGCGGAACTTAGACATAAATGGACTAAAAATATAAATAAAGAAACAATGTAGACTGGAACTATTCAGGGTAGGGAGGGACCAGAGGATGACCAAGAAGGGCCATGAAGGACAAAGAAGAGCCAAGCACAATGACAGACGTATGAATACACCATGAAGATACCCATTATATTGTGTACTCACTAAAAAAATAATTTTAAAAAATGAAGCATCTGTGGGGAAGTGGGAATGAATGTGGGAGGAGTTAGGGGAGGTGTGGGGCAAATATAACATATTGTGGTCATTTGAATAAGAGTGAACCCCATGGTTGAAAGCTTTGTCATCCAGGAGGAGCACAATTTGGAATGGATTAGGAGGTGTGGCCTTCTTGGACAAAGCATGTCATTGAGGGTGGGCTTTGAGGTTTCAAAAGCTCATTCCAGGTCCAGTGTCTGTCTTCCTGTCTGTCTGTTTTTCTGTATATATCTATATCTGTCTCTGTCTTTCTCTCTATCTCTCTCTCCTTCTCTCTTGCTGCTGCCTACAGATCCAGATGTAGAGCTCTCAGCTCCTTCTCCAGCACCATGTCTGCCTGCGTGCCGCCATGCTGAGAATGGACTAACCCTCTGAAACTATGAGCCAGCCCCAATTGAAGGCTTTCTTTTATAATAGTTACCATGGTCCGGGTGTCTCTTTACAGTAATAGAACACTGACTAAGACAAATACATTTCATGAAATTCTCAAAGAATTAATAAAAAAATTTAAAAGAAAAATCCAAAACTAGGGAAACAGACAGTCACTTATTCTATAAATTTCCCTGCCTACCACCATGAGAACATTTACCTCCCAGAGACGTCCTCAGTACATACTCATAGCATGTTAATGGCTACCAAATCATAGGACAGATGTCATTCACCCGGCCTGCTTACTTGTCTGCATCCCACCGTAGACCACGTGTTATATGATCTAAGACAAGCACTGATTGTTCACAAAAGTCTGTCTAGTACCAAAGACAGTACTTGACATATGCATTTGCTTAAGAAAAGGGTGTTCAATAAATGAAAAAAAAAAAATCTCCATTCACACTTTCAGAATAATCTTCAACTAATTTTTATTTCCAAACACCAGAATCCCTTCACTCTGAAACGCATTCTGTCATTGTTAGAAAGTGAGTTTTTGTTAAAGAATGTATTTATCATTTAAAGAGGAATATAAAATTGGTCTATAACACACACGGGGGCGGGGGTGGGGAGAGGGGAGGAGTAGGGACAGTTTCTTTTGGCCAGCACAGTCTTCCCCTAACCATAGCCAATACATCACAGAGAAGCACTGTGTGCTGGGGGAAAGTGAAGTCAACTTGCTATCCTGAGACTTTTAGAGCTCACAGCCCCTGGAACCGGTTTGTCCCTAGAACCCCAGACCACAGGAAGGCCCTCAGAGTTCAGCCTCTAGGACCTCTCCAGTGTCACCATGCCATACATACACTCAGCTCCGTGTCAGCACCAGAGGCCCTAGACAAACCTCCTGTCACTCTAGTCTCAGAGAGGTACCTTAGGACATAGATTTTAGGCCGACCTATGCCTAGACTAGCTCTTTTAGCCTAGGCTCCATATTAGCTCCATGGTCTCATGTATGCTGACTCAGCATCCAGACGAGTGCTTGTGAAAATAAGTCCTAGCTGATGACCAAGGCCTTAGGTGTCAATGGACTCAGGATCCAGGCTTACTCTAGCAGACTTTGGGTCTTAGTCTAGCCTGGTCTACCCCAGTATTCTAGCTCTAGGTTTCTCTCAGTGAATCCATGTGACAGGACGACTCTGGGATTAGGTGGACCCAATGGACTCTGGGTCCAGGATGTTTCCACAGCTCTGGGTTCAGCGCAGCCAGGCTAACTTTCATAGGGTCACAAGGCTCCTGAGTCTGCATGGACTCAGTTCCAGGTATAACCTGACATTAGGGACTTAGACTCCAGAAACAAAAGCCTCAGAGTGTAATACCAATACAGTCACCTTACTTTAAACACTACAGGAAGTTCAAATTAAGACTGAAAGATGGTAGCAAGACTAAAACATATGAGGGTATAAAATCTGCTATAAAGCTTAGCATATACTCAAATTAGGAATACATACTTTGGTAACTCATAATTCACTTCTAACTCTAATATAAAAGTTACAAGACTACAGTTAAATATTACTATAGCTACAATGATTTGGTAATTAATAAGTAATTATGGAAAGATATAAATTGTGACATTTTAAGAAACATTAAATATTAGTCTTTTCTGTCAAACATTAAAACTTTTGTTTAAGAGGAGATATTTAAATCTTTTTATTTCCCACTCACTTTGTAGAACTTTTATGAAAATGATTTCATGCCCCACACTATGAAATGCCTTTACCATGCTGCACTCTCTGCTGACTGATGTGGCCAGCTCCTTCCCTTTGAATTGATTCTTTTGAGACTAGCCAATCATAAAAGACTTTGAGGTAGGACTCCAGCAGTGAGGAAAAGACACCATCACCATCTGCCTTCAAATAAGCACTAAGTCCCTGCCCCTGTGATCTCACTCTTCCCTCCTGTGAGTAGGGTGCCCTTCTGACCAGAGTTTTGTCCTGTTGACACACTGTAATTAGAATGGTAGTCTCTCCTTTTGTAACATTGAACTTACTTCTTTCTTTATTTTTTCTGAATTTATTTCTAACAACATAAAATGTGAAAGAATGTAAAATGTGTAATTTCTTCCATGGGAACAAAGTTATTATCTTCAAGTAGACTGCTATAACTGAGATGTCTATCTGAACCTTATGCCAACAGCAAAGAAAAACCCATAGTAGGCATAAAAGACAAAGAGAAGGGAATCCATGCAAACTGTTACAAAAATAGCATCACAAACGAAGACAACAAGAAAGGATGGGCAAAGGAGCTACAAAACAATAAAACACACACACACACACACACACACACACACACACACACAGTATCAGTGAATGGCTACCTAGATCAATAATTAGTTTAAATGTAAACTATTCAATCAAAAAGACAAAGTGGCCAAACAGATTAAGGAAAACAAGATCCAACAATTTGCTGCCTACAGAAGACTCACTTTTGCTATAAAGGCCCAAATGGATGAAAATGAAGGGTTGGCAGAAACAAGCCTTGCAAACACTAACAGAAGGAAAGCTAGAATGACTATACTTACTCCATACAAAACAGACCTTAAGTCAATGACTGTGACAAGTGACAGAGAATCATTTTATAAAAACAGTATTCGTGAAAGGACATACCAATTATAAATAGCTAAATATATAGGCAAAATTTAACAGAAACAAAATGTACAATATCAATGCAACAACATTGTGGATGTCAATTACCCCATTTTCAACAATGGAAAGATCGAGACAGAAAATCAATAAGTGCACAGTAGACTTGAGTAACATGACTGTCCACTGTGATGTGCAGCAAAACACACACTCAGTACACAGGAACTTTGCTCAGCTACAGCAGTCATCAGACCAGAGAACAACTCACAGTCAATTTAAGGAATCTGAAAGCAGGCAAATGTCTTTGTATTAACTTCTATGCTATGACATAGGAAATTAGAAATAATAAGAAAATCTAAAGCCTCATAAACCATAGAAATCAAGCAACATACTCCTGAACAACAAATTAGTCAAAACAAAATTGAAGAGAAAACAATGTATGTTTGTTAAAAGCCTTGTATCAGTGTGGGGTGAAGCAGAGACAGACTGCTGGGGCTTGCTGGCCACTAGCCTAGTTTAATGTTCAGTGGAAGACCTAGGCTCAAGGGAACGATATGAGAGTGGCACAGCAGGACATAGGACGCTCTCCATATATCTGTACACAAACTCATGTGTCGCCTCCACATAAGCCACACATAGATACCACATACCCACTCACGTATGCAGCAAAAACATAGTATTAGATGATTTCTCTGTGTGTGAGTGTATAGAATAATACATCCATGGAAATAATTTTAAGTAATTAGATACAATCCAGAAATGATTTGTAAGAAAAATTTGTCTAGGTTAAGGTTAAAATTCAGTAACATATGTAAATAGCTCTTGTCCACACTAGGGTCTACAGAGGAGGAGAGGGTTGAAATAAGGTTAACAAAGGGCACCAAACCCAGAATAAAGAAATTTCTCCTAGTGGTTATTTAAATATATATTTTTTTCACTCTCTCTCTCTCTCTCTCTCTCTCTCTCTCTCTCTCTCTCTGTGTGTGTGTGTGTGTGTGTGTGTGTGTGTGTGTGTGTGTGTGTGTGCGCGCGCGCGCGCGCGCGCCTGCGTGTGAATGTAGGGTATGTGCACACCACAGGACACTAGTAGAGTCAGAGGACCGCTTTCGATACTGGTCCTCATCTTGTAACCTTGCTTTTCACCTTCTTGTATGCCAGGCTAACTGACCCATGAGACTCTGGAGATGCTCTTCTCCGCCACATCCATGGGCACACAGGCAGCACTAAATGGATGCAGTAGGTATTGAGTTATGATGATAGATAGATAGATAGATAGATAGATAGATAGATAGATAGATACATACATACATACATACATACATACATACATACACACATACATACATACGTAGGTAGAGAGATTGATGAGAGAGGGAAAGAGAGAGAGAGGAGATAGATAGATAGATAGATAGATAGATAGATAGATAGATAGATAGATAGATAGATGATAGATAGATGATAGATATAGATGATAGACCCAATGAAGTCGGGAGACTAAAGCGGTAGGAAGATAGGGGAGAGATATAAAGGGAGGAGAAAGGGAGTAGATTTGAACAAAGTATTTTAGATGCATATTTTTACATCACTTCAAAGTGAGGGATTTCAGAAATAGAAAAGAAGCTTGAGGATTCTACTAGAAGTCCTAGATAAGTAAGTGAAAGTAAAAACAAACTTTAAAATGCTTATTATAGGGGCTAGAAAGATGATTCAGCAGAGAAGAGCACTTGTTGCTTTTCCAGAGGCCCTGGGTTCAGTTTCTAGACTAACATGTTAACTCACAAACATCTCTGGCTCCAATTCCAAGGAATTCATTGCCCTCTTCTGGCCTTTATAGGCACCAAATGTGCAAGTGGTACACATACATACATGTAGGCAAAACACTCACACAAATACATTTAAAAAAATAAAAGAAAAATAATTTAAATGTGTCTTTACAGTATGTGTGTGTGTTTGTGTGTGTGTGTGTTTGTGTTGTGGATGGTCAGATACCCCCTGAGGGAGTACATTCTCTCCTTCCTCCAGGTTGGTCTCTAGGATAGAGCAAAGGCCATCATACTGGGCTTCAAGACCCTTTACCCACTGATCCATCTCTCCAGCCCCCAAAACGGACTTTTCCAAAGTATAGAAAATATCTAGAGCATTTAATACTCACAGAATAGGACTTCTAGTAGGACACTAAACACACGGAGAAGTTGGAATAATAAAATAGTGGGCGATACATCCCAAGTCGACATAAGATTTAAAGGTTTAAAATCAGGAGTCAACATATTCTTAGAAGGAAAAAGGTGAAAAAAGAAAAAAAATACGAGGAAAGGACAAGCACAGGTGAGGGAAGAAGGGAAGGATGAGGAAGGAAGGAAGCCACTAGCCAAACCATCTTATGTGGATGAGAAGTTATCTTGAGAACAAAACTCAGGTCCTGCTTTGTGACCAAGCCTCAAAGCATCCCCAGTTTATGTGACAAGGTTTATATTGCTAAAACGCATTTATATTCAACCAAGCTATTGTGAGGCAAAATTAAAACCCTTTCAGGGCATGGAAGGGGGAGGGGATTAACTAAAGATCTATAAAATTATATGTCTTAGAATATGTCAGTAGCCAGACTAATAACTTTTAAAGAAATGGAAATCACGGTGTATAAAACTGAAGCTGGCCAACAAAAAGAACATTATGAATAACTGAGTTATTTTTACTATCCTGCTTAAATTTTTTCTCTGTATTTGTGTGTGTGTGTGTGTGAACGAGTGTGTGTGAGTGTGCATGCACACGTACATGCCATGGTACTTGTATGTAGGTAAAAGGACAATACATGAGAATCAGTTTTCTCCTCCTACCATGTGCCTCCCAAGGACACAACTCAGATCATCAGACTTTGCAGTGTTTGACAGGCTGAGCCGGCTTCTTGGCCCCTACTTTTAAAGTTATCACAAAGTATAACACGGTGTCAAAAAGAAATTCTTGAACATATGAAAAAATATCTAATTTTGTTACTAGAATAAAAATCATAGCTGACAATCGAATAGATATGGCAACAGAAGTGAAGCACAGAGGCGCACAGGATTAATACCTGTGTCTCTAAGTGGTTTATTTGCAATCCTGTAAGTAAAGCAGGAATAGCAGGCTGAGCTTGTTCATCATTGTACTATTTCTAGCTATTTTGTTAGATTCAAGCCCTCCTTCTCTTCAGCCCTGTCATTAATTTTAACCCAGAGCTTCCCATCTTTGATTTTCATGGGCCTTTCCACTGTTTTTTTTTTTTTTTTTTTTTTTGTCACTGCACTAGCAGTTTATTGGTGGAATCCCTTGTACTTTAGAAATGTCTTGAACAAGTTCCTGCTGACTTATAAGACCAGTAAAACATATTCGTGTTATCTGTACTGCCATCCAGACTAAGAAGACGACTTCATCCTCTACTTTAGCTCAGCATTAATATTCTAATTATATAGCATTTGGAAAGATAGTACATCCAAGGAGGAAGGATGCTGCCATGATGACAAAGGCAGTAGCATTGCATCTTTGGTACAAGAGGTGCCATTCTCTCTTCATGCATCAGGTTACTGGAGGACTCAACAGAACTTTCTATGCACAACTGACCACATCAAACAGAAGTCTGTGTCAAGCTAGAAGCGATGTTTAGAGGACTTACATTAAATAAACTTACCAGTGGCTATTACATATATGTAAAAGTTGGAGAGAATCATTTTAACCTAGAAATCAAAATTATAAACAAAGAATATCAGGTGGAGAGAAATTACACAGCAGAGGTTAGACCAAAGTCCAAGAGCTTAACATTAACCACCAAGAGAACCTATTAGTGGTACTTAATCAATACTATAAACTGGCCAATTACAAAGGAATGATGTAAAAGTAAAGTAATAGAAGATAATGGAAAATTCAATATGAATGTTTAAAATTAAATTCACTTAGGGAACTGGAACTCCAGAGGACTTGCTTTATTTATCACATCTCCACTGTGTTAGACATACATGTCTTAAAATGGACATGGTCACAGCATAATCTGTAACTACAGTCTAAATACCTGCTTTCTTGCCAACAGATAAGTGTCAGCTCCAATCCCTCATCAAGAAAAATTTTTGCAACAGATGGATACCGTTATAGAAAACCATGACCAATCAAAATGCAGAGTTGTGGAGACCAGGCACTCTGGACACATGTACATGATAGTGTCCCTCACCCAAGGCTCAGAGAACATTGTAAAAAAGAGGGAAGAAAGACTGTAGTAGGCAGAGGATCCAGGAATTTCCTGTGAGACAGTGTCTCCTAGAAACGTCAAAAGCTACACCCACAAAGCATCATCTGAATCAGGACAACAGTAGACACATCAAAGTGGATGGGGGAAAGACCACGACACAGAGTCTACAGCTTTGTGTAGTAACTCAACACTACACAAAGAACCACGGGCAACTAAGGGATGTTAAGAGACTAAGAAATAGTCTTCCCAATGGAAAAGCACACCAATTGGTTATCTACACAATTGAAAACATACACACAAGTAATCTATAAACTTAGCAGGATGTGTTTATGTATTTAGGAATACATATTTATATACATATATGTAATGGACAACAATTCATGAAAAAGGGCCATGAATCTAAAAGGCAGCAAGGAGGGTAATGTAGGATTGTTTGAAGGGAGTAAAGAAAGGAAGAAATTAAATGGTATAATTATATTATAATCTCAAAAAAGATATTGTCAAAAAATAAAAATAAAGGGGAAAATATGTAGGTCCTTTCTCAGTACTTATAATATAGATAGTTAAAAATATATTGAGCTTTTACTAACAGACCCTTTTAAAATTAATTGATTAAATTATTAAATTATTTTATATGTATGGGTTTTGCCTGAGTGCATATCTAAGCACAACATGAATGCCTGATGCTTGAGGAGGCTAGAAGAGGGTGGCTAGAGTTATAGACAATTCTGAGCTGCCATAAGGGAATCAAACCCAGGTCTTCAGAAAGAGCAGCCAGTTCTCTTAACCACAGAGCTGTTTTAAAGATATACTATCTCATTAATCTCATTTGCTTCAGAAAACCCCTGGACTCTCAAATAGATAACTGACTAAAAATAAGGTATGAGATGGCTAATGTTATTACCTGGGCAGGCTCTATACTCACCTAGCGACAAGCTTTTGAATACTCCTTGAGTAGTGGTCTTGGTTAAGTTAGTTGAGGTGAGAATACTAACCCTTAAGAATGTGGTGCACCAGGGATGGAGAGATGGCTCAGTGGTTAAGGGCACTGACTGCTCTTCCAGAGCACCCGAGTTCAAATCCCAGCACCCACACAGCAGCTCAGAACTGTCTGTAACTTACAGGCAAAATACCAATGTACATAAAATAAAGGTTAAAAATATATACATAAAAAAATATGGTGCACCATTCCCTGAGTTTGGTTTTTAAAGTGAAAGTAACCATTATCCTCTGCTTCCTAACTGTGGATGAAATGAGCAGATGCCTCCAGCTCCTGCTTCTAGGATGTCCTGGCAAGGACTGTACCTTCTAACTGTGAGCCAAAGTGAACCTTTCTCCCTTCAGTTACTTTTGTCATGATATTTTATCACAGCAACAGATTAAAGAGAAGAACCAGCATAGACCATGTATGTATATTTATGTGCTATAGTGAGTGACTCTATAGTTCTACACTTACTCAGTTGCTATAGCACACAATGATAATGGCCCCCAGAGATTCATATATTTGTATATGTGGCCCACAGTTGATGGAACTGTTTGGGAAGGATGAGGAGGTGTGGACTTGTTGGAGAAGGTGTGTTTCTGGGGGATGGACTTTGAGATTTGAAAGCCTCACCATACCCAGTGTCTCTGCCTCTCTCTGTGTGTGTCTATGTCTCTCTTCCCTCCAACGCCCCCATGCCACATCTTCCTTCCTGGTGGATGTTGTCTCAACATGTGATCTCTCAGCTATTACTCCATCCTGTGCCTGCCAGATTGCTGCCATGTAACCCACCATGGTAGCCATGAACTCTAATCCCCTGGAACTGTAAGCACCCAATAAACTCCTCTTTTCATAAGTTGCTCTGAATATGGTAGTATGTCAGGGCAGTAGAAAAGCAGCCAAGATAGATATAGAGTATAGACGCACCTTAGAAGTCTGTTCTCCAGGTATCTTTCTTCAAGTTCACCAATACAAAAAACTGCATTGAAACGATAACAGAGCTATTAAGAATAGACACCTCCATCACTCTGACTCCAGAATGTAGCTCTGCTGGATGTGAGCTGAGCTTTGACTCTGACATTTGTGAATCTGATTGACCTCTGGGAGCAATGATGGAGGTGGGTGCACAGCGGACATCCACATGCTCAACCCAGAAGCAGAACTCCCCAGGTTATAGGAATGCCATTCAATATTCTCTCATAAGACATAGTTGGAGAAAGGGGTGTTTCTTAAATTTTTTAACTACTGGCATATATTCATTGTATATAGTGATTTTTAAGTATATCATGAACTTTGGCCATATCCATCCCCCTTACCCTTCTTTTCTTCTCAATTCTTGAACCCCTATCTCTCTCTCTCTCTCTCTCTCTCTCTCTCTCTCTCTCTCTCTCTCTCTCTGTCTCTCTCTCTCTCTCCCTCCCTCCCTTCCCCCCTCACAGACACATAGAGCTTAGGCTATCTAAGATTGTGCCTCAAAAGACCACAAAAAAATTACTTTGGGTTTTCTCATCCTCATCAAGTACAATATGAATATTATTTATTTAAATCTATCATTGAATTTCAACCTTAATTAGTCAGTTCTTCCCACAAGCCAGTTCTAAATTGTATCCAATTACTTAGAATATTTTATGTATTAAGTAGCAGGAGTTTCTAATGTCTGATAGAAAAATCTGATACATTTGTAATGAGCATACAGTGGTTTTTTTTTAAACTAGTGCACTTGGTTAATATAATACATCTAAAAGTATATCTAAGGACCTTGAAGAAGGACTTTGAGGTGTTGGCTTGCTTTGGCTCTTACTAAGCACGGATTCTCACAGCATTGTCAGAAGGCTCCTCACAGCAGCATGCACCAGGTAACCCCAGCAACAGTGAGAACTTTGGCCATTTTCCCCATGTATTGGAATTTACAAATATTCTCTCCTGTTTCCCCTCCCCGCCACCCTGCAAAGATTTACTTGTTTACAGTGTTCTGAGTACATGTACACCTGCAGGCCAGAAGAGGGCACCAGATCTCATTACAGATAGTTGTGATCCACCATGTGTTTGCTGGGAATTAAACTCAGGACCTCTGGAAGAGCAGCAAGTGCTTTTAACATCTGAGCTGTCTCTTCAGCTCTCTCTCCTGTTTCTTAATCTTGGCTTTTGGGACTCACAGGAAATGAGATTATTTATAGTACCATTTAGGATATTATAATAGCTACAGAGAATTTCTTCCAAATGTCTAAATTACATTGGTCTTATTTTTATTTCTAAAGCCTGTATGTTGTTATTTGAGAAAATATTTCTCTTTTTAACTTCATTTTCCTTTGCCAGTGTATATTAATTATAAAGTAAATTGGTTTCCTTTTGACATTTTCATACACAAGTAAATGTAATTTGACCACATTCATCTTCCTCCTTTCTTCTTGCTCCGCTCCACTCTAAATCTCCTTTCCTGTTTAATTCCTCTTCTATTATCATGTCTTTTAAAAATTATAGATTCTACCTGTGAGTGAAAACATGTGATGTTTGATAATGGTGTAGTTCATTGAATAGGATCTCAGATTGCATCTATTTTCCTTAAATGACATCATTTTGTTCCTCCTTATTGCTGAAAAGTGTGTGTGTGTGTGTGTGTGCACATGTGTGCGTACATGTGTATGTGTATATGTTTCTTTACCCACTCATCTATTGATGGTGCCTACGTTAATTCCATGGTTTATTATGACTAGTGTCACAATCAAGACAGACATGCAATTATCAAATTGTTATTGCATGCTGGCATTGATTCCATGAGTCTAGAGCAAGAGTGGAATAACTATATTATAATATCTTTCTCATTTTAGGTTTTGGGGAAATCTGCATGCTGACTTCCGCCACAGTGGGTGACTGATTTACAGTGAGTTTTATTAGGATTAGAAGTAGGTAGCTTCGCCAAAGGATGGAATGTCTTGTCTTGTGTTGGCATATCCTGCATCTTAGTGAGTTTTACTCCAAGATGAAGGGCTTTATCTAGGAGGAAATTGCTATACAACACTAATATTTCTTATCTTAGTCTCCCTCTTTGTTTGCTTCTTTGATGTTGTTTTGTTTGAAAATTTTGAGCCAGGGTCTCACGATGTTGCCCAGGTTGACATCAAATTTGTGAACTTCCTGATTTGGTCTCTGGAGTACTAAGGTGACAGGTGTGTGCTGCCATATCCAGAATTTATTTTCAAAGTGATCACTTGTCACTGCTGCACAGCCCATAGTTAACTTTAAATCCTTTTAGAAGCTCTACTCCATAAACGTTCATTCCCATGATTTAAAACATTGACACTCATTTCTGTGAGCAAATACTGGACAGAAGTAGTGTCTATGACGGTAAATGATTCAGGCTGCTGTCTGTCTTGGCAGGGAAAACATGCTGGTGGGAGCTGCTGGAAGCTAGGGCCGTGAGTGCTCTTGCTCACACACAAGAGGATGGAGAAGCAGAGTTTGAACATGAAGCTGGGCTAGGCTATAGGTCAGGGCCTCACTGACTCACTTCTTATAGCCAGGGTCCATCTCCTAAAGACTCGGCATCCTCTCAAAATAGCGCTGCCAGCCAGTACTGGGCCTTTCACGTTCAAAGCACCATAGCTGGTCACTGAGAATTCAGAGACAAGAGATGGGATGTAGATTAATAGACTCCATCTCAACGTTCTATTAGAAGCAGGGGATAGCAGACCCTACTAGCTCAGGATGACGATGATGATTAAGTAAGCAACTGCAGACAAAACACTTAGAAATGGCATAAACCTTGTAGGCATTCAGCAAACATTAGTGGTGGTTATGATGTGATGCTACGGCAATATGGTTTCTCTCTCTCTTTCTCTCCCCCACCTTTCCATCTCCCTCCTCCCTCTCTGTGTCTCTCTGTTTGTCTCTGTCTCTCTGTGTGTGTTTCTCTCTGTCTCTGTCTCTATCTCTGTCTCTCTCTGTCTCTCTGTCTGTCTCTCTCTCTCTCTCTGTATGTGTGTGTATGTAGCAGGTACATATGTGTACATGCGTGGAGCCCAGAGGAAGACATCCACTGTGCTTTTCTATCACTGTCTGCCTTATCCCCTTGAGGCAGGGTCTCTCACTGGACCTGGAATTTGCCCTTTTCAACAAGATCAGTGGCCAGAAATCCCCATCACAACTCCTGTCTCTGGTCCCACTCTTACCTCTGGGATTGCAGATGTAAAGACACACCCTACCTTTCATGGGATGTTGGGGATTTGAACTCAGGTTCTTACACCCGAGGCTATGAGAAGATGACAGAGACAGTTTGCTACTTGAACAGTCACCCAAAACTCTATAATGTTGGAGCATCTTCTTCAGCCTTCTGGCCCAATATATCTGACAGACATATTTGTAAGGGAGGAACTATTGAGGACTCGCTTACCCTGTCTTGGCAGAGTTTGCCCGTCGACTCTTCCTGCATCCAAGCTTGCCCTTTTTAAGGAAGAATTTTGTCTGTGGCAGAAATGAGGACATTTTGCCAAGTGGCTTGTTTGCCACATTTGAAGCATCACCAGAAGGAGGTTCTTTGATGCTCATCACTCATCATCCTCTTTGAGGCAGGATGGGTGTTGCCAGGAGTTCACTCCCAGCATACTCAGGTAATCAAGTTTATCCCTTCTCAAGTCTCTGATGGAGTTGAAGGCCAGGTAGCTTAGTTTTACCATGAAGCTTGGTTGTTTAGGAGTTTAGATGTTTTTAGGTCTAGGTAGATGTTTTAAGTTGACAATGGCAATATGTGATGGAGACTGATTCAGAATTTTAGATGCACCAAGATAGGAAAGATGTTTTCTTCAAGTCTGTCAAATACAAATAGCCAAAACACTAAGAATGTAACATTTATATAATTCCTGATTATGGCATAATTCTTCTTGCTATAGGTAGTCTATTGTATATATGTGTAACAATATAAATGTATATGTAAAAAATAAAAATGTTTAATTAAATAAATGTGGCCTAAACCGGGCGTGGTGGCGCACTCCTTTAATCCCAGCACTTGGGAGGCAGAGGCTGGTGGATCACTGTGAGTTCGAGGCCAGCCTGGTCTACAAACTGAGTCCAGGACAGCCATGGCTACACAGAGAGACCCTGTCTCGAAAAAAAAAACAAAAAACAAAAAGCAAAACAAAACAAAAAAACCAAAAATGTGGCCTTTGGGTTGAATCTAGTCCACTACTTGTTTTTCTAAATAGATTTTAAAGTTATTGAATTACCTACAGCCATATTTATTATTTAATATAAGATCTGTGGCTGCTTCTGTACCATAGCATCAGATATGTAATATTACTTAGCCTTTTATGAAAAAGTGTTTTGGGAAGAAAACAAAGTTTCACAATCCTCTGAGAACCCAGTGAGTTATACCATGGGTAACTACTGGAAGCTTCTGCTCCCTCTGTTGTTGTTTCTGTGTGCGTTCACACAAGTCACATTTATTTTCCACAGTCATTTATTCATACTTATTCATAAAAATAAATAAGTGCACATATAAGAAGGCAATTAGTAACAGTCATGGAGGCACTTGGTCAAACTTAAAATTGCTTTGTCAATCGGCAGCACTAAATGCCGAGGTCTCTTTCTTTCACACCCTTCTGAGGGACAGCACTGTAGCAGGTTTCCTCTCCTTCCCCTTCCCAGGCTGCTTCTGGGCCCAGGCCAATGCTGTGGGTTTCTTTAGCTGGAAATAGACAATTTGTTCCTAATTTAGAGTCCTTAGAATAATGAATTTGGTTTTGGAATACAAGGAACATATGATTAAGTAATTATATTCCTTTCTCTCTGAAGGGTCATGGTTAAAGGCAGTACCTTCTAGCCAACGGCATTGAAGTTATACTCTCAGGGCTGTAAAGGCCCTTTGCCAGTTGGCCTCATTAAGTCCTTAACATGTGCTCCCATGTCTTTTTTTAAAACTGTGCTCAGTCCTCAATAATTTTACATTTCTATCCCAGGGCTGTGGGTCTACATCTCATGGCACACCTCTACCGGGATTAAAGACTTTATTGTCCAGAATTTCTCTGGTGTCTAATCCCTCATCTACCACATATTACTGCCATACAGAAAAATAATTCTAGAATTGCTCCCCTCCCGCTTTTTTTTCCCCCTAATGAAACATTAGAACCTTGATCTCTTTCCTTATCTCATATCAATCTGAGTAGGAGGCACAGTTCTGTCTACAAAGGGAAGGACTTTATTTTCTACATACAGTGCCTCTTCTCTGTGCTCTGGGCCATGCACTGGGCCAGCGGTAAAGCTCTGCGGTTTCGGGCCTGCAGGGAAAGCTGTGATGATAGAAGACGTGTGGGACCCCAGCAGAGAGGCAGGGCACACTCCCTCCACACATGGAGGGCCTTCTTCTGCGCACAGAGAGAGAGAGAGTTTTCATCTCTCTCTGACCTGAGTTGTTTTGTGCTGTGTTTTCTTTAGACTTCTGGCAAGCAAAAAGCTTTTATTCTGTTGGTGCTTATTAAAATTACGCTTTTTTTTTTTTTTTGAGACATCATACACACTCTGTTACATTTTTAAACTAAATTACAAACATTTGGTTCTGTTCTTCCAACGAGTCTGGTAAGGCACAGAGCACTTGACTAATTACACAAGAAGTACTGAGAAAAACTTGCAAATAGCTTATAAATATTAAAATTTTGGCTATGAAATATATTTCTTCCAATGGACGTGTGTAAATTTTTCTTCAAAAGAAAACAACAACAAAAGGAGTGCTCTGCCAGATCCTTGGCTTGTCTACTCTAGCTCCTGATGGCTGATTTTAGGGCCGGAAACACGGCTTAGTAGCGAGGCAGCTAGCCATCTATCATGCACAACTGTGTTCAGTCCTAGCATCAGAAGGAGAAAAAAGTCAGCTTTCAAGTCATAAGGAAACATGTCAGGGCTCCATAATCTCCCAATGTTTGAAGAGTTTCAGCTTAGGAGACAGCACGAGTACTATGGATAGAGTACAAAAGTGAAAACCTAATCTTGACACATCCGTGTCCCATCTACAACAGCTAAAGCTATGGCTTTTGGCTAAAAACTGAAGAGAGTAACTGATACATCTACAGTAAAGAAACAATGAAATGTATTTCTGTCCTGTCCTTCTCTTTGAGTCTCCTTTCCATATCAGGAAGGATACTTAGGAAATATCCATTAATATCAATTTCACATACTACTCCTTCCAAAGATCATTAGAGCCAGGCAGTCCTGGGTTTCAATACAGCGCTACACTGCTCATTAAAGATGGCCTTAGACACACAAAACTTAACTTCCCTGTTCCTCTAATTCATATACCCCAAATCAAGATCCTCATAGCTAATTCATAGGGCTGTTATTAGGATTAAATGAGATATATTTACATATTCAAAGTAGAAAAGTAGAGATTTCAAAGGAAGCGCATTATTACCACAGCCAACGCCATGAATGAGCTTTGCATTATAATCGTGAGTGAAAAAGGAAGTCTTAAAGGGTAGCTTACAGCATGAATATCTTTGTAATAAAATGAAAAGCAACTAACATTAAGGAATTCAATTTAACTCTAGGGATCATTCTACAGTGAATATTGGGCTTGGGAGCCTGATTGCTTTAGTGGAGGACAGCGGCTGGAGGTGATGGGGTGGGGGCTCAGGGGAAATGAGGATAGGAGTCACAGAGTTAGGCATTATTGGTTAAGGTTTTACCTTTTCTTGAGGATAGGAGATTCTCTGTGGTTATTATAGAATTTAAAAATAGCTAAGAGAAAAGAGAGGGAAGAGAGAGGGGAAGAAGGAGAAAGAGAAACAAAGAGAGAGAGAGAAAGAGAGAGAGACACTCTGGGGTATAAACACAGATAACTTCATAGATTTAAATGACACTTAAAATACTGTAAAGATACATCTTGAAGAAGAGAAATAAAATGGAAACCATTATATGATGGTCCTTGCTGTACTGAAACAACAGTTCTCTCGTATTTTGGGTACTAGTCAAACACTGAACTACATTACTACATGTAGTGACCACACCTTATGGTCTGGAGTGGGCAGTTCAGCTTCAGAGAAAGATAAGAGTGCTGGGTATTAGTCATCTGAAAACCAAAGTCCACTTTCTAGTGTTTCCCCTCCCCTCCTTTTCTCCCTTCCTGTCTTCCCTCTCTCCCTCCTTCTCCTTTTCTCCTTCTTATTTTCCCCCTACTGCTTCCTCCTCCTATTTCTCTTCCATACTTTAAAATCTGTTACTTAGGCCTAGCTGAAAATGATATTGACAGGACAGAAAGCTTGAGATCAAAGCTACTAGGCTTCTAAAGCAACAACAAAAGTGATGCACTCCCACTTCCATCTATAATGGTAGCACAAGCTTTCTTAAAAACACTCTATTTCAAATACCTATATATTGATGTATATGGGAGTAAGTACACAGTCTGATAAATATTTGTGACAATAAACTTGCTGTGGTCTCCACTTTGGGGCTTACAGTGTTAATAGATTGCTAAGATGTACTCATTACATCAAGCAAACATAATAGTTTGTATACCTATCTGTAAAATAAATACTATTAGAAAGCCATTTTATAGAGAATGAGATCAAGGGGTCATGGGATCACACAAACAATATGACCACCTGTTAAACAATCAGTGGGCCTTAAATGTGACCTAATGTCAAAGCTGGGGACACTAGTCAGTTCACTAATGCTGCAATAAAGATATAATGGCAGTTGAAATTTACTTTACAGCATCTACCCCTGTAGCTGTCCAGATGATCTCTAAGATGTGTGTTGGGCTCAGTTGACAGAGGCACATGCCCGCTGACTCCTTTTCCATACCAAGTTGGTTATCTAAACTTCTCAACAACACAATGGCAGAAGACGAATTATTTAACTCAAACAATTCATATGGGTGTGGCACGGGTAATTTACTAGCAACTGCCTTGGAGGGTCCCTGCCTTGTGTTACAGCAGTGAGCAAGATGAGCAAAAATCTATGGCAGACAGAAGGTGACTAAATTTTCAAGTAGATTGCTAGATGGCACCAGGTGACTACAACCTTGTCCTAGAAGGCTTTGGGGAGAAATATCTGCTTGTTCCAGAAAGTTCCTTCCTTTTCAGTTGTTCTTTCTTCTTTTTTATGGTCTTCCATGCTATAAGGTATTTTTTCACTAATTCGTTCCATAACCCCTAAGCCTCAAGCTGACCGGCCCAAGACCAAATAAGCACTGCTTTACTGGTATGTTGAGACAGTAGGGGCTCTTCTGGACAATGAGGTAAAACATTCTAATGTTAAGTTGCTTTCTACGGGCCAGCAAGGTAGTTCAGTGGGTGAAGGCACTTGCCACAAACCTGATGACCAGGTTCAACCCCTGGACACACACGGTAGAAAGAAGGGACCAGCTCCCAGATGTCATCCTCTGACCACCACGTGCATGTTAATGGCGCACGATGGTACATGCACACACACAGTAGCTGTTTTAAAAGACCCTTTAAACCTTAGTCCAATTGGTACCATATAAAGAACTACATATGTCCATGGGAGATTGCTTCTCCAGAGGCATAAGCACAAAAACCAATATGGATCCTGTTGCCAAAGTTTGACAGCAGTTAACAGTGGAATACACCTATAATGTAGGGTCTCTTTTATCTCTTTTCTCTGTGACTAGCTGACTTGTTCAGATGTAAAATTATGTTTTCTTTTGTTAGCATTATGGATATCAATTAAGTTCTGTGCTTTTGCCACATCAGTTTATGGAAGCACACTTTGTTAAGCTATTTATGGAACACTTAGATCCTTCTGAGTCCTTGATAATCTTGCGTGTTTGCTGATCTGCTTTTAATTTAGCAAAGCCCTCTCTTGACAGACATTGCACAAACACACAGCCAGCATAGACCTCCTCTATATACAACGTGGATTTGAGATTTGATATGCTTGATGTTCCTCTCTGACACACACAGAGGTTAGCATAAGGAGTGTGGCTAGTGTCTGTAAATTCAAGGAAGCATTTAAGGGTCCAGCTGTACACGGATGCATGAGCACTATGCTTTATGTACTTGATAAATATTTCATCTCTCCCATAAAGAAAGCTTTTTATCAGCTCTGATTGTTTTTTTATTACCTTAAAGTATTGGAGTTGTTTCTCGGGGCTCGTTCCCTCCTTCTCTTGTCTCAGGCAGGAATTGAAGATGAAAAGCTCCGTATCTCTTAGCCACCTTTTCAGCTCTTTGATCCTGACTTCCAGCTGCCTTACCAGGCTTCCGCTTTCAGGGGAGAGCAGGTCACGTGGGCCTGACCCACTGTGCCCTGCCATTGTGTCCTGTATCTTCTCTCTTAGCGTTTTCTAATGCATTGGATTAAAAAGAAGAAGAAGAGAAACAAAAACAAAACAAAAATAGATTAGCTGACATGCCAGAAACCCATCACAGGGGATACATGGAAGGGTATGTACCTTAGCACTGACATTCAGCTCTGATGAGCTTGATTGTGTCTTTAGGGTTTGACAATTTAGGGTTTGATTATTTAGGGTTTGATTATTTAGGGTTTGATTATTCCCACTGCCCGTGGGTGCACACACAAAACTTCATCCTTAGACTTTGTTTTAACAGAAAAGAGGTTGGCTCCTAGTTCGCCATGATCATGGGCAAACATTCATTTGAATTCTCTTGGCAAAAATTTTATAGTAAAAAGTTGTTTATATAGTGTGTTCAAGAGATAGAGGCCTGAATTTAATCACATACAGAGAATTAAATTCTCGTTGTTGTTGTTGTTGTTGTTGTTGTTGTTGTTGTTGTTGCTCTGTTCGCTGAAGTACAATTCCCCAAATGATATGACAGAGGTACTCTGTGGTTCAGCTGTCTACTTCACCTAATTTGGAATTCTTCAGCCCAGTGGCTCTTCCTGCTTTTCCTTCTGGATGCAGATTATTTAATACAGATGTTAAAATAATCCTCAATTTGCTCTCAGATGAGCCTATGTAGCCCGAGCTCTATGGCCTAGAGAGCCTATGCTATTTGAGAGCTGGTTTTCTTTTCTCTCTTTTTGGTAGAAGCACTCTCTTTACAGAATCAATAGGATTTAATCTATAATGATAAATTAAACCTAGAAAAATACGCTTTAAAACACAAATAAAATTAAGTCAACAAACATTCATCTGCTCCACGGTGTTCTGTAAATAGTATCTTTAGGAGATCATGACAGAAAAATAGCCTGTCTTGGCAACACCCTTGCATTTTCATGGTGCAAATATTGATAATTTGAAGACCCTCAGTGGAATCCAGATTTAGCTATTGTTTTTTATGCTGTAACAAAAGTAGCAGCAGGAGGTGAAATCAATGCCCTTGGAGGCTAGGGTCACAAAAAGGAATTTATTGCCACTTTTTTGTTCTGGAACAGTTTGCAATCATAAATTCTTTATAAACAGAATACTTCAGAGAATGGTCCGTCTTCATAAATATACGACAGAGGACATCAATTTCATTTAATTCCCAATTTGTGTCAGCACAGCAGATGCCAATGCCTGCCTTGATAGGGTTGTTTAATATGCAATTGAGACAGAGTAATATGCAGCACAGGGGACAAAATTTCACAGATTAAACTGTACGCACCACTGACATTTCATTCTAATGTATTTCCATTCCACACTGTTCACCTTAGATGAAAGAAATATTAAAAACCATATCCCTCTATTTTACTATTGTTGGAAGTTAAAGTCCTTGTCTTTAATTTTTTTTCATGCCAATTAAAATGTAATCATGCCAATTAAAGCAGTATGCCTACTGGTGTCAGTGTGGCTCCAGCTTTATTAAACTCCTCTTTCCATCCTACTCTCCCAAAATTACTGTAAAACTGTATGGTATTTGAGTGATATGTTGTCAAAATGGCAAGGGTTTGAATGGCATGTGACTCATACAGACTATTTAAATATTGTGTCTTCAATGTAATAATTTAAAATTTTTGGTGAGGAATTGATATTCACGATGCACTTTAAACAGTTTTCTAAAGGAGTACTATTACTTATCAAATGAGGAAAGATACATTTAAACGCAGGGTCAACAGGCTATCACTTTATCTATGAAGCCAACGAAGTTGCTATTTTTCTCTTTTTGGTAAACGACCTTTGAAAATATTATACAGTAATCATTTCTCCTGAGATCAAGGAATGCTATAGGAATTAATACGTCCATATTGTAAAGCAAGCTACGCTAATTATTGCTAAAAGACAAGGCCATAAGTAAGAGTAAGACTTTTTAACATTCTAAGTTACTCTGAACAACTATAGAGTGTAGAGAATTTAGATGAGAAACAAGGGCTTAAATGTGCAGGTTTTTAATCACTTAGATTAAGCATGGCATAAACTGAACACTGGCATATCTCCAACTCATCACTGTACATGGAGAGCCCTAATTCAAAATATTTCTAGAGTATTACTTCTTTAAAAAAAATTTAAAGAGGCAGAAAAATAGAGGCCTTGAAAAATTATGCTGTGTAACTGCCACCACCCATAGTAGCTATTATAATTAATCATTTAGGTAATTGGCAAATTTAGCTTACCCTTGATTTGAAGTAAAGGCAATTTAGGAGAGATGCTAATAATCAACTACAGGCTAACTTCTCTCTCTGCTGTCTTCCAACAACAGGACAGTGCTGCCTCCTGCATGATGCCATCCTGGACCTCTGGTAACTGAATGTCTATATTGCCGTTTTGCCGAATTCTTGCATTTTGGGGGTGTGGGGTTTGGGACTTAGCCCATCATTGGGAGAAATGGACTACACAGAACTTTTTGTTTCTTTTTCTTTTGTTGAAAGTGCCCTGGAAGTTGAGGCACAAAACAGAGGACAATGTACTTCTGCAATTGAGATTTTGGTCAGACTTGCATATTGGATTTGGTGGCTTTGGTGTGACCTGAAATCTGCAGTGGCAGCTTCACTTCCATCTTAAGGATACATTGAATAGTTAAACAGTGGGTGTCTCTAACATGTGCCTTCAGAACAAAATCTATTAACATTCATCCAAGCATGACAGTCAGTGTATATCAGATATACTGTATTAGAGTTGACTTGGTGCAGACCCATAATACATGCCATATTTTACTTACTTTTTTATGTATTAAAGAACCAAAATTATTAACCTCTGAGAGGAGACAGCTCAGGATTAAAAAAAAAACAGAAGAGGAAAAGCAATGTTTTCCCCGTAATAACATGAGTAGTTTCTTTGAAATGTAAGGAGTGAATTGAAAGAGAGAGATATTTGTGCCTCAAATTAGAAATCAGACAGATAGAGGACTTCACCACACAAAAAATGTACATAGAACCTACAAACAGTAATAAAAATGCAAATACCCCAAGCAGTTCCCATTTTTCATTAATTGAATCCACTTTTTCCAGGAGATCGTTTGGTAGTGAAACGCCACCTTTCTTCAAAGCTTCAACCTTGCTAAGCAGCTCTGTCTTTTTCAGGTGCCTGATGGACATTTCCACACTGTACCGCTGAAATGACAAGAGAAGGGCGAGCCATTAGGGGACAGAGATGTTCTTAGAAAAACCTTTAAGCAGAATTTATACTGTCTACAGAAATGAAAGGTTGTTGTTTTTATAAAGCCTATATACCTTGAGTGACCTAGTAATCCTACTGAAAACACTTCAGCTACCACATGTGCCCACATAGATCCTTTGCATTGTATTGAGTTGGCTTCCGTGATTTTTGTCTGTTCAAACTAAGTTTATATTCTTATTTTATTACTATTTCCATTAATGTTGTCACCGTTTGGCTGTAAAGTCACATCCCGCCCCCAATCTGACCTCTCTGCAGATCTATCTTGGAGGAGTTCAAAGTATTTTGTCTTTTTTTTTCCTGGGAGGTGCTTCTTTAAGGAAAAGCAATTTTCAAACGAAGGCTATCGATAGAGGAAAATGATTGTGCCACAAATAACCCAGACATTTGACTTTGAGTTATAAAAGTTAAGAAAATGGTACATAGTTTCTAATATATTTGCACTTTATCAGCAAAAACACTGATAAAATTATCTTTGAAAAAGAAACATTATCCATAAGGATTATATGGAATTAATAGTTCCCTATTAATTAAGTCTTAATTAATACCTTTTTTATTTTTCTTTTACTTAAGATCAGAGCTAAAGAGAAAAGGTACATATAAAGAGGAAGAAAGCACACGCGTTCCTTGGGATGGTTACAGACTTATGATTGCTTATGAATTACCATATACTGCCCTGAGCTTCCCAGCCGATTACTGAACCCTCCTGACCCTACCAATATGCACTATACTCTACCAAACCACCAAAGTGAGTCTCTTAAAAGATGCTTCCTGGAGATGACATAATAGCTGCTTAGTAGGACAGCTTTATGGTCTTAGTCTTCAAATACCTGTATTTAGAAAAGTTCACGGTCCCAAAATCATATGACTACTATGTGTATGTGGGGAAGTGTGCATCAAAAAATGTTTGAGTGTAAACTTTAGGTTATGGGTAAAATACCAAACATGTATATTTCTGAAACTGCTTTCTTTGAAACAATGAAGTTGAGTTATGAGCTCTGGGCTAGCATTGCTCCTTTGCCCTATGTGAGCACGGCTGCTCCAAGGTGAACACTGACATCAGATCTAACAAGGAAATCTTTTGTGTGGGCAAAGTATTGCTAATCACCAGGTTCATAATATCCCCAAACACGCAGATGATTTTACCCCTCACAAACACCTTACATGAACCTCTAAACTCGAGCTTGAAAGGCACGACGGTGTGAGACCTTTGTTTCAGTTAATGGGTCTTCAGTATTTGTGCGTGTGTGTTTGCATGCTTCTAGCTTCATATTTTAATCTTCAATTTACACTAAACATGCACATCATTTGTATTATGTAAACTTCTCCAAATGTTAGGCATTTGTGGATCACAGAACAAAATGTTTTAAATGAGGTGATTTAAAGCATTTCATATTATTAATGAATGTTGATCAGGGTGTCGGAGTATCCAAAATTACATGAATATGCATACAGATGAAAATCAAGGGTTGCTTTAGAGTGTTTTCAGAATTTGGACTGTGAAACTTGGGAAATTCTGATTATATTTCTAACTGCAGACAATTTGACCATGACCATGTTTCTCCAGGACAGAAAACATACTGTCCACTTACGTTTTCCCAACTCAACACTCAACAAGCATTCTAGAAACCTAGATGGTGTGTCATTTGTCAGGGTGATGACTGGAGGAGCGGCGCTCGGCTTTATATAATCAGATTCCCATGTAAGATTTACATAACTAATTAGGTAAGACTGACGTGATGTTGGGGGGAGTGGTATTTCAGCCAGGCAGAGGACTATTATTCAAATCCTTTCCTTATGTCATGTGTATTAATCAACAGAGAGTCGTCCAGTTGTGCCTTCTGGGAAAGGCTTCTATTGGTTATTGGCTTTTCTTGTGGTAAACACAACTTTTCTCAATATCTCCCCCATCACATGACAGTAAAGAAGGAGTTCAGATCGCCTCATGGAAATGACAGCCTTGCAATGAGGAAAACACAAAAGCAGTTGATCTGATTTCAGATATAGTGAAATTTTTTCCTATGAAATGCGGTATAAGTAGTTATGGCAACAGCTACCAAGACTTTTTTTTTTTTTTTACCAAGACGGTTTTTAGACTAAAAGTTATTGGTATTCTGTATGCTGTCTTTGTCACTGTGTATGCTTCCTGTATAAGCATCCTAATGAAAGGTGTGATGGATAGATAGGCAATGCCTTCAAAGTGTAAAAGCGATGAGAACTTAGTTTGTTTGTTTGTTTATTTATTTATTTATTTATTTATTTTTGGTTTTTCGAGACAAGGTCTCTCTGTGTAGCCTTGGCTGTCCTGGACTCACTTTGTAGACCAGGCTGGCCTCAAACTCACAGCGATCCGCCTGCCTCTGCCTCCCGAGTGCTGGGATTACAGGCATGCTCCACCACGCCTGGCTGAGAACTTAGTTTAATTGTTAGATATATTGATATGTGAATGGGGAGTACTAGAATGTCATGTAATTTAAGGTGATAGTATCTAGGCTGTTTGTTTGTTTGTTTGTTTGTTTGTGTTTGTTTTGAGACGCTGTGAAGGTTGACTCTAATAGGATTTAGGGCCTAAGTCTCTGTACGTAACGATGCTGGAAGGGTTTCATTTTTGTTGACTCTCCTATATTTGTGCTCTTCTCTCTCTAGCATCTTTTCAGAAGCATTAGATGGGGAGAGTCAACCACCAAATCTATCTACGCTTGGTCCCCCTGTCAAGTGGGCTACTAGATCCTGTGGTGAGAAGATAATTTAATCTTCATCTTCGTGTCACCCACAGTAGTAAATGAGCAGAAGCTGCTCACATTATGTTCCATGGACTCGGGAGGTTATGATACAGACTAGTTTTCAATAGTCAAGAATGAGATTAGCAAAGTTAAAGTCAGCTGGCTTTCCTCGAGTGCTAAGGTAAACAAGCATCCAGCATTAACTTCCCACGGTACCTGCTGTGGGCCACCCTGTCTAGTCAAAAATAAAATATACTCTATTCAAAGAGCATATTTACATTATTAAGTGTATTTGCTTGGCCAATTCAATTTGGTCTAATGAGTCCTCTTAATAGATTTGGGAATGATCTAAATTAAAGACACGGGCTACTAGTGTCCTAAAATCGTATTTCTTTGGGTCTAAAGAAAAGTTAAAGAAAATACAGACTTAATAGTAGTTTGTTGTTTTAACTAAGAATTAAAATTGCAATTTTTAGTTACAGTTTACATTTTAAAACACAAATACTAAAACTGAACTATAAAATCCAGTAAAAACAAACAAACAAACAAACAGGGATTTGTGAAAATAAATGTATTTAGTAACAAATACAGACTTGATTGAGATAACTTTTTGACACTTATGCCAAAATTTACTTCTCTCTTAAACCCTTTCTACCTCTACCTCTCTCTCTCTCTCTCTCTCTCTCTCTCTCTCTCTTTTTGTTGAAAATCACACCGAAAATTCTGCCCAAATGGAGAGTGGAACAATGCCTTGAAACAGTGTTAATTGTCACCATGGAAACCAGAAGAATAAGCCATTTTAAAACTGGTATAGAAGGCACACATTGAGAAACTCAAGCATTTTTCTGCCTCCCTCAATGTTAAAGAACAAGATGCCTTGTCACAGTGAGGTCAGAGAAAGCAAGCATCATGAAAGCTTTGTAGATACTCACTGTCTAGTAAATAAAAAAATTAAAATAAAATAAAAATAAAAATAAACCATATAGGGCTAATGCTATAAAATATTCTACGCAGTGAATCTTTTTGAAATAGAAAGATCGCTAAAGGATAGCCAGGACTGGGGGATGGCTCCCACCTAGGAAAACTTGGGGGCTATATTATGTGAACCTTGCCCCCAAAGCTCCCTGGGAATTCTGCTGTTGTAATAAAACATCAGAAGAGGGGAGAAAAAAAGGCAGCATGATGGAATTCAAAATAATGCTTTAAAAGCACACAGAGAGATTAAGACATTCATTGTAAGACTTTTGTATGGTGCTTCTGGTGGTCATGCTGAAAAGAGACCAGACATTGCTAAACCGAGAGTGAAGCTTTGGCTACGAGAGACACATGAATTAAAGCAAACAATTTTCCTGATTAAAGAACATGGCTGGCCAATTCTGAGTCATCAGGGTTTGAGTATTATATCATGCAATATGTTATTTTTAACTGGGCATCAGATAATCTTATATTTAGAAGCGGTAAGGCAAGGAAAAATACCTAATTATAATAATGATACATTTGAATCTTTGCTCATACAAATTAATATCTCAAACACCTGTATATTTGTCATGTTTATCTCCCCTGTACCGCAACAGGCAGGAGAAGAAAACACACTGTGAAGACAAATTGTACCTTAGGATGTCAGTAGGAAAGTATATGCAAGGATCACACCCCAACCCAAACAACCACAAAACAATATGTGAAAATATGTATTTTGCACACAAATGCAAGAATAGGTCTGTGACTCTCACACTGTATTCTCTAGCTTAGTGTCTGCCCTCCTCATCTGAGGCTTCATGGTGGCCCCTCAGTTAGTCCATGCCTAATGCTATTCAGTCGGGAACAAAGAATCTCTTTATAGAAAGTCCAGGTCCACGGCTCAGCTGTACTGGTAGAGGAGGCCAGTGCTGCCTCTGCAGCGGCTCTTGTGCTGCCCTCTCTTAGCGGGCCAATGTCCAGCATCTCACAAAGGCTGCGGCGCTTCACAAGCACTCAGTCTCACCAACACTTGGAGAGGGTTGTTCAAGATGCAAGAGGAGGGCGCAAGCGCAAGACAAGTAATAGTGGTTATTTCTTGCAAACTATTTGTATTTTACCATTAGAATTTATGACGAATAATTGCTCAAAGAAATTATAAAGACTCCTACAATTGTCCTTGTAAATTAATAATAGGCTTTCTTGATTGGGATAAATTTGCTGCTGAGCCCTTGGAAAAATTAAAAAGTGCAATGTCATTTAAAATTGCCAGAACTCGCACAGCAAATTACATCTGAGGTTAAGAATTGAGCTTCCCCCTCTTACAGCTTATTCCATTTGCATGATCTGGAAATCACATTACATTGGCCATGTATTGTTAATTGAACATAGATTGCATTATCTTTAATATAAATCAAACTACAAATATTAAAATGAATTGCAAATTCCCTAATAGAAGATCATAAAACAATCTTTTTAAAAAGTATCTCCCATTAATAATTTAATTCCAATTATATCACTCAGGAAACTTAAGTAGGAGACCAGGCAACTTATTTCTCCAATAATTTTTTTTCCTTTTACATAAGAAATATCTATGTGTCTTAAGACAAATATATCCAGGGCAGAAGTTATTGTTACAGAGTAAAAATGGAGGCACCAGTAACAAAACTTTTCCTGTCAATCGCATGTAAAACACTGTACAAGAAGAAGAAGTTTCCCGTTTCCCCTCTCTCTAACCCAAGTAAAGGGTGAGAAAAAAAGAAACAACAACAACAACAACCAAACAACTATAGGAAAGATACACTAAGCCTAAGAAATACTGTGATGACATCTTCTGAAATTATAAAATTGATAATTACTATTCTATTTATTTTTCAAAAGGGTTTCCTGTGCCCTTTGATAGTTCTTATAAATGACGTATCTTTCCCAAGCCTTTGCATGGCCTTTAATGAGTTTATATTAAATATTTAACACTGTTTAGGGCATATCCGCTACTACCAAAAACAGTTATATTCCCAGCAGTCCTACTGTTTCAGGCCGAGGACTTGATTGATCCTCCCAGCCTGAATTGAGTAGAATGAAAGAAGCGGTTGGAAAATAGCTGCAATCATTTAATGCAGATGACCTCTGACAGCCTCACAGCTCTTCTATCTGAACAGAAATTTGCATGGGGTCTCTGTGCAGAGGAACAATGTAACCTAAATGGTAGACAATCTTTATTCTAATGAAGTGGGTGTCAAGGTCAATGTAAAACTGCAATGATAAATGGTGCACCACTAGGCAAGAGAAGTTGCATAGGCATTGTAGTGCTTTCACATTAATTGAAGGCTGAAACGCACTGCGTGAAAAGCACAAGCCCCTCTTTTCACCATAATGTGTTAATGCGCCAGTGCTGAAATGATTTTTGCAAGATGTTTTGCCTGTTGGCGTGTAGCTGTTGCAAAAATAACGGCGTTACAGCAGAAGTGGACATTTTCAGAATTTAGCACGTTGTCACACCAGAATCACAAAAATTAAATAAAATGCCCCCAGATAGCGTGGTGGCACCTAATGTGATTTCTTTGATCCTTTTTTTTTTTTTTTCTTTTCTTTTCTTTTCTTTTCTTTTCTTATTTAGACCTGTCTTTAATTAGTTTCAACCAGGCAACCTTTTATAGGACCTTCATTGGGTACCTTCCTGCTGAGAAGCATTTAAATATTATTTTCCCCTGTTCCCTGGAAGAGTTCAGCTTAGACTCTAGCTAAAAACCTTTAGGTGGTGTTTGTCTGTCCTATGTGGAAAATGCAATGGAATGTTTAGACAACTTAGTTTATTTTAAACAACAGCTATGTTCTGCCATGAGAACAGGAGGCTACCTAACCTAGTCACTTGGCATCACCGAGCTATCTGAAGCAATAATCACAGCATTTCTTCAGCTGATTTAGCAATTTGGTGGCAGTCAGTATTTTTCAACACATATAAATACGGACAGTATGCTGATTTTCAAAATTTGTAATCTACGAGACACTGTTTACTGATACACTCATTACCAGGCATGCACTTTAAGTCCATCAATTAAACAGGAAAGTGGAGGAGGGGGTGTACCATTAGTTACAGTATTTGCTAAAATATTGATAAGAACACATTAAGAATTATTTGAGAGACATTTTTAGGCTCAATTCATAACAGGTTATAAACTGATACATTTTTTATTTTCTGATCTCAAGGAAATCTGTGATATTCCAATGAGAACCTTGCCACTACAAATAGGTTTTAGTAACACAATAACAGTCTTGGTAGTCACCAGCTTGTCTGTACGTCTTGCAGTCTTGGTGACCAGAAGGCTATTAATACATTTTACTATAATAAATGACACTGCCAGTTGACAACTCTCGTGTAAAGCAAACTGTCTCAAATAGCAACCTTCAATTCCTGGCATGGTAATTCAAAGGGAAAAGGAATCTTACCATGAGGGATGGTGAAAAAGAAAAAAAAAGTTACTGATCAAACTGTTTAAAAAACTGTACAGCTTCATCTGCGTGTGATTTGTCAGGTCTGAAGCTTTGACGTGCCCAAGGGGCAGACCCCAGCGGGGAGTAGGCTGCCGAGCTAAATAGCTGTGAAAGAAGTCTTAATGTAGGATGGAATTCAAACTAACCTTGACATGACCTCCGGAAAAATATGCAAAAAGTAAAATGAATGCTCTCTGCAAGATACATCCTAATTTTGTGGAGGAGCTGGTTAGTTTTACAAACATCGCTGAGACATTAAAAGAAAAATAGAACACTAGGAAAAGGGGGAAAACTTTAGAACTCAGGCAAAGGGCGGAATGTAAGGCGAATGATGTGTTACTGTGAAGGCATGTGAACCATTTGGAAAGAATCCAAATAAAAACTCGCACTGAACAATATTGTTGTCAGCCTGTCTGTTCAGGAAAAAAAAAATTTTTTTTTAGGTTGAATATAAATGACACAAAGCCAAGATTACATCATTGCATTAC
Source organism: Acomys russatus (assembly GCF_903995435.1). Taxonomy (NCBI): domain Eukaryota; kingdom Metazoa; phylum Chordata; class Mammalia; order Rodentia; family Muridae; genus Acomys; species Acomys russatus. The sequence continues at coordinate 64,429,230 of NC_067137.1, read as the reverse complement.
AAAGTCTGTTGTGGCTTTTAGCTAAACAAGCCCTATGGATCTATTGGTTTAGGACAGTAATGCAGTCAGCAGGTTTTAATGTGTTATTTTTTTCTCTAGTGCCAATAAAAAAAATCGAGGAATTTAAGGAAGAAATATCCAACATGTTTTCCATCTCATGCTTTTGAACTAAATTTGAGAAGCCAAACTCCAGTTTCAGCTGGTGTATTTAGCCCTGATTTGACTCTGTTATAATTTTGTCTGGTTGAAATGCACAGAAAGGCTGTGGCTCACCGTCCCCTACAGGAGCTGGCTAACTCCCTGCATCCACACGGAACTCCTAGTTGTCAACTTGTGTAGACTTTCAGTCCTTTCATTTTCTCAATGCAATTTTGTAGCAATACTAGCCAGTTCTTCTCTATGGCTGTCAGCCAGATTTTAAACATGATTAAGTTTCTAGCAACAACCATCCAGAATCGAATGACTTAAATCCTTAGAGCAAGGAGGTGAGTCCGTGGTTTAGATAGGTGTACTTCTGTTAGGTTTTCCTCAGTGTGAAGTGAGCACTTACAACATGTGGGAAGCAAGCTTTGGGAGGACCTGTGGCATATGGTCTGTAAAGATCACAACAGGTGCCCAGCATCATCTTGTGCTGTCCAGTCTTCTTCAGTATTTTAACAATATAAACAAGGAAAATGTGAGTAAGAACATATTGACCAGATATCACTGATCTCACTACCCGATAAAACAGTAAACAATTAAGTTAGCTCAAAGGCCATAAAGTCAAATACTTAGAGGTATTGCATGTTAATTAACTGGTTCTCAAGGAGAAATTAAAGTACTGGTTTATAGTGTTTGGCCATTTCTCTATTATCAATACTCCCCAGCAGGGTAGAGTCTGAGTGCCAATGACTTATTGTTAGCCAAATCCATGAATTTCTATCCGGCTCTCAAAAGCTAACAATAGCTGGTTCGCGTACCCTATTGCCTGGAAGGTAATGTTGAAGACTAGAGTCACATTAAATGGCTGCTAGTATGGTGGTGAAAGAGAGCCATTTTCCCTACCAAAAGAAAAACAACCCACAAGTGCAATTATTACTAGAATCTGACTCCAGTGATGGAAGATGGGAGAGGATAGTGTGGTCTGTGGTACATGTGCAAGTATCTGCCCTATCCTAAATCTATGCCAACTATCCTTGCATGGAAATGTGACTTCCATGTGGCTTCAGTACCATTAAGTATGTTGCTTTAAGTGAGACCAGGAATACATATGTTTATGTTTTTAAAAATCTCATAATTTTTATGTCACATTGAAACTTTTAATATACAAACCAAACAATGTCTGTGTCTTGGATCTGAGTCCACTGGGGACCACTTTATGCTGTCTCTTTCAGAGAAACATATTAGACTCTAAAACAAATAAAGATGCTGGCACAATGAATTAAATCTAAGAAGAAATGACAAATGTCAAACATTGCAGACCCTTCGTCCCACCCTAGCCTCACCAAAAAATAGAAACTGTAAGTTCATAAAGAATGGAAGTAGCCGGGCTTTCATCTGCCTTTAGGTTCAACTTAAGTCAGCAAACACTAAAAGGTAACTGTTGAAAAACAAACAAACAAATAACCATTTGGGGTTGGACTGAAACAAAGACAATCAGGGCACTGTATCGAATACCCAAAGGAAACTTCTAAAGGGACTTAAGAAGATTTGACCCTTGCAGAGCGAGAAGCCCCTGAAAGAGGGGACTGAGAGCTCAGGGCAGAAAAGAAGGACTTTTTGCAGAACAAGTGTTGGGGACCTTCACACAGAAAACATAACTTGTTGCACTTGCTCTATGAAGGTTATACTGGAAGTCCAAGCCTGAAGCCTAAATCTATAAGGCATAGAAGGCAGAGAACACATTCCAAATCACGTGATGTCCAGGCAAGAAGTTTAAGTCTAGCTGGCTGAGAAATTCTGTGGGGTTGAATGAATGCTGGCCTAAACTTACTCTGTTTTAGAAACGCGAGTTCATTTGCACCAGTATTCATGAGATCTGCCATAATAACCACACTATCCTGTGAAGAAGAAAACTAGCAACTAAGAAACTGTCACTTGGTGGAATTGGGTTAAAATATCAGATTATAATGGAAGCAAACCTGGGAGTACAATGGAGAAAACACACAACCACATAAAAAGTAACTTGTGTCGTCTAAGGTGGGTGAAGCACAGAGACACAAAAGGCAGAACAAATAAATCAAAACTTCTACAGCCATCTTCAATTCACCCAATTGTAGGAAGGCTGTTTGTTCATGAACAAACTTAATAAGTATGTATTAGAGGGATTTTTTTACTATAGAATTTATATAGCTAGCCTTTATTTCAGCAAGGCACTTTATGTTGACCACATTTGTGTTCTCTCTCTCTCTCTCTCTCTCTCTCTCTCTCTCTCTCTCTCTCTCTCTCTTCAAAATTGTGCTCTCAACAGTTTCCTTCCATCAGCTTTCTCCAATAGATATCTAATGCATGTGCAATCCTTGTAGCCAGCTTCACGGCACAATGGCCACCTGTCTTAGGCTATGACACTATGGGTGTGCTGTGGTGTGCTGCAGGTCTCCACACGCTCATGGCTTCTCTGCCTTCAGGCCCACTTCAGTGAGGATGTGAATCACTGCCACATTAGGCCACGCTGCTCTAATCAACCTTTCATTGTGATGGAATCTCATGCCAGCATGTAGCAGGAACAGGTGTGCAAGTGTGTAAGGTCTGTTAGAATGTAGGGTGGGGAGATGTGAGGAGCAGAAAGTAGTATAACAAACCCAGTCTCTCTTTTCCAGAAGCTTCTATTTTACAGTAGGGTTTCTTTTGTTTTCTATCTCAATACCTCTAAACACATTTTTTTTCTGTAATCGAGAACAAACATTATTGCATTTTCTTAAGCCAAACAGAACAAGAGTTCAAAAGGAAATTTATAGACGTCAGCTGCCTTCTTCATGAAGTAAAAGGGCAAGTCCACCCATTACTGTGACAAATACAGTAACATCTTAAGTGTGAAATATTAACCCTCACTTGAGACTTAACTGCTATAAAACTTCAAACACATTTCCACAAGGTCTGCACCAACCTCTCAGGTAGACATCCTCTCCCCTAAAACTTGATCTACCAATCAAATTCTACTTCATATGCCATGACAGTAAAGTAGACACATCATATCCTTAGCTACTTCCCTAAAGTCTCACCATAAATACTCACTTCACCTGAGTGTCAACATATCCTCAGCTATCTACATAAATAGACACTGGCTATTGATTATTAGTTATTGGTGAAGAAAAGAGCCCCCAAAGGATGATGTCTATCATGTCTTCTTTGAGTAATGATGAAGTCTTTTCAGTAGTTGGGGCTTTTAGAAAGCTCTAAGCCAATGAATGGTTTCTCAAGCTAAGTGATAGATGACCTGCTGTGTGCTGTTTTAATGTACAACAACAGGAGGATTTATATGTCAAAGCTTACCCCATATCTTTAGAGCAGAATTACAGAGCTGCTCAGTAAAAGTATTTATAATGGAAATGCTGATGAAGCCTAAACTATGGATGTGTATGGCCATGCAGCAGCAGTCAGTTGAAATATAGATATATTTTTAGCATTAGGAGGCACCAAGTTTGTTTAAATATGGGATTTTTTTTTCTACAATTGCAAGTAATGTTAATAGCACACTGTAAATGTTAAGGCTAAGTGTGCAATGTCAAAATAGATTGGATCTCTCTGAAAATTGGAAATTCAGGCTTTTCAAACATAATCCAGATGTTTGGCTTTTATTCAGATTTTAAAAAAGAGGGAACTAATATGATATAAAATTCATACATGCATATTTCATTAGTGCTTTTGTATCGCTGAATTAAACATTCTGAAACGTGCTTTTCTAAAATCACATAGTTTCATACCAAAGCAGTTGCCAAGATGTTGTACACCTCAAAAATAATGCCAAAAAAAGCCAAATTAATTTCATAAGGAAAAAATATGTCCTCCTTGGTTAACTTTGTTGATAAAGTTTCCCCAAAAGGGAATATCTTGCTTCCTCTTTAGAAATAAAAAAGGTGTTGGCGCAAAACATACTGACTTTCAAAATTCCTAGAACCAGTGATTATTTTCACCACCAGTTTTTTTCCTCAAGCTTTGTGTAGTGCTACAAACCTATAATCCCAAAACTAGGAAGGCTGAGGCAGGAGGCTAGTCATCTGAGTTACACAGTGAGACACTGTCTCAAATGATACACAATAAAAACATGACAACAACAATAGCCACAAAACCAATACAACTTCATCTTCTCAGGGCTAGTGCACTAGACATCCCCAAGGAGTAATAGCTCCTACACAGAGAAGCCACATTTATCCAGAATTTATCATGTGGTGATAGACTTGACACATGACAAACCTTTTTCAGGGTCACATCTCCCCAAAACAAAAAATGGAAATACCATCATATTGGTATGTATACACATTGTGACTTTTTAAGTTTTCATATTTAATGCCCACTGGTACAATAGTGGCATGAATGTTACAAAGGTAACCAACAGGTTCCTAATCAACTTAAAGATTACTCCAAAGGAATGGATTCATATCTGGTACTGTAAAGTTGGTCAGCGATTCATGGCTAGGAAGATCATATTTCCTAAAGGAGAATCAAATACAGTTATTTTGCTAAATGGACATATTATCATATTGTCTTCAAAGCATTTACCTAACCATAGATAAAGATTAGTAGTTTTCACCTCCATTGGCGATGCTTTTTATTACAGTGGATAGAAGCCAACCAACACAGAGACTCACTTCAAGTTAAAGTGCAAAGATGAAGTAACATGGGATGCTCAGCCTCAAACAGGACTTCTCTATCAACTTTTCCCCCAAGTGTCAGGGAACATCACTGAAGAGGAAGCAGAAAGGTTGTAACCACAGCACAGAGAGGATGTCTGTGAAAGAGTGTCTCCTGAGCCAGACAAGGCCGTCCACTCATGAACTCACAGCAGTTGTGGCTGCCTACACAAAACTTCTATGGGACTAAGTCTATCAACATTTCAGCTTAGCTGGTGAAGGCGCCCAGAGACTAATTGAGAACAGCTGGAATTTGTTGACTGATGGGGTGGGGTCAACTTTCTTCAGTGGTGCGGTCTCTCTTTGATTGTCCATATTTCAGTAGAAGACCCCATGTTCAGGTACATATTTATAGCTCTAATTGGACTCGGTGGGCCATAAAGAAAATGAAGAAAATATGAGGTTGAAAGGGGGAAGTAAAGTGAGGTCTGGGAGAAGTTGAAATGGGTGAGATATGCCCAAAATACACTGCATACATGCATTATGAACATGTACTAAGTTCTCAAAGAATATGGACATACAGTATTTTTTAACAAAATTTCACTATGCCCTGGCTGACCTGGAGTTCACTATGTAGACCAGGCTATGCCTGAAATCTGCCTGCTTTTGCCTCCACAGTGCTAGGATTAAAGGCACCACCATACCTAGCTAAAAAAAAATTAGCTGGACGGTGGTGATGTATACCTTTAATTCTAGCACTCAGAGGGAAGCATGGGCAGGGACATCTCCATAAATTTGAGGCCAGCCTGGTCTACAGAGCTAGGCTCAAGAAAACCATGGGAGCGCGCACGCGCTAGCGCACGCACACACACACACACACACAGAGAGAGAGAATAGACTGACTGAAAAGAGTACATACTGTTCTTTCAGAGGAACTGAGTTAACTCCCAGAACCCATAACAGGATGGTCACAACAGTCTATAACTCCAGCTGGAGGGGATCGAGCACCTTATCCTGGTTTTCTTAGGTACCTACTCCCTAACACACACATGCATAAAAATAAAATAAATCTTATGTATCAAGACAAAAGGATTTTCTTATCTATAATCTTGTATCTTGTATATGTATGTTCATACGTATTTGTGTATGTGCAGAGATGCACATGTATGTGAAGATACATGTGTGTGTAACTTTGGAGGTCACAAAAAATTTAAATGTCATTTCTTAAGCACCACACACTGTTGTCCTTTTTGTTTGTTGGATTTGTCCCTATCTACTTATTGTTGATCTTGAGAGAGGTTCTCTCGTTGACCTGGAACTTGCCCAGAAGGCCAGGCTGAGTGGCTAGTGAGCTTTAGGGAGAGGTCTGTCTGGGCAGAACCCGATGCTGGAACTACAAGCACATAGCACCATTCTTGGCTTTTTAAAAAGTGTGGGTTCTGGATTCAAATTCAGATACTCATCAACCAAGCCATCTCCTCACCCCCTACTTATAATCTTCCTAGAGCTATGCTGGGATAAGCATGTTCTTGGCTATGGCCCAATCCTTGTAGGGTAAAATGTCTGATGCCTTAGGGCTGCCTTTTTAGAAGAACCTCTGATGTTTTTCTCAGATGAGGATAAATGTGGTTTAAGAATCAGATCATAGACCCTGCAACAAATGGACAAGAACCATGTATTATTTACCCTTTACTCACTGTTAGTATTGACATTATGGTTTAGATGGAAGAGGTTGGAAAATATTTATTCATTTGAATTTCTCCCAGAAGAGAGATCAGACAGGCCTGAATCAGTTGTGAAAATGCATGTTAGGCAGAGTCAGTACACAGAAATGAAAAGACTGTGATGGCCTTGTTTATCTTTGAACTTTTCTCTGTGGGAATTTTACTTGGTAAAACATCCAATATAGTAATACTTTCAATTTTCAGATAGAAGCAAAGTTAATTGCTTCCCATGGCCAGGAATGGTTAGTGTCTATGAAACATGTCAGAAAAGGGGAGGGCTGTGGCAGCTCTGTAGACATTTAAGGGCACCCTTTACAAGGCAGTGTTTTCTAAGATGCACATTTATCAGCACCTAAGAGGCTAGTTCAAATGCCCGGTTCCAAAATCTTTCTCTTTCAAACCCTTCTGTCATTGTTCCTACTCTTGTTTCTTTTGGAGGGGGAGGGGGAATACTTCCCCATGTTTACCAGCGAATACATTCATTGGGTTGGAACCTAATTGGGTTTGTTATTCTAGTCCCAGGAAGCTTGATTATCAGTGCAGTTCATTGCGCTATTGTTATTACTGTTGTTCCCCCTAAGGAAAGCCCAGGAGAAACATTAGCAACATTACTCAGTTTTAAGAATAAAAGTTAATGCTAAGCCACTTCAGTTAGTGCTGAAGTGCAGAAACAGGAAGCCTTGCAGCCTAGCACATCTTGGTCATAATCACTGCTATTGCTTTGAAGCCCTCACCCACCCCCACCACTTAAGAGGAACCTGCCATAAGCCCCCAAGAAGTTTATTAAAACAATTATATAAAAAAGAAAACTCACTGTGTGTGGGGGGGTGGCGCAGATGCACAAGCAGGTATATGTACATGTCTCAACTACAAGAGGCAGAGAAAACTGAGGAGGAGGAGGAGGAGGAGGAGGAGGAGAAGGAGGAGAAGGAGGTGAAGGAGGAGGAGGAGGCAGCAGCATTAAAGGTTCAGAGGATAAAATAAAGACAACCTTTAGAGGAGGGAAGTAACAAGTAGGAGAGGTTATAGGGGAAATTACAGCTGGAAAGGTCTTCACTGGATAACTTCCCAGAAGTTATCATATGACACAATAACGTGTGATGGCTTTTAAAAAAGGCTAACCACTCCTCGAGAGGAGACAGAAAAGAAAGTAATGAAAGTAAGAAAGAAAAGCATGAGATGTGAGCATATAAAACAGGATGTTGCCACAATGGCAAATTTTAAAGGAAAAAATGGGTACCACAACGTGTGGTGTGGAGGATTTTCTCCACACATCACCGAGAGGTGTTACCTCTCACTGGATGCCCTCTGACTATTTCCCTGTCTTTATTCTATGGATGGCCTGTGGTGTAATGCAAATGAAGTCATTTCATTTTCCACAGTCTCACCATCAGCAAAACAAAGATGAAGAGAGGCTTGCCCTTTTTCAACCGCTAGTATTTGAAGGTGTGTGTAATCAGACCATGTTTGTAGGAATCCCACATTTCTATGTAAAATGCATCTTTCAAAGAGCATCTTCAATTTTAACACAATGACTTTTCTAATAAGATTTATTTTTTGGTCTGTTACACATTTGCATGCAAGACTGCAATTCTCCCCCTTTTATCTTTCTGAGAAATAATATAGTATAATTATTCTCTGGCCACATTACACATAAGTCACATCAAAGACGAATCATTGAAAAGGTAAACATTCCATACATACTCAATTCCCACCTTGTAGAATAGACAAGGCAAGGCACAACTACTTTTCTCTACTCTTAGGAAGGAAAGACATTAGCCAGCACTAGTAATTTCACCAAACCTATAAAAAACAATCATCTCAGTACTTCCTTGGGCCTTCATTCCTTGCCTAAGAATAATGTTGGTACTCCATAAAAGTTGCTCTGAAGACCGAATGAACAAACATATACAAGATCTGAGGCCTGCTCTGTAATAAGCACTATACAAGTGTTTGCTCAAACTCGATCCAAATGTTGCATGCCAACGTAGCAGAGCCTTGTGCACTGTTCTTCTCATCTATGTATTTATTCATAGCAATAGTTTACATATCTGTGTATATTACTTTTCTTCCCTAAATAGAACACTGAAATATATCAGAAAGAAAAAAGACATTGCCTGTTAATAAGTTCCATCGAACACATGGATAAGCCTCCTGCGAGTCATCACAGGCTTTCTACCCCTCTCCAGTATGACTTCCTGGTTTGGGCAGAGCTCTTGAAGCATGTCAAGTATGTTTTCAGATCTAAGGGGTTTTCTCACATTGCATCTTTCTGCAAAGAATCTATGTCTGTTCTCTTATTTAATTTTCTCCCCAGCAAATACCAGCTCAACTATCATTTCTTACATAAACTATGAGAAAATAAGAGAACATTCTGAATGCATGCAGATTTGCATTCTTGCTGTTATTTGCTTTATTTGCTGTTTATTTTCACTTTTCTAAATCAAGTAGATTATAAATTACTTAAAGAAAAGGATGGCCTTTGCATTTTTAAAAATTGCACTTATTTATTTGTGAATACATGTGCACCAAGGGTTGCATTTGGGAGTCAGAAGACAAACTGCAGGAGTCACTTTTCTCTTCCACCACACAGGTTGCAGGCTTGGTAGCAAGTATCTTTACTGACTGAACCATCTTGCTAGCTCAGGATAGCTTTAAAAATATTTGGTAATCTATAGACGTCACAATACCTAACTGCTTATCCTTATGCAGTTAGTAATATAAAATGATATTTTTCTTATGCTTTAGGAAAAGGTGAAAATATTAGACCATGGATTCTTTTTATTTTATCTCTGTGTGTTATGAATACATGTATCTGTGTGTATGTGTGTGTGTGTGAGAGAGAGAGAGAGAGAGAGAGAGAGAGAGAGGGAGGGAGAGAGAGAGAGAGAGAGAGAGAGAGGGAGAAAGATGCATGTATGTGACATTTCTATGTCCACATTTATATGTGTGAATGTGGGTGTGCACCATAGTGTATGTATTGGAGATCCAAAGACAACCTCAAGTATTGGTCCCTACTTTCCATATTCTTTGAGGCAAGGTCTCTTTAATTGCTTGTCACTGAATATGCCAGACTAGCTGGTCAACAGCTCCAGGCAGTCTCCTCTCCCCAGCTCCCAAAGGAGTACACGGTTCACATTGGTTCAGCATAGTTGAACTCAGCCCTTTACTGAGCCAGCTCCCTAGTCCCAGCTCATTCTTAATATATGTATTAGGACCTAAGATAACTTTTTAAATTTATTATTAAAAAGTAAGAATGCAGCCAGACGTGGTGGAGCATGCCTTTAATCCTAGTACTCAGGAGGCAGAGGCAGGCAGATCACTGTGAGTTCGAGGCCAGCCTGGTCTACAAATGGAGTCCAGGACAGCCAAGGCTACACAGAGAAACCCTGGAATCCCTGTCTTGAAAAACCAAAATGAAAAAAAGGAAGAACAAAGGTAGGACATGTGTTTTGGAATACAGAAAGTCATGCAAACTTAATAAATTATTTACCAGGCTTGTTATTAATTAAAGCAGTTTGCAAATTATAGAACTTGTAATCAGTTTCTCCTCAAGTAAATAAGCACGTGGCCCAGTCACTAAGCCCTTCCGCCAACAGCCACACAGTCCTGTGTAGAAGACACTCCAGTAAGAATCTGTGGGTAGAATGACTGCCTCTCACTAGGTCACCCAAAGTACCTTTATAAGTCAACATTCTTGATCCCATCTGAGCAAGATCTTTACCGAATGACCTTTCCTCGATGGGATGGCTAATCTTGGATGCCAACTAAATTCACCTGGGAAAGGAGTACCCTTATTAAAGAATTGCCTCCATCAGACTGGCCTATTGGCATGTTTGTTGAGCATTCTTCTCATTGTTAATTAATGTAGGGTGGCCCATCCCACTGTGGGTGGTGTCATCCTCTAGGCAGATGGGCCTGGGCTATAGAAGAAAGTCCACTCTGGGAGCCAGTAAGCAGAGATCCTCTGTGGCTTCTGTTTCTACGTCCAGTCTTTACTTCCTTCAGTGATGGACTAACCTATAAGCTGAAATTAAGGCTGTCCTGCTTAAGGACATGGTTTGTCACAGCAACAGGGAAGCAAACTACAACACTCATAGACAACTAAGTGCTGTTAGCTGTCCTGCTCTGACAGTCGAGGTGACAATTCAGATATAAACCATCAATACAATGCAAACAGAAGGGAAAACAAGTTGCTCAAGCTGTATAACTAATTTCAAGGTGTAGTGACTATATTTTTGTATATTGTGAAAAATAGAGGAGTATTTAGTAGATATTCCTAAAGAAAAAAAAGCAAGAAGATTAAGGTGTGTGGAAAATAGGTATCACAGAACTGATGTTGGGAGAAAGACTGAGCAAAGGTCACCACAGAGTAAGCAAATGGCTAGTCTACTGCTGAGGGAAAGCCACCATGGTAGAGGGTTAAGAAGGCTCACACATGACACCACCCAAAGTGAACAGCGATAGTGTAGCATTCAGAAATTATACTTCTATGACAGATTAAAAATACTATATTTACACATGAGTTTCTTAGCCTTTAAAACTGTTACAGAACTCCAATTTTGCCAGGTTGTTCCTAGGCAAAGTCAATTATCAAAGCAACCATTTGTATTTCTTCCCCGGGGGTGTGGCAAAGTGGAAGTCACATTAAAGCAACCCAACCAAGCCTTCCTCATTTCACCATGAGGAAAATGACACCCAAAGAGACAGAGCCCAGGGAGGAGGCTCTATTGGTGGAGGCACTGTGAGCAATCCTGACAAGCTGTCATACAAGTTGGCCTCTGAGCTCAACACCAGCCACATGGCGTGCTTGTGCCTACACACATGCATACACACGGACAGATGTAAGAACAATCATAAAAATAGGTAGATGCCCAAGGGGCTCTGGCTCATTCCTTCAGGACTTGATCATGTGATTTCTTTACAGTGTCCTTAGTGATGCTTTTCAAAAATTCAAAAGGGTGTCTACAAGATAAACACTAAGCTTAAGACCAAAGATGAGGAGAGTAGACTTTCTTCAAAGAGGTCTGAGTCTGGGTAGGCCTTGTCTTTTCCTGAGGAAGCTTCGAAATCGGCTACTCCTACACACAATGTGAATGGGGCTGAGACATGGTAAAGTGGTTAGAGTGCAACACACACACACACACACACACACACACACACACACACACACACACACACACTTGTGTTCCCATGCACGCCAATCTCATTTATTTGTTGTCTTACTATTTCCAGCTTTAAACTAGCATTAGTTTCCTAAGGTAGTCAGTATGATTTTACTTATGTTCTTGGGCCAACTATGGAATACAAGTGTCACAGAGCAGACAAGCTGCTGGTGAAGGACCAGAGACAGCGACAAAAGTTCAGAGAAGTGAAAGAGCCATTTACTCACTTTGAGTCTTACAAGCACAATAGAGTATATGAGGCCACCTGGTGGTGAAATGAACCAATTAATGGTGCACTGAAATGCAAGAAAATTGAAAGTTGTATAAGCCTTCTGTTGTTAGGTTTAATTGCCAAATCAACCAGAACCCATGCTCTATAATTAGATATCTTTTCTCTCTTCTATGTAGTCACATTTTTTTCAATTTTTTGCAGTTTTCTTTTCAAGCTAATAAAACCATATTTTTAGATCCTTTATTTCAGTGTTGTCTACAGTCCATGCAACTAAGAGTATTCCCGCAGCCTCTTAGAGAAGAGAACATGCCAGCACTGAGAGACTACTGGTGAATCCATGTATGTGAGGGACATAGCGAGCTCCATGGATTTCTCAGAGTTTTTAGCTCTCTCTTATTGGCAGCAAATAACGGACTTTGTGATGATTTAGAAGAGGCATGTGGCTTGTCCAAGGTGCTTTTACATACATTGTGTACCAGAAAATGTATTTAAAAATAAAATGAAAGCAACATACAAATAGATCCCCCATAGACCTCTTTCCACACGGGAAGAGAGACATGTCTTCTTTTAGCTGATACATTATCTATTATTTATGAAGGCATCAAGCTGCATGGTCTGGGCCCACTTTCCACCTAGAGTGTGCACAGTGTGTCAGTTTCCCTGGCTTATTGTCATATATGTAGCTATTTTTAATACATTACTCGTGTCTCTTTCTCAAGCTTTGTTCTATCTAGTGTTCTAAAACCATTGATGTAAAGTTTTAAACATAAAAGAAGTGATAAAAGAGGGAATGGCAAGAGAGAGTATCATTTCAAGGAACTGTGAGGTAGAAAAACAAGAGCAAAGAGCCCATCAAGAAAAAAGCAGATGATACAACATAAATGGGAAAGGGGTCAAAGTAAGTGTGTTCTGACTCTGATGAGAAGGCGGTTGTGAGGTTACACAAACCATTTTCAAGTCAGAAAGAGCTTATTATATTTTTCCACCAAGATTCTAAAACACTGGAAACACCAGATTTGAGGCACAGGCACTAAGAATGATGACGTTCATCTTGAATTCAATCAAGTACATAGGCAGGGGATTCTTCTGGAACAGGAATCTGCAAACTGTGCCTTGTAGGTCAATCTCGTTTTTAAATAAAGCTTTATTGGAGAGCTGAGGAGGAAGACCTCAGTGAGATCTCAACATGGAGACAAAAAGCCAAAATACAAACTCATCACAAATTCCACTTTCAAATGGTTTAGCATTTTCATAATTGCATAAGCTCAAATTGAGACTTCCGTAACACAACTACTAAGTATAATTTACTCTATCCTGGCCACAATTTTGTGTTTACAAAATTCGTGCTCTTTGATGACATCAAGACTATATGCACCATATTCAAATTAGGTAAAGGGCAAAATTAAAATACTCAATCACAAGTTTTTCCTGTAGCCCTTCATAAATAAATAAAATAAGTAAATAAAAAAAGAAAATCCTAAATTTCAAGAGAAAAATATTTTAACACTAATATTTGTGTCCTGCTGTGGAATTAACTATTTTGATTTTATATGAATCTATATATGCTAAATATTTAACCTACAAATACATACCATTTGTATGAGTACAGAGAATGAATAGGCAATCAGGAAGAAAACAAGGTGCCCTTAAGAATATAAGCATTGGCTGATCTACAGAGCCCTACAGAAGAATCAACACAGGGGGTTGCTGTGTTTTGAAGCTATCATCTTTTAAAGGTGCCAAGGAACATAACTGAGGGCACTTCAATAAAAATAAATACTTCTATTATTCAAAAAAAAAATGTTCCCATGGGGCGGTGGTGGTGCACACCTTTTTTTAAATTAATTTATTCTTGTTACATCTCAATGTTTATCCCATCTCTTGTATCCTCCCATTCTTCCCTCCCTCCCATTTTCCCATTATTCCCCTCCCCTATGACTGTTCCTGAGGGGGATTACCTCCCCCTGTATATGCTCATAGGGTATCAAGTCTCTTATTGGTAACCTACTGTCCTTCCTGAGTGCCACCAGGTCTCCCCCTCCAGGGGACATGGTCAAATGTGAGGCACCAGAGTACATGAGAAAGTCATATCCCACTCTCCATTCAACTGTGGAGAATGTTCTGACCGTTGGCTAGATCTGGGTAGGGGTTTAAAGTTTACCGCCTGTATTGTCCCTGGCTGATGCCTTAGTTTGAGCGGGACCCCTGGGCCCAAATCTGCCTATCATAATGTTCTACTTGTAGGTTTCTAGGACCCTCTGGATCCTTCTACTTTGCTACTCTTCCATGCTTCTCTCATTTAGAGTCCCAATAGGATGTCCTCCCCTCTGTCCCAGTTTCCTGGTAAGTGAAGGCTTTCGTGGGACATGCCCCTTGGGCTAGTATTCAGATATAAGTGAGTATATACCATTTGAGTCTTTCTGCTTCTGGGTTAACTCACTCATTATGATCATTTTTAGCTCAATCCCCAGCCTCTGGGAGCCAGAGGCAAGCAGATCACTGCAAGCTCGAAGCCATCCTGGTCTACAAAGCTACTCCAGGACAGCCAAGGCTACACAGAGAAACCCTGTCTCAGAAGAAAATGTTCACAGTTCATTGCTAGATGTGATGTATATATAACTCACATGTGACAATTATTTTCTAAATTATGAGTAGCATAAACATTGTGTAAAATGAAAATATGGGAGAAAGCATAGAGCAAACCCTCGTCTCAGCCTTCTAGAATAATGGAAGAGAAAAGTAGTTAAGTTTACTAGAAAGAGCTCCTTTTAAAGGAGGAGCCTTCTTTATACACCCCAACACCCCAGAATTAAAGACTAGACTAAGTCCATGTTCTTCACTCTGTCTTTCCTTCATGACAACCACAACCTTTGAAAATACACATTTATCTCAAGTCAAGCCCAATTCCCCATTCCTTTTTAACTTTTTAACATTTATTTATTTATATGTGGGCACGTGTGTGCAGTGATGCACACGTGGAGCACAGAGGACACCCTACAGGTCTCTTTTCTTTCTTCCACAGCATTGATTCTGGGGCTCACACTTAGGTGGTAAAGCACCTTTATCCACTGAGCCATTTCTCCGGCCTCCGAGTCTAATTTCCTACAATGTGTACCGTGTAAATAACCCTCCTAGATAGTACAGGAGTGAAAAGAGGGAGTAATGAAGGGGGACCTAATATGAGCAAAGTACAATGAATGATACGTTTCAAAGTGTCAGAATGAAATCCATTAGTTTTTATACTAAAAAATAATTAAGAGAATGAAGATAAATAAAGCCTCAGGTTAGCATAGGTCAAACTGTGCTGATGTATGCTGACCATCTGTAATTATTAGCCATGTTCTCACCTGCATGTATACTGTTCGGTGTTTCCTCTCACATCTGCACAGGACATGTCATTCTCGGGCGGGCATAAATGTATATCACAGAATCATGCTCAGCAGCACAGGTGCCTTTCCTCAGTAAGCCACCTCTCCAGCCACTAATTGTTCATCCTTAAATGTGGTCTACCAAGCCTGAAGCTATTGTTATCACTTAAAAATTAACATAAATACTGAAGGCTGCATCAGTGTTATTTACTGAGAGATTAGTGACTTCCTACACCTTTATTGTGACCAGTTTTCACACTGCTGCGCCGTTTGCCGTTTATGTCTCAGTCACCTCGTGCACTCTCCTCCCTCTCTCTCTTTCTTTTCTTCCCCTTTCCCCCCCTGATATCAGCTTAGTCAAATGGCAGCACAGCGATTATTAAGGACTGTCTTTCTTGTTTTTAGTTTTTCAAAGATAGAGATTTTTGGTTTTACAGTCAATATAAAAAGCTATGAAATTTTATACTCAATGACTTACTTGAAAAAGTCATGAAATGATAGCATACTTCTAAGTAGCAGAGTTTAACAATTGAATAAATGTCACTGGAATTATTGATGAAATATAATTGTTGTTTCTATAATGCTAGGTACCGGAAACAATAAACACCACGGGCACGAAGTCTGTCCTCTTGGCGCGTGAAACTTTAACAAACTTGTAATCATTAATTCCTTTAAATTTTTATTAGTTATTTGTTGTGTATATGCATAACACATGTGTTAAAATGTGTGTGTGGAGGGGGAGGGGACGTGTGCAGGCAGGCAGTTCTCTACTTCTACCGTATGGGTCCTAGGGACCACACTCCCATCCTCATGCTTGGCAAGCAGGCACCATTGCCCTCCAATCCCTGGGCATCTCACCCGACACTCATTGTTCCTTCTTAGTCTACTGAGTCTAAATCCATCACCATTGCCGACGGTATGCATTTAATTAATAACAAAGAGCTCAGGGTGATAGTTGGAAGGGAGCTTTCTTGGGATGCAGTTATAACCATTAAAGGGGGTTGCTTTGTTGTCAGGAAGGCAGGAAAATCCAATATGGCAAGATTTATAACATAGAAATGTACTCCTGACTGAAAACTTGGCATATATGAAGGAATTTTGTGTTCTTATTTATATATGCATGCTCTAAATGTCTTGAGTCCAAGGACTCTGGTTTCATCTAAACTCAATTCTGATGAAAGACTTTTTTAATTAAACAAATTAATACTTCATACACATGTGTGCCCATATGTAAATGGGTGTGCATAAATGCATTTCTGTGCATACTTCTTCCACAGGCTTCTCAGTTTTTAATGGATAGCATGACAAGAGGAATATCACAATCATAAATTTTTTATGCAAATGTCTACAGACATATGGAATCAACTAGAAAGCAGCTGAACAGTAAGCTCAGCTGAGGCTCAAGACATATAGATGCTCCTCTAGAGAAACACCTATCTCTCTCTGGGCAAGAAAGCTTAGTAATAAAGCCGAAACCAACCTGAAACAATAGAGTATTAACATGGCACGCTTTTCCTTCAGAAAAAAAAATATGTACATAGACATGTATGTAGCTGTGTATGTGTGCCTGTGTGCTTTGTGTCTTGGGCAAAGGAACTAAGGTCAGCAGAAATGGCACTCCTCCCGTCCCTTACCCCAGTGTACCTCATTAGGGACACAGTGTCACAGAAGTGCCTTGTTTAAGAATGTGTGAGCTTTAAAAATGCCCACATTATTTAAAAAGATGCTGAGAAATGTCCCTATTTCTGAGAATGGAAATTGCTTCCTTGACAGCACTGGGAAGTGGTTTTCCCACAAATGGTATCTCGATGGGGTATTTCACCACAGGGACCCCTCTTCCAAGGAAATCTTCTTTGGGGATATCAGCGTTCCCATGGCTGAATCTTCCTGCCTTTAGTGTATTTCTGAATCTGACAGAATACAGGGCTTCCCTGGAGTGCTAAGATGCCTTAGCAAATGGAAGACTTCTGATAAAAAAAAGAGCCGATTCAAATCCATCATGTTTTCTTTGAAGACTGTTACGATTTGGATGCGAATGGTCCCTCACAGGCTCATGTGTTTCAACACTGGATCCTCAGCTTGTACTCACATTTCATGGCATATGAACATACTCAAATACACATGCCTATCTGAACACAGTTTACTTTTTATTGTGTGATAAAGCAGAAATTGGTACTTTGCCCATCTTCTGGGTATGTTCTGTTGCTCTTCTCTACCCACTTCACTTTCCCACGCCCTTTCATCTAAACAATGTTTTATTTTTGAGACAGAGCCTCATGTAGCCTAGGATGACCTTGAACTTTTGATCCTCTTGCTTCTATTTTGCAGGTGTTGGGATTGCCATGCCTAGTTTACTTGGGGATTTATGGACACTAGAAGCTCTATCAACAGAGCTACATCCACACAGTCCCCAGCTAAACTAGATTTTATGATCAGAATGTAATTCAGTATTACACACCCCCAAATATCAGGATTGAGCAGACTTCTTTCTTTAGTTCCTAAAGAAATGGATCTCAGGGCTAAGATGCAAGGAGCATGGACAGTTGGGACTGGAGATAGGACAGCAGAGGCACTCCAAAGATGACATGTCTCGCACATCACAGTCCACACTTCTCCTTCCTTGTACAGTTAGACATGGTTGTGAGACAAGGACAAATGGAATGGGTTAGTGGGCTCACTTGTGAAAGCGCCATGATTAAGACAATTCTCTTAGGGCTGACCACCTATTCGGAACAAATTCTAAAACTTCTTTTGAAATAACTAAAATACTGCCTCCGTAGAATCATAATAAAGATAAAGTGCTTAGATTCAAATATATGTGTGTGTGTATATATATATACACATATATTTGTATATATATACATATACATATATACATAAAGGTTATCATAGCCAATACAATTACACAAAACATTAAATCTAATTCTTTTGCACACCATCATCCCTTTGTCAATGAGAATACTTGGTTTTTATATCTAAGCTTTGGTACTGTACTAGTGTTTAACAAAATAGCAGGCTCAAATTCATATCATAGTGGTCTATAGAGCTTAATCACACATCATTTAATTTTTCTAGCTCCAAACCAGATTAGTAAAAATATGAATATAAGCTGTAAAAATAAGTAATTTAAAACTAGGAAATACTTCTAAAAAGTAGATGGCATTTCTATTAAATCATTTATCTGAAACACATATGCTTCCTTGAGTATCAGGAGCCAAAAAGGACAGTGAAACAAGCCCTTTCTTGTTAGGACTTTTATAGAAAAGAAACCTACAAACATCTGGGGATGGAGCCAAAGCTCTCAGCTTAACATAGAAGAAGATCATAATAGATTCTTATTTAATTAAGTAAAAGTTTTCAAAAAGTTAAAGATTGAAGTTTTTGTTTTCTGTTTTGTTTTTACAATTAAGCCAAACTTTTATTAGAAAACTCTACTGGTTATCCCAATTGCAATTAATGCCCCTCCCTAACGGGTCAACTCATTTAGGTGCAATCTGGAATCATTTGGATTTAACATGATGTTATTACTTATTACCCTGAAACCAAGTGGCACAATGAGATATTGATTACTTTTAACCTTTACATCCAAGGATTCAAAAAAGGTCGGAGGAGGGGAAGTCTCCACTCCCAGCTGGCAAGCAGCCTTTAGGAGAATTCAAATGATTCCCGTTGGCTACGTAGACCCAAGATGAGTCTGTTCTCTGGACTGACGAGAAATGATGATTCTTTAGAAAATAACCTTCGGTCCACCTTTAGCATCCCATCTATGCATTGCGTGTTTGTAGTCTGTGGTCTCAAATGAGCTTCGCCCCAGAGCCAGGCTCAGGCTGTTAACCCCTGATCAAGCCCGGTTCCAGGAAGCATCTCTACTGGAAAGAGGTATTCAAGAGGGCGATTAAAGTGTGTGGTTTCCTGTAGCAGCCCGCACTGGAACAAACTCATCTCTGCAGGCTGAGATGGCTTGGTAGGTTCCCAGAAGCTGGACACAGTTGTTGGCCAGCAATGTTGGATACTTAGTTTTCTTTTGGTTTCCTTTTTTTTTTTTTTCCCCCTGTGATGGCATTTAGAAATTTTTTTTTTTCACTCTTGTGCCACTGAAAAGCAGTGAGTTCAAGGCAGGGTCCAGCAGAACCACAGACAAGAGAAATATAAACTCCGTGTGTGAGATTAATTTGCTGAACACTTGGCAATAGTCACTATTGCCAAGTCGCCAAGTTGTTCCAAGTTGTTCCGGAAGGTTGTTATTAATAGTATGTTTTCTGAGGAAAGTTCTGTCTGCTTTTGGAGCTGCATTTCTGTTGCCAAGGAAACTCCTTCAAGCACAGTTTTCTAGGAGCACACTGCTGCTTTTGTTTGCCAGTGTCCTATTCATTTATCTAAGTAATGTTTTACATGCGTCAGGCCCAGCCCCAAATGGCAAAGTTTTAGCCCAGTTAAGTTGTTTTTTCAAACATAGCTAATGCCTGCTATGATTTCCTCTTCTCTTTTCTCCACTCCTCTTTCTCACATCCAAACAAACCCCTCTCCCTGCCTTCTTCCCTATCTCTCTCCAATGTGCCCAGAGCTCACTGTTAAATATTTTTTTTAAGTTGTATTAAAGCAGACGGTTTTTACAAGTTTTTGATGAACTTTGATTTGAATAATAACTCCGTAGATTCTAGTATCCCTGCATCAGGCCTTCAAGTGTTAATTATCTTCTCACTCTAAAATTAATGTAGTCATTTCCCACTGACTCTTCTACCCATTTATTGAAGTGCGGAGGAAAACATGTCAGCATCTCCAGCCAGCCTTGTTGTTGTGATTAAGCGTGGTCACATGGCCCATCTCTGCCAAAAGGAGGGCCCTGAGAAAAGGTGACAAAGACAGTGATTTCCTGTCAGCAAAGAGTACGACAGGGCTGTCTAGAAGTGATGCAAATGAGGGAAACTGTCCCCCACAGCTTGTTTGATCCACTCTAGGCCACAGCTAGCCAGGCCCCAGAGAGAACTGCTGCAGCACAATGCCACAAGGCCAGCCCCAGAGCCAACGCACCTTCCGGACCGCAGCTCCCCATTGGAGACTGCTGGCAGGGCTTCCCTTCCTTGCCCTCTGCGGAGAGCCAACTGTTTCTTGGCATCCTACTCTCCAACATCCCTCTCCCCATCCCACGCCCCTTTTTCTTTTTCTTTTCTTTTCTTTTTTTTTAAGTAGATCAAATAGGAATTACAGGCTCCAGCAAGAACCATGATTCATAAGTTCGAGAACCATTCATCGACCTTTTTCTTTCCCTAAACATTGTAGAGGTTTGCCCACTCTCAAATTAGAAGGAGAAAAATATAACGTCGAGCATCCATATCAACCAGTGGTTCATTAAGGCTCAGATTAATGTGACAATTAATCTATGGGCTTCTGGAACTTTAATAAAACTGGAACAACAAATTTATTTCTAGATAGCAGTGGAGACAGGGTGGGTTTTATTCAGTTCTGGTCACCTTAAAAGTTACTAGATAATGCTATTTGAAAGATTATAATGATTTTAAGCATATTTTTTTTCTTATCTTACTGGGCTATTAATGTAACATACAATCAGGTTATCCAGTTAGCCAACTAGGGATGAGGTAAGTAAAAGTTACCATGTGGCTTGTGTTCCTGCTCTCCAGATATTTGACCCTGGCTGCTGCAATGACTAGTGACTTGTTTCACTTGGCACAATCAAGATGAAAGTGTAAGATTTGGTACTGAAATCCCAACAGGAAGCCCAGTTATCAGATTCTCATTTCTGTTCTATAAACCAGCATATAAAAAGGTAAATGTGGTGGATATTTTCTAATTCTAAACCCCGTCGCCACAGCCTGAGCCATGAAGCTGATTTACTCTACAGTTTGAGGAACTTGAGTTTAGCCATGAGAGTATCAGGAAACATCTGCAACTAATTATTTAGAGCCACCTCCATGCAGAGGGAATGAAAGGAATCTATTCCAGGGGCTGATCTTCGTGAGTTTATAAAATATAGGCATAGCGTGCTTAATCTGTTTTCTATGATAAGTCCGTAGCAATGACAACATCATTTTGGCACCGGCTGTCATAAAATAACACGCCAAGTATGTTCCATACATCTTCTTCTACTCTCTAGCTCTTTCCTCAGAATACCATAGCTCATACACATTTAAAGTTGCAAAGCCATTTAAACACACACCCAAATTCCCTACAGGAACGTTTTCCTGTGCTCCTCCAAAATGTGCTCTGTCCTCTAATAATTCTTTCCAGGCCAGCTCCCTCATTGCTATGTCTCAAATGCTGTTTGGGTTTTTCCTTAGTGTTTTCTTCCATGCTATTTCTCTGTTCCTGTAAGTCACCGCCGTTATCTCTGTTTGCTTGGTTAACTTTCATCAATAGGAGTCTCCCCTGGTGAGAATCTGTGCTCAAAGTCTCGAAAGTTTACCTGGCAATTAAGTCATTGAAATGATGTTACAAATCTCATGTTTTCAGCTTTGCTTCTAATAAACACTTAATAAGTATTCTTAACAGATGGTGTAAATGTGTGTCCAACGAGCTTAGCTTCTTCAAAGGAACTATTACAGTTTTTCTCATGGGAAATGCATTTCCTTCTTTGCTTTTGCCACCAGGAAACTCAACCTTCTTTTTTGTTAGCTGTGAAGGATGCTCCAGGCTATGCAGCTATGTCAGGCACACTGACTCTTCTCACAGAAGCAGCTTCTAGTGTGTGTGTATTTTCCTCAGTTCTGATTTGTTTTCTTACTTTAAAATGTTCTTTTGAAATGAAGTCTTGTTATGCTGTCTATTCTGAATAAATAAACTTTAAGTGATTCTCCCCTCCCCCCTATAAAGACTATAGGACTATGCTACTCCATCTGATACATTTTTTAAATATTTTGAATATTTTCATAAAAATTCTTAACAATCTGAAATCCATAGACATAAAGATTAAACAACATATTTAGTAACTACTAGACAAAAAAAAAAATAGATTTTTTTTTTTCAAACAGGACATTTAGATAATTCCGTAACAGAGAACAATACTGAAAACTGGCGTTGTTTCCATAAAATCTGCAGCTATACAATAAATATCTAAACAACAAATAACTAAATAAAATAACAAAAATTTAAAATTAAATATGAAAAAAGTTCCACTGTAAACCTCCTGGTACTAAGTCTTGGTGGGTATCTATTTTGGATTGTTTCCAAGCGGGAAGGGTTACTTTTAGCCCCTAGGAAATCATGTGACCTAGCATTGCTGTAGAACAGCTAAGGTACTCACTCAAGGCACACTCACGCCATTTGAAAGTAACCCTTGCTCAATTTTAACAATAATTACCAGACTCCAACTTCTGAGCTTGCATGTTGAGAGTAACCTTTCCTTTGGAATCCTGCATCATCCCCAGATCACTACTACCTCTGACATCTGCGTTTAGTAGGGTAGTGTAGACTAGGTGGAGGTCAGGTGGTCCAGAGAGGACACTCCCTTGAAGCGCTCCAAAGTCAGTGGTGACTGCTGGGGAAGTGCAGCAACAGAGCTCAGCTCTCCCATCGATGACATATTTCCAGGTCACTTAGTCTATAAAATGTGTAGGGTGGGGGGAGGTGACAGAGCTTCCCTGAGCCCAAGAATAATGTCCCCTTTGATCCGCAGAAATGAAAAAATAGAGCTTTTCCTTTGCAAGTGGGTTTTTAAATATTTCTCCATTAATAGTTAATGCACAAGCAGACCATTGGAGTGACAGCTCCTCACGATTAAGGATTCTGGCTCCGTAACTCTAGTCCAAATAGAAGCTGAACTTTTCGAAATCACGGTGGTTACTTTTGACAAATTAAATTGTCCTACTTAGGAAGGTAGAAAGAACGAAGAGAAAGAAGCCGAGAGGGCGGGAGCCATTTCTCCCAGTAGGCAATTCTCAGATTGAGGAAGAAAAAAGCAAGGTGGGATGTGGTTTGTATTTTCTAGGCTGAAGACACTGCCAGCGTTTATTAGAAAATAGAACTCTTATTCAGAGGTGGGGCAAGGGAAACGCTGGAAGTACGTCTTGTCATCTCAAAACGGGAGAGAAAATGTAATTTAGTAAATGGTTAATGTTTAATAAGAATTGAGTTGCTCTCAAGATGATACAGTTTAAAATTAATAGAAAGAGTCTTAAGTGTCTTACAATCTGAAAACAGGAAATGGCCTAAACAGAAAGTGTGCTTTATACTTCATGGCTGTGCTGAGGCTTCCAAACTATGTCACCTTGTATCAATGTCTCTTTTGCCTGTCGAAGCCCGTTCTTTCCCTGTGTATGTTCCTTTGGACTTGGCTGGCCTTGGGTAAACAGCATACAACAAGAAGTGGCCCCACTCAAGAGGTGGGCCGAATGGAATGAATGCTTCCACATCTGGGAGTTAAGGGTAGGGTGGGTGAGTTTCTAGCAGAGACCAAAGCATAGAAGCAGACGAGGAAAACAGCAGCTAGCATGGAAAGCGCCAAATGAACTTCACTTTCTAAGTGCTAGAAAGTCTAGGTTCTCTCTAAACTGACATTTCCAGTGTGGACCCTGGAGCTAGACAAATGCATGAATTGGACACAACCATCTGCCAGGGAAGGGTAGGGTGATGGAATAGAGCTACCCAGGGGTGGAGGGACAAAGTCCCCAGGTGCAAGTGGTAGCAGGGACAATGGCTCCCTTGCCTATGTTTACTTTAGTTGTTACCTTCACTTAACTCAAGAGTTACTTTAGAAATTTCATAGTTATCTCCTTCAATGCGCCACACAGAGCTTCATTTCCATTTGTCATTGTTGTTTTAGGGGTTTGAACCCAGGGCCTCACACATGCCACCAAACACTCTCCCTTAAAGTTACTCTCCTAGCTGGGACTGGGATTATAGGCATTCATTAGGCATGTACTCTCATGCCTGCTCTGTGTGTGTGTGTGTGTGTGTGTGTGTCTATGTGTGTATCTGTGTGTCTGTGTGTGTTTATGTATCACAAGTATGAAACAATTTCTCTTAATGTTAGCACTTGTTTTTTGTTTTTGTTTTTGAGACAGGGTTTCTTTGTGCAGCCTTGGCTGTGCTGGAACTTGCTCTTATAGACCAGGCTGGCCTCACACTCACAGAGATCTGCCTGCCTCTGCATCCCAAGTGCTGGAATTAAAGGCATGTGCCACCATCATCACTCAGCTAGATGTTAAGGCTTTCAACAAGTAAAAATGGCCAGCAAGATAGCTCAGCCGATAGAGATGGTTAGTGCCAAGCTTGAGTTTCTGAGTTTGATCCCTGGCTCCCACAGAGTAGAAAGTAAGAACTAACTGCCATCAATTGTCCTCTGACCTCCACGTGTGCAAAGTGGTACATGTACACACACACACACACACACACACACACACTGTAAAAAATATAAAAGGAAGTGAAGATAAGTATGATAGTTTAGAAATGGCCTGAAGTGGGCTCATGTCATCTTACATTGTCACAGCGCCTCAGGAGTAAACCCTCTGTAGTGGGAGGTGCGGTCTCACAAACTCTCCCCACTGGTGCTTTTAATAAGAAATTTGATAAAGCGTTGATAGGCAGGGGTGGTGGAAGCCAATATGAAGATAAAATTGATCAAGGTGGTCTCATGGCATTTTAAAGCCTAAAAATGGCCTGGGAGCAATTAAAGAGCTCCACTCCTTCAGGAGTCTCTCTGATTGATAGGTTATAATGTCTCCTCTAATAAGCCACCAGGATGGTGGAGTCCCCTAAAAACAGATTAGAACAGAGAAAGGGAGAATTGAAAATGCTGACCTGACCCGGAAAGCCCTAGGGAGTCTTGGGCAAGATTTCAAACTAACTCTCCTCAGTCAGTTTTTCTAACATAAAAGCCACACTTCTAGAGGATTCCTAGCTCCATATCCTCAGGTTATTTTGGAAGTTTCCAGACCTCTAAGACTACCTGGGGATCACGTTAAGACCCTGCAGGCCTGTAGTGTTTTTTTCCCTAGGTTTCTTGATTCTATTTTCTTTACATACCAAACGTCAAGAGAAGATTTGCCTATGTTGAACACCTAAAAGCAGAAGCACAGTGACAGGTTGAGTCACAGATGACAACAACACAGTGTGGAAAATGTTTGGGAAAATACTCTAACCTAGACATCCTGAGTGGGTGGAATAATCACCCTCTGAGGGCCAGAATGGGAATTCTCAGACAGCGCACTTACAAGGAAACCACAAGAAAAAGACAACTGGTTTTTTCATTCAGTGATTTCCTATTAATTGTGATGTAAATTATATAGCTGTGATTCTGACAAAGAACAGCACTGTTTCAGAAAAATAGTGGCTTATATGCAAAATACAAAATGCATCAAGAAGAAATGTTATTTGGCAACGTGACTGCAATAAGTTCTGAGCTAATGGTTTAGAAGTAAAATATTTTTCTAGCACTGTAGTAATATAGATTTGTAAGCATTTTTCCTATGTAATTTCCGATCCTGACATGAGATGTAAGATAGCCTAGCTTTAGTTAACATGAGTTGGAAAGTCTTACTCAAACAAGGCTATGTCAGGGAATATTTTGGGTTGTATGGGCAGCTATCCTACAGGAAACAGAAAAGTCACTGCAAATCTCCAAGACTCTACAGAATTCTTCAGAGAGTGAAATGTCCCCATTTGCTGACTCCATAGGGAGCCTATATCTTTTCTTAACTAAGACAGGTCCCAAGGGACAATAATTAATGTCAATCACACTCCGTTAAAGTCTGTGTCTCTCTCCATAGAGGAGGCCAAAGTTAAAGTACCTTATTAAAGAAGGCTTACCTAAAATGGTACCAGGGAAGGAGATAACTTTTATTTGACCTTGAATGTACTTCTTATTCTGTAAGGGTTTTTAAAAGCTAGAGGGTAGTTGTTTCTTGCCATCATACTGTTGCTAATCCTGTGGATAGTTATTAATTTTATTTTTTATGATTCACAATCTGCTCTTTGAAATATGCCATATGCTCAAAGCAATTCAAGGATGACAACTGTCAGAATTACTCCAATAAAAATTGCTTAAATGAGGAAGATTTACTGCAGCCTGATATTTCGTGGAACACCCCTCTTCCTTCCCCCACAGCCTTTTCAGGGACTACGAAGCTTACAGACTATTTTTCCTCCAGTTTGAAAAAAAAAAAACCCATGATTGTATTGGAAGGACTTCTACGACTATGTAAGTAGGATTGGCAAAACACACTAGCTTAAGGGGGATCTGGCAGGCATGGGAGTGATATTGATGGTTATCAGATGGATTGCCTGAAATCAATATGAATTCTTCAACCACTTGAAAATGCACACACTTAATGACAGTATGCTGCATGTGTCACAAACATACCTCAAATGGCGTGAGCTCTATACTTTGGTAACAACAAGTCCAAATGAAGGCACATTTCCTTCTTCTCTCAGATGATCTGAGGGGTGGACCAAATCCACCTGAGTGCTCCAGTTAAAGCACATACTGTTAAGCGTTACCAGCCTGGTCTATCTTTCGTTCTGTTTCCATCTTTGTATTAATGCAGTTTCATTTATCGCTATTCATCTCGAAGAGAAAGCTTTGTCCTTCTTTAGAATTACACCAAACAGAATGTGATAAAGGGAATTTTCTTGCAATTATGATGTCGGTGCAGCCTGTCAGCACACTAGGGATGGAAATGAGTTTGGGACAGAGGAGGGAATTCTAATAGGAACTATGATACATACGGTGAACACAAAGATTCCCTGAGAGAGAGAGGCTCGCCAGGCTAATCAGATCTCCCACAGCAAAGTAAAAGCAGGAAGGGTAGCTCTAACCTTGTAAAGATGCTGCTGCTGTTCCTCTGACATCATCAGGTCGTGGCTGTCCATCACAAGGGACTCCATGTCAATCAGCCAATCCCAGAGCTCCTGGTATTCTGAATCAAAGTCCAGAAGCCTGAAGATAAGGCACAGAAATGTATTATGCATAAATACAGTGTAGTTGTTAAAAATCTCATGTTAGGATAATATATTCTTGAAAACCCCATGATGTTCCTAGGTCAATACCTGTAAAAG
Source organism: Acomys russatus (assembly GCF_903995435.1). Lineage (NCBI taxonomy): Eukaryota > Metazoa > Chordata > Mammalia > Rodentia > Muridae > Acomys > Acomys russatus. The sequence continues at coordinate 64,401,963 of NC_067137.1, read as the reverse complement.
GAGAAGGAAAACTCCTCTGTGTGGTTACGTTGCGGGGGGCAGGGGGCACAAAGTAGGAAGTCGAGGCTGTGGCACAGCCACTTCCTAGATTCTGAAGGCACAACACGCAGTTGCTGTGCTCACTCCTGAGCCACATCATGGCTCTTGCCATGTACTAACCCTCGCTAAACAGAGACCATGACCATGTCCTTGAAAAAGAGCTCACCATCTCTTCATGGGCTAAGAAATGGAGGCTCAGTGATTGGCTGAAGTTTTCGTAGTCGCAGATCGGGGGTGGAAAAAACAGTACTTTCAAAATCTGAGTTGCTTTCTCATTTACATTTCCTAGATGTCACACCTCAGGGTTTATTATTAAATTATCATCTAGATTTTCAACATTGACAACATATGCTAACAAATCCACAACATTATTTTCACCAGAAAATGACTCATTCATTCATCTGTCCCTCTGCTGTCTACCTGCCTATCTCTGCAGACATATATCCTACATTTATTGTCATGGGTGAGTAGCTAGCATTGCATCTTAACACTCAGAGATAGGCTTGAGTGACTCTGGTAAGCCAGTGAAAACCAGTGGCAGATCCAGTATTAGACAGGTGTTCCCCACAGACATGCAGGAAACAAAGGTAAGGACAGGAAGTCAAAACAATGAATCTTTGAATAGCCAGCAATCATTAAAATTCAAAGGAGGATCACTATGGTTTTCAACAAAATAAATCATTAGAATAAGGAGCTTAAAAGGATTAATGTGATTCTCTATTGAAAGCCTGGTGAATAAGTAAAAGCCTAGATTCTTCTAAAACACTGTGATCAGAAAATGAAAGTGCAGGATGAAAACTGTGACTTTGTCCTCCCACCTCCAAACCACCCCTAAGAGAAATACTACAGTTTTGTCAAACTCAAAGAGGGCAAACTCCCCATTAGTGCTCATGAAGTAGTGACTTCAGCTGTGAGTGTGATTAGCTGGGGAATTTTATTAATGCTCTCTTCTTGTCTCTCTATGTCAGATTGCTTTTCAAGAAAATGCATACCATACACTTCATCTTAATAGATATGTCAAACAAGTTTAAGGTGGATCTGGGAGTGGGAAAATGAGATCTGGAACTGTCTATTTTGCTGCACTTGTTTTTGCATAATTATAAAGCTCCTTGAATGAGGAACCGATTAGTACGCGTTCACTAGATGCCTGTGGTATGCAGAGCTGATGCACACACAAACGTCAGCAGGTACAGTGGCCTAGGGCAATGCTTTTCACACTCAATAAAGATGTAGGCACAGCTGAAGAGTCTACAAAAATGGAGGTACTAACTAATACTTGGGGAGGAGGATGCAATTCTGCATTTCTGACAAGTGTTGTCAATGCTTTTGGCCCATGGACCACACTGTGGGTAGCAAGGTGTTTCTTTCCAGTATACTCGAGAAATCTAAATTCCTAATCAAAATATTCAGCCATGACAAATCAACCACCATAAGATGGTAAATAAACCACCAAGATTTTAAAGGTAAGTTTGTGAATAATGAAGACTAAATAAGTATATGGCTACTAAGAAATGCATCCTAAATTATGGCGACCATTTACTTCCCTTTCCAGTATCTTATCAATAAAATTGGGTAAAAGTGAGATACCACCCTCAAAATTTGGTGAGTAGGATCCAGAGGAATATTTAAAAGCAAAGGGAGAAAGAAGCCAGCAATCAGTCCTTTGTGTAAGTGGGCTTGGAGAACATGAGCCAAGGAAAGACACCAGGGGCAGATGCTTCAACCTATTTCCCCTTCTCTTTTGGCCCAAGTTCTTGAGCGCAGGCATGGGAGGCAGGCTGAGGCAGAGGCAAGCAGCACGGAATCCTCACTCCAGCTCCTGCTAGGAGCTACAGAAGGAGCTTGCCTTATGTGGTGCACCTGCAGCAAGCAGCAGTGAGATTAAGGCTGTCTTCGATACTCTGTTACCTAATCTCCTCCCAGAAAAAAACTCCCAAGATCTCTGAAAGTTTAATGGCTAAACTGGACAGAGGTGTTTCCATGGTAACAAAGGCACGGTGGACGTAAGGACAGGGAGGCAGGAGACCAGCATGTAATGCCAGGCTTCTTAGAGAACTGGTAGGACCAATGAGGGCTGAGATGGGGCTTAGTCGGCAAGAATTCCCCTAGGGCCGGACCAAGCCAAGAGATAACGAAAAGTGAAATGGCCACGGTTGTCCAACTTGCCTGAGCCTCCAGCTAGCCTGTACTCAAACCCTGTTTATCCACTGCATTCAAGAGTCAGTCACAAGGTCATGGAAACCTCTATTTGCTCAGCTGTCATCTTGGAGAAAAGAAAGGAAGAGAACTGGAGATCTGAAAACTTGAGCATCAATGAAGACACACCTCCCTAAGGAGAATAAATTAGGTAGGGAGGTGATCATGTATTTAAAGCTTCATGCTGATCTTAAAATGTGTCCTTTTCTTACTCTCCCAGGTTGTCTCCCAGTTAGGTTTGGGTTGCTGTGACAAACACCACAACCCAAAGAAACTTGCTGGGGTCCAGAGTGTTCATTTCCGTTTGCAACTTACAGTCCGTCATCACAGGAAACCAGAACAGGAACTCAGGACAGGACCCTCAAGGCAGGAACTGAAGCAGAAGCCATGGAGGGATTTTCTTAATCTTAGCCATTCTGATGGAGCTAAAGTGAAATCTCACGGTAATTCTAACTTGCACTTTGCAGGGAGTTAGTGAGTTAGCTTTTTATTATTTTGTTTTTCCTTTGGTGTATTTTAAGGATGCATTTCTTTATTTAAACTGATGGCATATACTTAATGCTCAGTTGATTAGGCACCTTCATATTCCTTTCAGCCATTTTTTTCTACATGAAAATTAAAGGAAATTTATGAACAAGAGAATTATTAATGAATAGACTTGAAATAAATGTAGAATATATGCAGGATCATAAAAGGCTTTGAACCATGGAAAGTCTCCCACTGGCTTTTACTAGGCCTGCCAAACCTTTCCTTCCTATTAGTCCCACTAGCCAGGATCTTAGAGAAAGCTATCTGTTACTTCTGAACACAGCTCTGAGCCGTTGATCCACACGGGAGACCTGAGCATGGGACGAACCTCACGGAAATACTCCGAATGTCTTCAAGACACACTCTTCTTCATGGCTAAGGTTATGTAGGTTTTGATATCACATTTGTGAAATCATTTCACAAGTAATTTGTAAATGCTTTGGTAACATATTTTGGTTCTTTGGTGTAGAGTTAGCACCAATGTTTTATATATATATATATATATATATATATATATATATATATATATATATATATATATATATATATCACCAAATAGTTCTAATACAGAAAACAAGAAAGTTCTTTTTAAAGGCATTTATGCCTGATAATATTGGCTATGTGTTAATTTATAAGTTTATGGGAAAACCTTAGCTTTTTTCCTCCAAATTTAGTGAAATCAAATAAATAACTTTGTAGCAAATCAGAAATTGATTACTGAATTTCTTTGGTGATTCTTACAAAATATTCTGAAATGTCTACAATTTTGTGTGCTTACTATTGTAGAAAACCTTGTGGGCATGGAAGACATTAGGACTTTCCTCTCTTTATATTACTTTCAAAGATATATGCTTTGCAAAAGATTTGATGAAGAGGGAACATATTCCAAGCAACGTGTCAGCTACAGTGCAGTAGACAGAAAGGTCTCATTTTGTTACTGCACTGCAGTGGTACCACAGAGCCAGTTAGCAGCTCTTTATCCCCTTGAAGCACATGCCAATTCCATCAGCTGAATTCACAACCAGGTTTTTTTCTTGACTTTTTAGGGAAAAAATACACGAGATTCTCTTTTTAAAGAGAAAAAGGCAACTGATAGGGTGATTAAATGGCAGGAAATTTTATGAAGGACTGCATTCCTATGAGCACATGAATACTCTTTTGGAGTATACAAAATTTTATTGTAATTATCAAGGTTATTATATTGACTCATTATATAATCTCCTTGATTATATATTGTATGATGGGAGCAATGCATATGTGCATGAGGGCATAGATGCATATGAGGACACATGCATTGATGCAAGTGGTCAATACTATCTTAGTTATTGTTCCTGAGGGGCCATTTCCTGCCTCTTCTCTCTTCTTACTACCTTTTTTTTTTAATTTTTGAAAATAGTTATTTTTCACTAAAGATGTCTAGTTATGCTGATACGAAATATGTAGTTTTCATTTAGTAACTAACAAACATATTTTAAATATCTCTACTTTCATTTATAAGTTTGGTAAATATCAATATATGGAATCTACAAAAGCAAATTCTTATATTTGTAATTATTTATTTTATTTTTTAAGACTATAATATAATCAACCACAACATTTCCTTTCTTTGTTCCTCCCTCTAAACCCTCATTGACCTGGGGCTCACTAATTCAGTTAGACTGTCTGACCAGTAGGCCAGAAGAGGACTCCCATGTCTGCCTCCCTAGTGCTGGGGTTATAAGCATGCATAATTCACACTTGCCTTCTTATATGGTGTCTGGATTCTGAACTTGGGTGCTCATTCTTGTGCAGAGAGCACTGTATGAACTGTTTCCCTCGCTTATCTCTTAAGATTCCTAAACAATCTTAAGACTCTTCCTTCTATTCTAAGAAGATGTTACGTTCTCTGTAAAAATGTTATAAAACAAATTCAAATATGTTGTATGAAAGTACAACAAAGTGACCATATCTTGTATGTTTTCCTTTACATAGTCTTTCTTTAAATTGTCATATACCTGTGTTGAATTGGTTGGCAATAAAAACAGAAAGTAGTTGTGTTTGTTTTTCAGTGCTAGGGACCTAACTGGGTATGTGGTCATGTCTACCAAGCAAAGGCTTTTTCATTGTTTTATCCCCAGGACCTGAGAGTTGAACATTCTGTTCTAAATATGATATTTCCATTTTAAGAGGTTTAAAAGTTTAATCATGGGAATAAAAAGTCTTCTAACTCAAAGTCAGTTTTTGCTAGACAATTGTAGAACCAGGATTGTGTTTAGTTGATAGTTATATGGAGGTTTGAATAAGAATGGCCTCTGAGGCTCATATGCTAGAACACGTGGTCACCAGGGAATGGCACTGTTTGAAAGGATTAGAGGGTGTGGTCTTGTTAGAGGAAGTGTGTCACCTGAGTGGGCTTGGAAGTCTCAAAAGCCCCGGATCCCTCTCACTGACTGCAGATCACAATGTCGCTCTCGTTTACTTCTCCAACACCGTGCTCACCGTGCCTGTGGCCATGCTCCCCCGTCAAGATGATAAGGGACTAAACCTCTGAAACTAAGCAAGCCCCAATGAAACACTTTCTTTCATAAGAGTTGCCTTGGCCGTGGCATCTATGCACAGCAATAGAACAGTGACTAAGACAGAGAGAAGAGGCAAGGCCATTGAGAAATGTACAGGTGTTCCTTTGGCATTATTCCTAAGTTTGTGTTTAATAACTATAACTGATTGCCAGAACGATTTCCCATCTTCGTGCTCACCATTCCACTCTGCCCATTTTACTGTTAAAAAAGATGCCAAGACATCATTTAATAATAATAGAAAAATACTATCAGGTTGATTTGGTATGTTTTCCCCCGTAGATAGAATGGCAATACACATTTGTGAGGCTAGCATAGTTTCAGGAATGACTCTTCCTTCTCTTGAATCCTGATGGGAATTCTGTCTGACTGGCTAAGTGTTTAATACACAAATGCATTCAGCCTTTGGTATTTAAAGTGGGCATCATTAACTCAACATTTCAACTTAAACTTTGCTTAAACAATAAAGTTTTACCCAAGTGAAATCCATGGGAGGTGGGTGTGAATATATGAGGTCTTCACTAAGGAATTTTGATTAAAACAGACAACCAAATTAAGAAATCATTAAATTATAGTGATTATAGGTTGAGGAGAAGATAATACTAAAATAACCATTGTTTTTCTACTTTAAGATAAGTATTATATATGTATGTACATGTATTATATATTTAGTTTATACATATACATACACAGACCTTTTTTATACTTAATGGTTCACACTAACATATATCTAAAAACACCTACCTGTACTAAAAGATTTATTAAATGATCTAAGTTTCCAAGTATCTTTAGTATATTGACTCTTTTCTCAAATATTCACTAAGTATTCACTGTTCACATTATTTGAGCAGGGAAGTTTGTCCCTGGTTTTTAAAAAGGACACAAAAGAAAGTGGGAAAAAAATTTACAAAAATATAATTTAAGTGTTTTACTGAAGGAAAACACTAATAATAGCTTGGAGTTTCCCACTAGCCTCCACTCCATAAAGAATGTAAGCACAGAAGAGGGATGTAAAGTGGCTTTCGGCCCAATCATAGTGACTTAAAGAATAAAATTTAGCTTTCCAGGCATGGACCCTAATAGGCACAATTGTATATAGAATTCCTTTCCACTCTAAACATATTAAAGTGTGGACACTAATTTACTATTTTGAATGAAAAGTCACGACCAAATTCCTTGGGAGAAAATGAGCCTGACTTTGCCATTAATAAATAGAAAGAATTAGAAAGAATATGGGGTTCTTTTCAGCAGCATTCCCCTCCTTCCCTCCCCGATCTGTCTGTCTGTGTGTCTGTCTTCCTGTCTGTCTGTCTGTCTGTCTCTCTCTCTCTATCTATCTATCTATCTATCTATCTATCTATATGTGTGTGTGTGTGTGTGTATGTGTGTGTGTGTGTATGTGTGTGTGTGTGTGTGTATGTGTGTGTGTATGTGTGTGTGTATGTGTGTGTGTATGTATATATATGTGTGTATTATATATGTATACAAACATATATACAAATGTTTTATATATAACACAAATATATATATATACTCATACACAGACATGAAAATATATTTAAAAAGTAAAGTCAAGGATAGAAACTTGTTAATAATTGGTCTTCATTCCTCATAGACCACCTGTCACTGAAATAACAGACATAATTCATATACTTAGAAATGCCCACATAGACTTCTGCATGGCTGGGAGGAAGTCAAGCTCTTAAACAAATCTTCAAGAAGTCACTGGACTAAAAAACTTTGTGAAAACTATTAGAAATTTGGGAGAACGGAGGAAGAAAACTATACTTCTGAACAAAAAGCAAGAGACACGGCCTGTTCTCTTTAGAAATGAGTGTTCATTACTGTGTGCACTGATAGGTTCAGGATCTAGGCCGGCTATTTGCATGCCAGTGTGGCTTTGGGAGCTCAGGCCTTAGTAAAGAAGTCCACTTTACTTTTGTTTTGTTTTGTTTTGTTGTTTTTGTTTTTCTGTTTTTCGAGACAGGGTTTCTCTGTGTAGCCTTGGCTGTCCTGGACTCCCGTTGTAGACCAGGCTGTCTTCGAACTCACAGCAATCTGCCTGCCTCTGCCTCCCGAGTGCTGGGATTAAAGGCGTGCACGTCCACTCAACTTTAAGTATCGCTAGTTTTCAGATGTTTAATAAGAAATATTTATCTTTGAGTTAGGACAGGAGTCATATGCCATGACCTGAAAATAGCGCTCTGCTGCCCAGTCTCTAACAGAATTCTGGTAGCAAAAGTTCTCGCAAGAGGACTTTGTCTCCAGGGAGCTGACCCTGTTCAAAGGGCGCCGCACGTGCACGCAGGCTTTCAGTCACTTACACAACTATGCCTGTATCTTTAGACATTATCGCGCAGCTTGCATCCAAACCCTGCCTTAAGAGCGTAGATTCTCTTCCAGAGACGTGACACAGATACCTTGCTTTCAGTTAAAGAACAATAGGAGAGGGGTTGGCGGAGTTCTCGGCGACAGAACACTTCTGTATTAAGTACGAGGGCTTGGGCCTGAATCCTATGCTGTAAAACAAGCAACAGAAGGACCCATAGGGAAGCGTGTTAGGTGCCTTCTCATTGCTGTGACTTAGGAGATTTGTTTTCGACCAGTGGCTCACAGAACTTCACTCAGTCATGGCAAGAGAAAACGTGGAGGAATGACTCCATGGCTGTGGGGACGTGAAGTGGAATTCCTCACATGGACACTGGCCCAGGAAGCAGGGGATGAACATGAGGCCCTTCCTCAGTGACCATGTCTCTCCTCACCAGGTCTCCAGGTCTCAAAATTTCCTCAACTTCCCAAAACAGCGCCACCACCTGGGCACCACACGTTTGAAGACATGCCACAGACATTTCACATTCAAATAACAAGGAGAAATTTCTGTCCAGTCTTAGTGACTAAGAGCTTGCTTCAAACTGATATTTATTATTTATAAGACTATGCATTGATAATGAAGTGAAATTTTATTTTTTTCTTTGGAGAGTGGAATCTTAGAGACAAACCCCAGCCATTCTTGAGGGTATGCATAAAATATTCACTTCTAAATTTTCTTACAATTACTTTATTTTTGCCCAACTTATCTTAGTGAAAATAATTTTGAAACTGACTCGAATCCTTTGAGGAAGAAGATGGGAGAATGATCAAAGGAAGTAATTTTAAAATGTTTCTGCTCCGCATGCTACAATGTGTTTGACTAGTGTTGGGTTTCAGACCCAGGACAAGCAGCTGAGGAGCCTTTTTAACCAGGTTCTCCCAGCATCCCTCACTCCGTAGCTGCTCAGGGCATGGCTGGCATACCCTGCCCTCTGCCCTGAACTTTCCAGTCCAGGGGAGGGCTTCCCCTCCCCCAAAGAATCTTCACTATATAACCTAGACGTTTTGATTCTCATGCTCTCTCTGGTTTTCTCCCTCTCTCCCTCCCTCCCTTTCTCTCCCCCTTGGGAGACCTACATTTAAATACTTTAATGTGTCTTGAAGTAATACATTTCACCAGTGGAAGAAAGAGCGCTTATCAATTAGGTCTATCTTAGGTGCTTTCTCAAGGTTTGTTAGCACCTTTACCTGTCTCTAGCATCCAGCAATACTCCTGCCATTGAAGTCATACCTCCTTGCAGAGTAGACTTTCAATCTTTTCTGATTTGTTGCTTGTCAGCCCCTGGTATGGATGGGGTTAGAACATTACTAGAAAACTGCCTAAGTCTCTACATCTAATGAATTTACATATATTCAAAGAATATAATCCTGCGATACCAAGTAATTACGTTTCTCTTGTCTTGTGTTTTCTGTATGTTTTAACACTCAAAGTGCTATTTTTAGTAATGTGCTGGGCTTCAGTGATCTTCCTTTGCTTTATTCTCCTGGGTAGCTGGGGAGATAGGCACACAACATTGAGCCTGGCTGTTTTTGCTTTTTTGTCCACATGTTGCACTTTAATAATACTTGTAATCACCCTAGAAGGAGCTAAAAGGATCTGAATCAAACACTGAGCAGCTACGTACTACATTGGCATAGAGTAAGACTCAGGAGGAGTAGAAATGAAGCAAAGATGGATGGTTTATTGGAGATGTCTAGTGATTTGGCCCATTTGTAAGGATAATTTCAATACTGGGACAGGTAAGACACGGTATTTATTTCGATGACTCGTGGAAAGTCCATGGAAAATATTTTATGTAAGCACATTCCAAAACTACTCATTAATCAGGAATTCAAAATGCTCTTTGTGGGTTGTTGGAGGATGGCAGGGGATAGGCATTGACTGAACACAACTGTTTTTGATTGGATGGAAACGTGCAGCCTATTGCTCGGTAGAAAGCCAGAAGATCACCCGAGGCACTGAAACCCAGGGTGATTACATCTCCTCTCAGGTGTTTAAAGCCACTCAGCGTAGCTTACTGCTTAATTAATTTAGAGAAACAAACCTGGTCTTTAATCAAGCAATATTTTAACTAGTGATTCATTTCTTTTCACTTGTCAATACCAGTTCTCTTTGGGGGATGTTGTGTGAGCATCTCTGTCTGTGTTTTCACACTACCCAGGAGGCATGTCTTTTCCTCATCTTTCCCTTCCCACTTTTAGCCTCTCGCCGTTTCATCCAAGCCATTGTGTATGAATAACTTGTGCATGGTTGGAAAGCATGTTATGCTGACGTCTAGTGTGATGAGGGCGTGACACTTGCTTCCTTCAATATAAGATACAACCCTTAGCTACATCTCCCCTACCCCGAACCCCAGTTTCCAACAAGCATTGTTCAATTTCCTCAAGATGCAAGGAAAGCCTTACACAGGCAGGAATAATAAGGTATCTTCTAAAATCTCTCTTGGGAATCCTTACTGGCCCAAGCACTCCGAGTTGGGAATCATCTCTGTGTGCTTCTTCAGTGCCAAACGATTCACAGCGCTCTTCGAGGTACACCCTCTGCACACTTGCTGTCTAACAGCTACAGGCTCGCCTCCTCTGTCCCTTTCCTCCCCACTTCCTCATTTGCTACAATGTATATATCATTTCAGGTAGCTCAAACGTTCCTTTCTCTCCTAAGTCTCCTTTACCCTTTCAAGTCAGGCTGCCTTAGTCAGCCTAATAGTCCTGTGGTACCGGGTATTTGGAGCTCTGTCCATGGGTTATGACGTATCTAAGCCAGTGGTTTTCTTTTCCTCTTCGTCGTCCCTCCATCCACACGATAGAGATGAAAGCTTTTGCACATTTTTGCATTCCTGGTATCTCGCACCACTCCAACACCATGTTTGCATAATAAATATTTCATCAACTGATTCTCACACATATTTTTGTATTTTCGTATGTAATCGTCACATCTTCTTGTTGCAGAAATGTGCATGAGTAGACGAGGATGGTGAGTCCCATTTTATATACCAATAATGGGTCTTGGAGAGTTTAAATGTCTTAATCAAGGCACATGGTGCCACTGAAATTCTAGTCTTACTTTCTAACCTGGTACATGTTCTCATTGAAGAACACAGATTAGAGAGAACGCATGACTGTCTCTAGAGATTAATATTATTTGCGGTTAGAAGTGTTTTGAGCATATCTAATAACATCGATAAGTTATAGATTTTAAGTATTTTAAAATTCTAGCTATACAATGTATCTTGATTCTATCTGCCCTCCACTCCTTTCCTCCAACTCTACCACACCACCCCAAGACATCTCCCTCCCAACTTCATGCCTTCTGTTTTATTGTTTTAATAACCCATTGAGCCCAGGTAGTACTGCCCATGTGCACATGGTGTAGGGTTATCCACAGAGCCATGGACAGCTTGTTAGTGGCCACACCCGGAAAGAAAAATGATTCTCTCTCCTCCAGAAGGCATCAGCAGGCAGTCTCTTCCAGCCTCATTAGCTCCTCTCCTCAACAGCCATTTGACCTCCATGACGGCATGCCTATTCATGAACATGCTGGAATTTTAACTTGCTTGCTCTTGTGAAGATCTTGTGCAGACAGGAGCTTTAGCTTAAAGATGGGAAATAATGGTGAACTATATAGCCCTCAGTTACTGTCAGCTAGGATACCACCTGGAATTCTCCATTCTGTAGGTTTTGTTTTGTTTTGTTTTTAAAAAGAAGTTTTGTGTAGCATATTGGCAAAAGCTCTAATTGAAATAAAAAGTTATAACTACCACAGTGCCTCAGCTTCCCGTGTACTCAGATTACAGCCACAGACGTGTATTATTATTACTCTTGGCCTCTTAACTAAGCTATGTGTAAATTTTCTCTTACCAATATATTCTTTATACTTCTTTCAGAATACTGGTTTTATGGTGTGTGTGTGTGTGTGTGTGTGTGTGTGTGTTGCATGGACATGGCTGTACTTGCCTATGTGCTCCCATGTAGAAGCCAGAGCAGGACCTCAGGTGTTGTCCTCCATCATTTTCTGCCTCATTTCCTTAGACAGGGTATCTCACTGAACAGGAAATTCACTGTTCTGGCTAGTTGGGCTAGCCTCTGACTTCTCAGAGATGCACTTACCTCTGATATCACACTGCCACCCAAAGCTGGAGTTTTGGGGCTGCAAAATCATGCCCAGTTCTTTATATGGGGACTATGAATTCAAACTCAGGTCCTTAAGCTTGCCAGTCAGGTACTCTATCCCACTGAGCCATCTCTCTAGCCTCTAGAATACCGTCACTTCCTTCCTTTACTGTTTTAGCTGTTTTCACATACTACTTCATTTAGGGAGACATGTTTTTTATCATTTCCAAGCCTGGATGATCCTCCATTGAGTTATATTTAACTGTCAAAATTCTTCATGTTGTTGACTTTATATCCCCAATGCCTTGCATGTCCTCTGCTTAAGAGGTGCTCAATTAATATTCAGTCTTTAGCGACACCAAAGTCATTCAAGCAACTGGGACATCAGAGTGCCTTGTCCTCTCTCATTCCCTTTATCCCACACTGTGCTGAGGATTAGTCTATTAATTATATCTTCCATCTTCAGTCTTATTTATAACCATATTTTATATTAATTCCTAACCTGAAAAATCTTCATTGCCCAAAGAGTGTGCCCCAAAATTCCAGAAATCACTCTTGAAAGCTTGTTCGCTTAGGATGTCTGTACTGTCTATTCCCAAGTTCTCCAAATTTATAGGTCTGAATTGAAATCCTGAAATGGCATTTTAACAAATTCACAGATGGCATCGATGTTGCTGTCTCAGAGAACACACTTTAAAGATCACTGAAAAAGAATCTCAGTAACTAATAAGTTTTAGGCCTAGTCATTACCCCCACCTCAGGGCCCACCCCCAGCCCCCACCCTAGCCCCCACCCCAAACTGCGTATAGAAGGAAAATTTTAGGCTGGTGGTGCATGCAGGTGGATCAAGTAGGTTAAGGAAGGGGTTACTTTTGGCTTTAAAGTTCCATCAGTGATCATGGCTAAGACCATATGCTCAGTGATTAAACCCCGGATCTGGAGTTAACCTTCTCAAATGTTCTTCTTCATTCCTTCAACATTCTATCTTGTTTTCCAGAGGTGGGGAGAGGGGCACACATCAGCAATCTAGTGACCCTCTTGACCTTTGCACCCTCTCTGCTGGCTCCACATCAGCCTCAGTTACTTAGTCATGTGAGCACCTAGCATGTGCCTGGCAGCACACCAGATTCAAGGGACAGTGAGCTGAGTGCAGAGACACTGCTGTGCCTCATGCAGCCATCTCCTCAGTTTTGAGAACTCCACTTCCCCTCCCCTACAGCAGAGCTAAATACCAACGTAATACTACACTAAAAGTATAGAACTATGCTCTGACTTTGTAAGTGATGATAAGAAAGCACTTTTCAGATTGCAATGAGAATTCTCTCACTTCCAGGGCCCTCTGTTGTCATCCTTGGCCTGCTCCAGTTCTCCTGGACACAGTCCACGTTGAATTCTGCTGTCCAGAAATGGGCCTCTAACCCTCCCATGTTACTAACTCAATACTTAAAATACTTTCTACCATTTTGATTATAGGTCTGCCTGTTTGTAAAACTAAACTGTGCATTTCTAAGTGTAAAGGTCATCCCACTTCCTCCCAGCCAATCTCCACTTTACTCAGAGCTTGACTACAGAATGCACTTAAAAATATTGCTCAAATGAATGAGTTTATTTGAGTTGTCTAAGGGTTTTGTTCCACTTTTTGGAACTCTTGAAGTCTTTGGATCCATGAGCTTCCTCTCTCATCTCCAAGTAGCCGAGCTCACAGCCAGGCATCATCACACACACTGTTTTGCAGGCATTTGCCAAAAACATATCCATGTAATAAAATATCCTTAAGACTATCGTAGGGGCTGGAGAGATGGCTCAGAGGTTAAGAGCACTGGCTGCTCTTCCAGAGGTCCTGAGTTCAATTCCCAGCAACCACATGGTGGCTCACAACCATCTATAATGTGATCTGATGCCCTTTCCTGGTCTGCAGGTGTACATGCAGTCAGAGCACTATATACATAATAATAAATGAATAAATTTTTAAAAAGTTTCCCATGGTAAGTTTTATACAGCATGGAATTTGCACAATGCAGAGTTTATGATAAAAAGTCTGTCAAGGGTACAGTCCAAACCTCAGAGAGGAGGTTGAATGACTTGTTGGGTTATCTGTTTTTTTGTTCTGTTGTTGCTGTCTGTGGTGGTAGTTTTGGAGACAGGAACTTGCTGTTTCATAGAATGCCCTCAAACACTATCTGTCTCCTTCTCCTGCATGCTAAGATGACAGGCATACAGCCACGCCTAGCAGCCATTATATTCATGACCCAAGGTTCTGAACTGTGATTTTTAGCTCTATCTTAAATCTTCTATCCTGGGCTAATGAATCATTGAGTTGTTGGATATTTTGATTCCCTAATTTATATGTTGAACAAAAGGCATGGCTAATGATCTAAACTAAGTTTTCTCACTGTATCCTTAAACTTTATTTAAAAAGTGAAATCAGATAACCTCTTTGTAGGAAGAAAAGAGAGGGCTACTGTTTCTGAAGCACACAGGATGCAAGCGGTCTTGCTAAGCCACATGTAGGGCATTGAACCACACACAGTGGGCCCTCAGCAAAGACTTACTTGATGAAAGAAAGAAAACGATCAATACTGCTCTCACTTAAATAAAAAGTAACAGCGTTTATTTCCCTGAAGTATCACAAAGAGCCGTATATTGCAGGCCACCCAGAAGTCATGGTTCCACGATGGGACCATGAGGTATAAGCCATCATGTATACTCAAATGTCTCCCACAGGTGAGCAAGCACTAGCACTAGAACACAGTCCTTTGCATTCAGAAAAATCCTCCCATGATATCCACCCAAGACGGCTAACCACAAAATTGATAGTTGGGCATAAACTTTGATATACCACCCTAATAAACATCTTCTCACCAAGCCAGAGAGGTTATAAATCCATTTCAAAAGGAATAGTTTTGCTACATAAAACCTGGAGAAATTCAAGGGTACCATTCATTGTAGCAGTTGTGCTTTCTCTGAAGTAATCTTGCACAACGGAATTAGTACGTACAATCTGCGCATACATGTAAGAATAAGGAGAAAATGAAAGTATATGAATTGGATTACCGACTTAATTTCCTCTTTAGCCAATGCTATTCCCACATTTGCTTATTGGAAACAACACTCACTCTATGTAACAACCAAAAAAATGGTTAATGAAGGTTATCTATCATTAGAGTAAGTAATTTTACAAGGCTATGTTTTTAAGGCTTCAGAATTACAGATTTGGTTGTGGGAGCAGAGTCTTGGGGGCAAGGCACCTCAGATAACCTCACCCACAGAGATTTCTCAAACAGTGCTTTTCTGTGTGTAAACAGGGATGAGAAGGCAGGATCGGTTTCTGTTCTTGCTATTAAATAGTTGGCTTTCCTTCAGTGCACTCTTAAGTTTCTGCACAATGCACATCCTTCAGCACCCTAAGGAGCATAGACAAAGGACATCAGGAAAGTTCACCTACTCCCACGTCACAGAACAATGCTTGTTGCTAACTAAGCAGTTCCCAGGGCAGATTTATGATGTGCAGAGCCCACAGTGAATATTCAGGTTGGGCCCTTGGAATCTTGAGGTCAGAGGCACGTGATGCTGCCCAACCCCGGGGCTTTTAGAAAACACGAAAATGTGACCTAAAGTCTGTGCTTGCATGCACACCAGAGACTACTTAGGCATTTTGAGAACTTAAAGCACATTAGGGCCTCAAAGCAGCTTATTGTTCATGCTCTAAGATTTCACCTTCTACTTCTCACTTGCTGCTATTTCCCTCACCCCCCACCCCCTCTGGTGAATAGAAAAATGTCTATTGAGTTGAGAAACACAAGTTAACTAAAGAACAGGTCTCTCATGTAGAAAACAACCTGGTAGAATGACAGATCATATATACTACTTATTCTCATTTCTAAACAAAATATGACTCTGATATTTTTCTTATATTCTTATGTCCTAAATTTTTATAACAGGACAGAATCTCTACTCTATGTGCTAATGCAACCTATAACATTGTACAATGGTTGCAAGTCCATTACAAATCTAAGTACTTCAAAAGCCAGGTGTAGTGGTGCCTACCTTTTATTCCAGAACTTGGGAGGCAAAGAGACAAGTGGATCTCTGTGAGTTCGAGGCCAGTCTTGTCTACATAGTAAGTTCTGAGATAACCAGAGGTATATAGTGAGACGCTGTCCCAAAAAAGACAACAACAACAAAAAAGAATGAATATACCCAAGTGCAAGAAAACGTTTCTTTCATGCTGTCTTTCAGGGAATATTCTGGACAGAGTTATTTTCACAGGTTTATACCATGCTATAAACATGTAATGTAGCCTCGGAGAGTAGTGTCTATCTCTTGTTGCCCAGCCCAAGCATAAAAGTGAAAAAGATAATTGTTTATTAAAACTATGAAATAATTTAATTTTATCTCTACTTTTCCTCTTTAATGATCATCTACTAAATATCAGAATTGCGTTAGGGAACAGAGAAACATATAAACACAATGGACAGTGCTTGTGCAGCTTTATAGACATTCATAAATATCTAAATACATGACAAGTATTGAGGACCATGGGTAGGTAGTCCTATCTAAGTGGAACAGTATATCTCAGATTGAACAAAATTGCTCACGGATCACTGATGCTGGTGCCTTCTTTCACATACCATACACATCTCAGGCATCAGTCTTTGCAGGCATAGTAGCAATCCACCTCAGTACTCGGGATGTAGAGGCAGGAAAATCAGGAATTCAAGGTCAGCCACCACTATACAATGGGCTCAAGGCCAACCTGAATTACGTGAGACCCTGTCCCAAATATTAAGTAAAAAGTCCAAAACTATCTATAATTCCAGCTGACTGTGTGTGAAGATGAGTGGCTAAACCATGGTCTCTAAACAATTACTAGCCCTTTACTTCCTATTGTGTTCTGATGGAGTTCTGGTGTTGAGAAATCTGATAAACAAACACTAACATAGACAGTGATATTAAGGGAGAGAGGGAATATAAATTTTAAAAACGATCTCTGAGAAAGAGAGACCAATATTATGAATAAAATACAGCCCCGAAAGCAATCCTAAATCGCAAGACCGTCTTTTTTTACAGACAGTAACAAAGTTTGGAAGTTTTGGCTTGAGATGAGAGAGGCTGATAAAGCCCTCAGTCCTCAGCTCCAGCACCACGTGACTGCGCTTTTCCTTGTCTGCTAGCTAGGAAGGAAATGCCTGCCTAGCACCTACCAGAAGGAACAGTAGCTTAGTGAGAATAAACAACAAAAAGAGTGGTCCCCTACCCATCGCTTCCCACCGAGTGCGCTTTGGACATATCGGCGAACTCCTCTTTCCTCTTGCTGCCGCTGGTGTACTGCTCGCTGTACAGCTTGAGAGACATCTGCTCAACAGCGTCCCTCTGTGCCTCCAGGTAGCAGAGCTGAACCTCAGCCTGGAGAGAAAAGCAAAGAAGAATCTCTTTTAATCCAGAAGGAATGCGTTTCAAGTGAGGTGTAACAGTTGAAAGAAAGAGAATTGCTCACACCATTATACTGCCTGTGCAGGGTTGGATTTAATGGGATCAGCTGGGCATATTACAGAATTACATTATAGATCCGAATCTTATAAGTTCTTTCTTAAAATATGACCCGAATAAATGAACGCCCAGAAGACTAGGTAAATATCACAAACTATCCCTGCCATCATAACACGGCATGATAAAACTTTACATAAAAATTCAATGAAATCCCTTAATAATGCTCTTCCTCGTGTTGCCACGGATGTAGCCTTTTAAAAGAAGTCTCCATTCAATTCATACACTAGGATATTTCATGTGTGTATATTTATTCCTTTTTCTGAATGCTTTTTTAAAAATTTTCTTCACTGGGGAGAAGTAAGATGCCTACTATTAAGTCTACTACATATTTAATAATGGCAATATACTTCATTTATTGCATTTTTTACTCTCTGTAAATTTAATAATTTTAAATAATGAATATAGTGACTTTACTTACACATAGACTTGAATTGTTAAATTTCATAAACACTTGGGGGCTCACTTCAATGGGAAGTTAGTAATTTCACTAAAGGAAAGTAACTAATCTGCTAAAAAAAAAATAAAGTAATTAATTTCATTTAATGCTAGTTTTTTCTTTTCTTTCTTTTTGATTTTATTTTGAATTACTTTTTTTTGTCATTCAGAGGGCAAAGAATGCAGAACTATTTTTGCGTGGAAGCTCACTGGGCAGATGGGTAGACAGCATTGCAGCTGTTGCTGTCCCTGTGCCTTTGGGTCCCCTAGAACACCAGCAGAGGGTGAGAATGAAGTCCTCTCAAGGGCAAGCTTCTCAGAGATGGAGGGGAGGGGCAATGTTGAACGCTCATGCACTGAGGATCCAGGGGACTCTTGCTTTTCTTTCAGTATGCTTCACAAAATCCAACACATCAACATTTCTGATCAATCTTAAATCTATTTCATAATTTCACTGTGTATTTTCCTAGAACACTAGCCAGCTGCTGGGTAGCCACCAGAAGTGTGTCATATGTAAGAGAAGTTAAGCCAGCTACAGCCTTCTATTCTTGGCCCCCGGAACCAGCGAAGGCCTTCTGCCTGGTCTCTTGTCTTTAGGAGTCAGCTATGGAGAAGAGAGGAATTTGACTAAGCGGTGATTACTTAAAGGGCCTGAACCCACTAGAAATCTTATGTTGTTGCTTTTCACCAGCAGATAGTTATGAATGCTCTAAATTTCCACGGAAAATTTAAAGAGATAGTGTTTAAGTTACTATAGCTATGTATTAAAGTTTTAGAAAGTCCAAAACCAGTTTCTATCATCCATCTAGATTTTTTTCATGCTCAAAACAACTGACTTTAATAAGAAGAGATTCAATTAGATTAAGAATTATATATGTATATCCATAGATGATATGGACCTGTATATACACATATATACATGTATGTACATAGATGGTGTATATACGTACATACATAGATGTGCTGATGAATAGAACTAAAGAGTTCCTTTGCTAAGATTAAGTGCCTCTGCCAATCTAAATCTCTTTGTAGGCTCTCTCAAGGTTTTTTCCCCCTAATTCTATGCTTTAGTCCAAACACAAACTCAAATGAGACAGATTTGAAGAAAAAAAAAATCATTTTTAAAAACAGCGTCACTATTTCTCTGTGGATACTTTTAAACTTCACTATATTTTACATACGGACACTTAGCCTGATAAATATTAAAAATAGTTTACTATATGATTTGGCACTTTTTTATTGGATAAAAAAGAATGAGACTTCAGTGGTGTGTGTGCCTCTTTATTTCCAGGTGGCAGAGATGCCGAGCAGATGGAGAAAATGAACTGGGCTAGAGATACCGGTGAGACAATCAGAGGCAGATCTTCAATCTTGCAGGAATATTGGGATTTGAACACTGACTTAGACATAGTAGTTGAAATGCGCAGGGAAATAGGATGCCCTGGTACAGGCAACATGATGAGAAGAGGAGAAGAACCACGTCTCCCTCCAGGCTGGGTGTTAGCATCACTTGGCAGACCCAGTTGGGTAACTCCTCGGCCGTCCCACGTCCTTTCCTCTTCTCTCCACCGTGCCACATTCATTGTCTATATTGTTTCCTGCTGATCTTGCTGTTTCACAGCTAAGATCACTGGTGTGTCAGAGCTTGGGCTGGGCTCTTTTCTTCATAGCCTTTACCAATGCGTTAAGTGTCAACTCTAGAGTGATGCCTTCAGCCACCCCGCTCGGAGCTTTACACCAGTCACCTGACTTAGATCGTTTTAAGCCCCACTGTTTAAAATGTACCTCTGCATTCTCAGACTCTCCAAATGCTCCAATTCTTCCTATGCTTTATTCGCGAAACAAATAGCCAGAAGCTAAATTGGCAACCTGACTTCTTGCTCTCCTCTCCCACGAGTTAGTCCTTACTGTATGAATTCATCCTCCACAGAATATCTCCAGCCTCCCCCAGCCGCATGGCTACGGTCTCATTCAAGCATCCATTGCTTCTTAGTTGCATCACAACAATTATTATTTAGCATGTATCTCCTGTCAGTCACATCTATTCCTCCAATTATTTTCACTTCCATTGGCAAGAGTGGTTGTTATAAAAAGAAAAACAAAAACCTAAACCTGCCTCACTCCTGTATGCAGACCCAAGAAACAAGCTTCTTTCGTGGGCGGAGCGATATCTTGTCTAGGCTAGACCTCTGATAGTCTCCCTCTTAACTGCCATATTCTTGCCTTCTTTAATTCTTTTTTTGTTTTGTTTTGTTTTTGTTTTTTTTGTTTTTGTTTTTCGAGACAAGGTTTCTCTGTGTAGCCTTGGCTGTCCTGGACTCACTTTGTAGACCAGGCTGGCCTCGAACTCACAGCGATCCGCCTGCCTCTGCCTCCCGAGTGCTGGGATTAAAGGCGTGAGCCACCACGCCCAGCTCTGCCTTCTTTAATTCTTTAAACATTGCACATTTTTAAGCAATTGCTTCTTGTCTTGTGGATTTTCCCGATATGTTATTCCCTTCCTCTGGGACATTCTTTTGAATGTGTTTTATCTTCCAGCTTACAACTGACATGCTGCTTCTCAGAGTCCTCTCTCAGGGACACTGTTGGGACAGAGCCCTACACAGCACATGCAAACGTAAAATTTTTACGTTTAGTGTTTGATATAGTTTCAGATTTTCTTTGAATTTCAATTATGAGATGTAGCTGTGTCTGTATCCTTGACATTTTGTATTCTGAGCACCCTGGACCGAGGTGAGCATTAGACAAGTAATTGCTGAATAAGTGTATGGTCTATCCATGCACTTATCACTCATACATTTGTTGAGACTTTATTATATCTGAGGAGCTACCAGCTGCTGTGGGTAGAAGGAAGATAAAATGCTTTCTCTTTCTGCAAGGGAATACAGCGTAGATGGTAAAGGCTTGTGTCACGTAACATTGTTATCGGAAATGAAACAGCCACCTGAAGGCAGGAAATAGGCAGCAAGGCTTGATAGAAGTGGTGCCTGAGCCAGCACTGAGGTGATAAGTATGACTTTGGTAGGTGGAGCTATCTCTAGAGGCAGAATTATTGATTTGTTTAAGGGCCCAAAGTCAGGAAAGGACACAGTACACTCAGAGAATGGTGATTGGAGCTTCCGGGCACCAAATGAAGAGGCTAAAGTGAAGGGTGCACACTGGAGGATGCATGTGAGGGAGCTCCAACGCTATTCTGAGCATAACAAAGAGCCAACAAAGCCATATGTGACGGCCCTGGTCTTCTACTCTCTCTTTTTCCACCAGGATGAGATTGTTACCTTCTGAATAGCTTAAGTATGCTTGCATAGCTCCCGCCTCTTGGTACGCCTGGAGCAGGGCTCAGTGTGATGGCTGTGCTTGGTTGCCAACTTGACTATATCTAAAATAAAACTCAAAAAGAGAGGGCACATCTGTGAGGGGTTTGGTTTGGTTTTTGGTTTTGGTTTTGGTTTTTGGTTTTTGGTTTTGTTTTGTTGGGTTTGTTTGTTTGTTTGGTTGGTTTTGGTTTTTGTTTAATTTAAAGTAGAACAATCCATGTCTAATCTCAGAGCTGGGAAGACATGAGCCTTTAATCTGTACCTTGAGGTAGGAAGCCACACCTCTAATCTGGACCACACCTTCTGTGAGAAGCCTGTATAAGGTCATGGAAGAAGGATGCTTTTTCTCTTTCCCTGTTTGCCTGCACCTTGCTACCAGCCCATTCCTTCACTGGTATTAGAGCCTATTTCTTTGGGATTCCAGCATACACTGGTGACGAGCTAAGACATCCAGCCTTGTGGACTGAACAACTGCTGGATTCTTAGACTTCTCATTCACAGCCAGCCATTGCTTGATTAGCTGGACCACAGCTTGCAGGTCTTTCTAATAAACCCCCTTTCCATATATGTAGAGAGATTCATTCTATATGTTCTGTGACTCTAGAGAACCCTGACTAACACACTCAGTGGGAGTGCGAAGGCAATCAGCAGCTCTCACTGGGTTGGAAGCCCAGCATCCCAGACCGTGGGAGCCTATGATGTGCTAGTAACCTGTACCTCCGGTAAACCATATCACACTATGGACTAAATTGTGTCCTCCCACACTCATCTCATGCTGCAGCACCTTTTGCACTAAGCTTCTGGAGAATGCTAAAACTAATCTTGGAAACTCTCTTAGAAAAGAGCATGAGCATGTTTTCTGTTGTGCCTACTTCTGAACACCTCTCTCTTAACCTGCACCTTTAGGTGTGTGTGTATGTGTGTGTGTGTGTGTGTGTGTGTGTGTGTGTGTGTAAAACAAACTCGACTTCACAGTGACTAGTATTGAAATTCTTTTCTGCACCAAAGCCAGGAATCCCACTGGTTCTGAGACAAGGTTCCCTAAAAGTTTTCTTTTGAGACAAAGTCTCCTGGGTGGCCTAGAACTCACTATGTAAACCAGGCTGGCCTCAAACTTATGGAGATCTTCCTCTGCGTCTTCAGTGCTGGGATGAAAGGCACGTGCCATCATGTTTGATAAGGTCCCTAAGGGCTTAGGAAAACTGCTTATACAGCTGAGAATGATGCCGGGGAGTTGTACCTTGTCCTCACCTTCGTTGCTAACTTCTTTGGGGCTTGTCTAGGATTTCTCTGGTGGTTGTGATGGTGGTGGTAGGGGTGGTGGTGGTGATGGTGGTGGTGGTGGTGATGGTGGTGATGGTGGTAATGGTGGTTGGTAATGATAAAACAAGGGAGGACTCGAATAGACTTTAAAAGGACAAAGCATGGGTTTGGTCTTAGAGGCCTCTCCATTAAATTCAAAGTATGGGCCACCTAAGCAACAATACAAAAATATGTTAAGCTTGTTAGTGGCTATCACCTCAGTGTGTAGGTTTGCATCACTGTTTTCCTTCAGACACTGTTGGTACCACATGTATTCAGACATGGTAGCCTCATACTATTTTCCTTTACATTTATTCCCTTCTTCAAATTATTCTTTTACGTTTTACCTAGTATTAATATTAATGATAAATATACTCTTTTTTTATAGTACATGGGATCTCGCTCCTAAACTCAAAAGTTAATTTGATTTTTTTTAAAAAATTGCTGTACATAAGACCTGGTGGCTCTAAGTATTCAGACTAAAGAAACTTGTGCTCCTATCAACAGGACGCTGTATATCTACCTAACCACTGAGACAATATATCCTGGCCATCTAAAATTTACATACCCAAATTAAATTTCTGTTAGATTCTATCTTAAGTTTTAACAATTATTGACATCATGGGTTATCAAACACTTCACGATGGAGAGGACCTTCTATTTCCAGTGCTAATCTTGGTCATAACTATCTGTTACGTGCTTTATTCCTCGCACATGGTTTGAATCATGAGTAATGACGTCATCCTTTCCAAGTTCCTTACAAATGTTGACTCTCTGACCTCCAAGTTCAGACCCTCTCATGTTCCCCTCAGACCAGAGAGGCTGAGGCATCTGATCCATTGGCAAGTAGGGTTTCTGACCTTACACAGCATGGAGGAAGCTACAAACAGTTTTCAGCCTTCTGCAACCCTCAACATTAAGGGCTCAAAGTCTCAGAGGGGGAAACTGAGGCATGCTATGAACAGCATGGAAATTTCTGGGCATCAGAAGGGGAAGAAGCTCAACCCAGGAGTCTGGTTAAAGCTCATGGCCAATTGAGAGTCCAGAATTCCTGCACAATAAGCTTTTGCTGGTAGTGGCTGTTGCAACAGAGACAGCATTCTTTTCATATGTAGATGTTTCACATTAAAGTAACAGCAAACCAAGCTTAGAGCTTGAGATAGTTAATTCGCTAACAGTAAAGATAGACCCTGTACGCCTGTGATCTACAGTTTTACCTTATCTATTATAATCCTAAGCCTTGTGCTGGCTAGACTTAAACCAACTTGATACAAGCTAGAGGCATTTGGAAAGAGGGAACCCAACTGAGGGGCATCAGAGAACATGGAGCTAACTGAAAGCTGGAGGCTGGATTTTGTGGGAACCTACAATGCCTAATATGATATAAACAGAAAAAATAAACTTTATTTGGGGCATGCTACTAAAAATAAATTTTTAAATATTTTATTAATTTATTCATATTACATCTCAATTGTTAGCCCATCCCTTGTATCTTCCCATTCCTCCCTCCCTCCCGCTAAGATAATTTAATATAGCCTTAAGTGGCAGTTAAGAGAGGCATCCAAAAGAAAAATTAAGTAAAAATTAAAGATGTTGAACGATATGAATATTATGTGTATACTGATATTTTGATATTAAGTATATAATATATGATTATATTTTCATTCCAGCAAACCTAGGCTTAGGGAGGTTAGTGTCCATTCTTATATCTTTATGTAAAAGATACAGAAACAATATTTTAGATCTTTAAGTGATCATTTCTATTTGTACTGACTTGTTTGGAAATCATTAAAGAGGTTCAGAATACTATTTAGGAAATTTAAATTTAAAGCTGTACTTTTAAGAAGACTTGTGAGACATTCAAGTAACATTCAAACAAAGTGGGGAAATTAACATGAACACCATTTTCCTGATTTCTTTTGCATTTGTGTATGAAGGAAAATGTCTTTCTCCTCCATTTTAATGGATATGGGATATTTATTAATACAACAAAAATACCTCCACCTAACAGACAAAACCCAATTATGACACACAATTGCATTTGTAGGCCCTTCATCCACCATTGATTCATTCATATTCTCTTTCTCTCTCTCTCTCTCTCTCTCTCTCTCTCTCTCTCTCTCTCTCTCTCTCTCATCTCTCTCCCTCCTTCCCTCCCTCTCTCCCTCTCTCCCTCTCTCCTTCTCTTCCTTCTCTTCCCTCCCTCCCTCCTGCCCTCCCTCCCTCCCTCTGGTCTGTCATTAATGCAAGTGGTTAAGTTCATTAAAAACTCAACATTTTATGTCATGAGCTACGGTGGGGGAAGTGTGATTACATGGTGTGGACTCGAGAGTTTCTCCACTACTGTTCCCTTAGCAGATGTCTGCACAGAGACAGAGGCATCAAGTCTATGTTTATATTCTGCAACAGGAGCCTAGTCCCTGTCTTCCACCTACAACCTACTTTCCAACCTACAAATAACTCCTCATTGTCTGCCAGAAACTAAAAATTAAAAAGGTATATTGTGCAGCTACAACCCCAGCTCTCTAAGCCTGCTGGCCTGGCAGCTCCTCCCTCAGTGCCGTCACACTGACAAATGCCGCTAAGTCTGTGGCTATACCTGCACTTCAGCTCCTTTGAGTTTCTATAGAATAGTTGTGTTTAAACAGAGACGGGGGGGGGGCGGGGAGGAATGAAGCAAGAACAACAAGAATTACTTTACATACTAATAATAACAATTTAGTAATCAAAACAGAACCAAACAAGTGCGCCTTTATGCTGTCTTCTGAAAACTCAGCCTCCTAGGGCGGCAGTAATCAGGGTGAGTGGTGCAGGGTGCATGCAGGCGCCCAGCTCAGCCCTGTATCCTCATTTCAAAGAGAATCATTCAAGCCGACATCCACCCTGTCAAGAAGCTCGACTTTGAGCTGCTAATGTAGAATAAAAATCAATATAAATTTTGATCATTTGATGAATATTTACTTCTTTCTTTGGTGTTCGGGGATTTAGAATTGAAAAGTGCTGAATCAAGTCATTTTATTTTTTTTGTGTTTGTGCCAACACCAATTTACTACCCTCCAGAAAGTTCCTGAACAAGATGTCTCAGGTGGCAGGCATGTTGGTTTTTCCTGTCAATCATAACAGTATGTCACTAGGGGACTGTAACTATTTCCCTCTCATACTCTTAGTGGTCCAAAAAGGATTCTTTTGATTACTTCCTTGGAAAAGGTAAGCTTTCTCCTTATGCACATATTGTAAGCCTGGGTGTCTGTTGTTTTTGCAGTCAGCCAAGTCAAAATTTTAGGCTTCAAGGGTCATATACAATAAATAGAATTTATAAATGGCTTTCTCCATATACAGCATTCAGCACTAACCCCCAAGACAAAGAGCGTTTGTAGAGCTTTAACCTTTCTCTGTGCAACCAAGTAACTAACAAAATATCAATTGATTGCTATAATCAGTAGAAAGGCTTCACAGTAAAAAAAAAAAACTTACATTTTTATTATAAGTGAAAACATGCAGATAACATCAAGAAGGCTAGCAATTGAAATGTGCCTCTCGTATAAGATTATTTACACAAGTACAACAGCGTGCTGCCCTTTTATTATGATGTATTGCTAGATATACAGAATATATATTTATATATTGCACACACAAATATATTTAACAAAAGCTTACTCCTCTATAGAATGTTCCCATAGTGACACTAAAACAGTGGATAATAGTCTTTCCCAATTTGAGAGGGACTAAATTAATCGCAAGCACCCAAAAGGTAAGCTATTCTCATTTGTGAAAATACCTTGCATGTAATAAAACAGCAGAGGACACAATATTAAGGAGACATTTTGTTGGTTCCCTATAAATTAAATAAAAATCGCAGCAGCTGTGTTTCCCATGGATGAGGTAGCTTTAGACAATTGTTAGACATTATGTAGCCAGATGTTTTAAATAAAACAAGGTATTCAGATGGCTAGATACCTTGCTAGATATGAAGGCAATTATAGGATATCTTTGTTAAATTACATTTTTCATTTTTTGTGAGGAGGAAAAAGAATTGTCCTGGAAACAGTACCAACAGGAAATGATCCTATATCTAAAACAGCTGGATACTGTAACTAATATAAATTTACTTGAAAATAAAAATGCTGTGTGCCTCTGGAGACATGCAGTAACATGCCAGAAAAACAAATGAGAATATCAAAGTATTTAAAAAGGAGAAAATATATTTTATCTAGAAATTGTGTTGAGATATAGTCCACTGATTAATGAGAAATATATGGAGATGAAGGAAAAAGGAAAGTATGAAAAACTACTTTTAAAATTATAACAAATATTTTATTTAAAGCTATATTCATAGGAAATACCATTTTTTAAGAAAACACCATTGCATTTTATTATATAGACTATTAATCACAATAACCCAAAGGCGTATACTTGTGCTTAATTGGTAGATTCTAATGAAGGAGAGAATGCTTACTAACTGAGCTGAACCCTAAATGTTAAATAAAATGATTGTAGAAATTCACAAAGCCATATGTAATGGGCTGTAAATGGAAACGCCTACTACCCAGTTTCCTCCTTATCCCAATTCTTGTGAGCTGTTTCACTGGGGGAAATTCCTTTTCTGTGGTGGCTTACACTACAAAGACACAGACATTAACATATTAGCATGGAACATCTCCAATTTCATGCATTTTAATTTTCTTCAGTTAACAATAAAACCCACTAGCACACAAGAATATTTTTTAAAATATGGCTGGAAATGTATTTGCCAGGTCACCAAGGCAGCACAGCAGGTAAAGCAAAGCACACATCCATACCACAAAGCCTGACACACTGAGTTCAGCTCCCAGACACTCATGGTAGAAGAGAGCTCATTTCTATGGCTCCTAGACATATACAAACACACACACACACACACACACACACACACACACACACACACACATTTAAATATATATTTATTTATTTAAAGATTCTCTTGCACAAAAGATGTGAGGAAGCCCACAGAAGTGCACCCAAGTCTTGGGTGGTCACTCTCATAACCTAAGTCTAAAACTTATTGGGGTCTATCTCCTTGGAGGTCAGGGTCTCAGACAGGAAGAGATTGTGAAAGCCAGAATTTCCAATGACCCCAACATCCCAAGCGATCACAGCAGTTCAGAAACAGCCCCTGAATGTCAGCAGGAGAGGAGAATCCAGTAGGAGGAAAAGGGAATGCAGGACAGAAATGTAAAGTAGAAGGTCCGGGGGATGGCAAGCAAGTACCATGAAAGAGCAGCTACCAGAACAGTGGCCAAAAACCCCAGATGTAACATTCTTAAAAATCTTTGGAAGATTTTAAGATTTTTTTTTAATAAAATGTATTTATTATATATACGGTGCTCTGCCTGAATGTACACCTGCATGACAGAAGAGGGCACCAAATCACTTTATAGATGGTTGTGAGCCACCATGTGGTTGCTGGGAATTGAACTCAGGGCCTCTGGAAGAGCAGGCAATGCCCTTAACCTCTGTGTCAGATCTTAAATATCTTTTAAAACATCTTAATAACATGTTTTTTTAAGACTCAAAGATTTAAAGTAAAACCTAAAAAAATAGGAAAATAATTATCTCTTTCTACAGGTTCTCCAAATACTAAAATGAAAAATTACTATTTCCTGGCAGATCTGTGTCTACCACCAGGCAACACACATACAAGAATCACTATTGCAGAAGTGTGTGTGTGTGTGTATGTGCATGTGTTTATTGTCTATGAAGACATGGGTTGGCCATTAGGGCTGATTACATTTTGTAGAGATGGCCATACCGCTTAGATTTTCCTGAAATTTCTCACTAGGCCTCTAAGCGATCATGTTCAAAAAGACTAATAAAAAGAAATGAAACACATCTTTTTACCTCTTCCTTGGTATCTCTATTCCTATATACTAATGTTGTAAGTAAGGTTCAGGTTACACAAAATCATATTCTCCATTTTTGGCCCCCTTTATTTTAGGAGGAAAGTAAGTAGATGAGCTAATGACAGGAATTAGGTGCTATGCTCTGAGTCTGCTTTGGCCAGAATGACCATTTCTCTTTAATGGTTTAGTTTACATCTTCCTTCTTATATAGGCAACCACTGTGCTGTAGACACAGCTCTCCAGACTCCTCAGAGGCCTATGGTATTTGGCCTTCCTTGTCTGTCACTCCAGTCTGCAGAGCTGCTAGGCTATATGGTCGCTGGACACATCTTCTTTCAATTTCGCTACTTGAATAAACCTATTTCCTTACCACTGTGGACATGTACTTCCCTTTGTCTGGAATTTTCTCATGTGACTAGCATGTTTATACTGTTTAAAATCTGTTTAAATGCTGTTTCCTCCCGATTATTCTCACTCTCTTTCTTTCTCCTCCCACCACTCCATCTTTGAATTTTCCTAAATTTTTGTTTACTATATTTGACTCACTTTTGTTTTGTCTTGCTAGTTTGCATAATATATTTTAAATATATATTTTTAATTTATATCCCACTGGAAGGTAAATTTCACAATGGCAGGGACTGTGCTTTATTAAAAAATTAAAATTTTTAAAAGAATTTTGCTCAACCATGTTCATAGCAGCCTTATTCATAATCGCCAGAACATGGAAACAGCCTAAGTGTCCCTCAGTAGAAGAATGGATAAAGAAACTGTGGTACATTTACACTATGGAATACTACTCAGCTATTAAAAACAAGGAATTCCCGAAATTTGTGGACAAATGGATTGAACTAGAAATGATCATAATGAGTGAGCTAATCCAGAAGCAGAGAGACTCAAATGGTATATACTCACTTATAACTGGACACTAGCCCAAGGGGCAGGTCCCATGAAAGTCTGCACCTACCAGGAAAGTGGGATAGAGGTGAGGACATCCTATTGAGACTCTAGGTGAGAAAAATATAGGGGATAGGGAAGTAGGTGGATCCAGAGGGTCCTAGAAACCTACAAGAGGAACATTATGATGGGTGGATCTGAGCCCAGGGGCTCTGCTTGATCAAAGGCACCAACCAAGGACAAAATGTGCAGTCATCATCAAACCCCTACCCAGATCTAGCCAAGGGACAGAACATTCTCCACAGTTAAGTGGAGACTGGGAACTGACTTTCACAGGATCTCTGGTGCCCCATATTTGGCCATGTCCCTTTGTGGGGATGGCCCAATGGCACTCGGAGGAAGGATAGTGGACTACCAAGAAGAGACTTGATACCCTAGCACCATATTCAGGGGGAGGAGGTCCCCCTTGGTCACAGTCATAGGGAAGGGGATTGGGGTGAAAGTGGGAGGGAGGGAGGAATGGGAGGATGTAGGGGATGGGATAGAAAATGAGATGTAATATGAATTATTTTATTTTTCAATAAAAATGTGTTTTAAAAAAAGAATTTTGCATGTTTCTATATCTTTCTTATATAGAATTGTCTCTCCAATGCCTAGAAAATTGTGTGCTGAAGGAATTAGTTGTTGGGCGGAAATTTGTGAGATATCTTAGTAATTTTCATACTAGAAGAAGCTGTGTACTTTCAGGAAGTAGATTGTGCCTGGTTCTAATCAATATTCTAGGCTGCACTCTAACCATAAGATGTGAACATAGCACTGAAAAGAAAGGGTCCTTCTGACCAAATCACCTGAAATTCTCTTCAGTTTAAAATTTTTATTGGGATTCTCTGAAATTTACAAACATGAAAACTCTTGAACACTATTAATTCCCCATGTTATAAATTTAAATTTAAAGTACTATTTAGTATTAGCAAGTCTCTATGAAATTAAATAAAAGGTTCTATAAACTCTGACATGGAGAAACTTTATCCCATTTCAGACAACGGAAGAAAACAGAATTCTCAAAGTCGTAGTAGAAAACAACACTTGATCATCACAAGCAGGACAGGAAAAAGTTCAAATCCTAAAGGAGTCAAAGGAAAGAGAAAATGCTGGCTAACTGGTCAACCTCCTAAGTGACTCACTTTCAGACTCCATAACATCCTCAATTTGGCTGCCAGTTCTCAAGAGGAGGAGATAGAACGATATACCTATTGAAATGCCAACAGTTTTCTCAAGTTTTACGATATATGTCATAGCCCTACACAGAATCTATTCTATGCATGACTTTTAGAATCCAAACATCAATTATAATGTAATTATAGTTGTATCACTGAGGTTGCTTTTCTTCACAAAGAATGCCTTTTATATTATTTTAATATTCCTGTTTCAGATTTAATAGTTTATGATTCTGTTACATCTAAGACAGAACAGTTAACCTAATATCATATATGTTTGTATGTGTGTGCATTTATATACACATATATGTATATATATATATATATATATATATATATATATATATATATATATATATATCTTACTTTTCTATTGCTGTGAAAAATAACCATGACCAAGGCAGCTCATAGGAGAAACACTTTACTAGGGCCAGGCTTACATACAATTTGAGAGCTAGAGTCCATGACAGTGGAAAGCATGGCCACAGCAGACAGGAGGACCTGGTGCTGCAGCAGTAGCTGAGAGCTTACACCTTCATCCACAGGCATGAGACATAGAGAAAGAGCCAACTGGGGATGGTGTGGGCTTTTGAAAGCTCAAAGCCCATCCCCTAGAAATACACCCTCTCTAACAAAACCATACCTCCTAATCCCTCCCAAATAGTTCTACCAACTGGACACCAAACATTCAAATATATGACCCTGTGGGGCCATTCTCATTCAAACCACAACAATTAAAATGAGGAACTAGATAACAAAAGTTCCAATGAGTGTCCACCAATCCAGCAAGTAACCTCGTAACATGGCATGACATTTCTGTGTGACTTTTCAGTCCTTGTATTTTCAGCCTCATTTTTGTTATTTGGGTCCTTTTGCTTTTCAGCTGTACATCATCTGGTTAAAACTCGGCATACAAAAACACCCTAAGGCATAGATATAAATATATTAAACTTTGAATTGTGACCAGGGAAGAGATGAGTTTCAGGCTTGGGAAACAGATGTCTGCCATGCACTGGAATTTCTCATCACTGGGACACTTGAAGTGACCCTGATTATGAAGTAGCACTAAAATTTCTTGTGGTCTGCTGGTGTGTGATACACAAGTACCAGGCTGCCTAGCATCCTTGTGGTTGAGTCATCACAACAACTACTGCCAGATTATTCAGCATTCAGCCTCTAACCCGCCCCCCCCCACTACTGCATGATTAAATGTCCACTATGGTTGCCCACAAGGGAAAAAGGCCTCTATAGTCTTTCCATAATCATGTGACTGGTCAGTCATGTATCAGTTCTGATTTTAAAAACAAGCAACTAAGAATAAGAGTCTCATTGGTTATCTGGGTTTATCTACCTATTATGACTGGCCCTGGTGCACATTTCCACGTATCCTTAGTGAGTTCCCTTTCTGGAAAATGGCAAAATCCACCTATACCTATGTCGTATTAACCTGTGGCCACTCATGAATAGTGAGTGGCTTTTCCATCTCTCCTTCTCAGCCATCCTCCATGTCTGCAGTCCCTCTTTCCCACTATTTCTCTAGACTAAAGAATTTCCCCTTCACCTGAATTTCCTGGAGGTATAATATGTTCCTCTTGTCTATAGACTTCTCTTTCTACCATGTGATCATAACTCCTCTATATGATTAGATTTTCAGTGTTTCCAGTAGTGAGATATGAACCAGATTTGTTCTGATACAAACCAGGGGTTTCTGATATAAGCAGACACTCAATAAGTATTGACTGAATGATTGGATGATGCTAAGAGGGGTTGATATGGCTTGCTTCTATCCTAAGAGAGTTGAAGATACAGTTTAGTAATTAATTTAAAAGTTTGGAAAAGACAAAGGATATATGAGCCTGCGATATCATCTTATACAGAGAACAAAGAAGCAGTCATTGACTAAAAGCCAAAAAGACACAGCTGTATCATGAAAGAGGCCCTTTTGGCAAATGTGGAAAATACATGCTCCACATTGAATCACTTCAATTGATGGTTACATGTGAACAAATGTAAACAAATTTGTATGTAACTGTATTCAAACCAGAAAAAGAGAAAACAGTGGCATCATGGAACGTGCTATTACACGAACACATTATTCCAAATACAAGGCAGCAAAAGAGTACTTGCACATTAGAAGAGAAACTGTACCTTATCCAAGTTGGTACAAGAAAGCTTTATAGAGTGTTTTTTTAACCAGTTAAAAATGCACAAGAAATATTAGAATTAGTGGAGCACCATTTTGGAACTTCCAAAGAAATAATTGGTTGTTGTATGTATCACCAATGGATTCGTCAACAGGAAACAGAAACCCCACATGATGCATAGGCTCCAGTGATTACCTGCTAATTTTAAGGGGAAGTTCAACTTTTATTGAAGGTCTCTGGATTCAACTTATATTGCTGGTCTCTGGACAGTCCTCCTCCATCTTTGACACCACAGAGAGTAGAAAACCTGGCTTGAGGGGGTACCACCAGAACCATGTGTGTCACAAATGATAAGCCTGGCTTCTCTCCTGCTGCTTTCTCACCATTCCTTCTGATATCTTTTCTCTAAGCATTCTTCTGCATACTTACCACGATTTCTCAGAAATGCCTCTGTTGGGGCTCTTACACATGCGCCGCCCTCACCGATCATTACGTGCTCTTCCCACCTTTTCCAACCCCTGGCTCTTCACTCATGTTCCCTGACACTTCTTCTGTACTTGAATTCTACTTGGCCTTCTGCTCAAAATAACCTGCTTTCTCTAAAGAGGACATCTGGACTCTAGATGTTTGGAAACTGCAATCAGATTCTGCTTATAGTGAATTGTGTTTGTTTGTTTGTTTGTTTGTTTTATTTTTATTTGTTTATTTGAGTTGAGAATAATACTAAGCCAATGAAAGTTATAAGAGGTGATAAATGGATGACTTTCGTTACAGTGGTTAAGAAGGGAATTGGATGAAGGAGGCCTAACATCTATTGAAAGACCATGCTTTGACAAGTCTTCTCAATGAGGAGTGGATCAGGGGAGTACCTGGAAAATGTGTGGCTCCCTGTTGAGTAACAGTTTCCTCAAGATTGACAGGTAAACATCTCAAAATAGCTCGCTGGCTTCAGGAAGTTCCTGGGACTGACCAGATCCACCATGAACCCTCCCTGCCAGAACAAGCGATAGAAGCTGAGTCCCTCTCAGACAAGCCAAGCTGCCAAGAAGATTCTGAGACCAGACCAGCTGCCCTGAAGGAGCAGGAACTGGCTGAGCTCCCTAGAAGAGGTTTAGACCAACTGAGACACTTGGAAAGGACAGTTTCCAATCTGTTCCCAACTTCTATGAGCTGTCACCATGCTGAGGAGGGCTCTCTGGTGATGCAGCTGTCTTTGAGTCATTTTTGCTCCTGTAAGTGACCCCCTCATCCATATTCCTGTAAGTAACTCCAATTAAACTCATGGTCCACCCAGTTGGACTCCCCAGGAAAAGTTTTGTCACATAATGCTCCCCTAGTACCTGTTCAGATTTATCTTTTTCTTCATAGCATGTGTAGGTTTGCACATTACTTTACAGGTTGCAATGAGGAGGGAGGGAGGAAGGGAGGGAGGGAGGGAGAGAGGGAGGAAGGGAGGGAGGGAGAGAGAGAGGGAGGGATTTCTTGGCAATCTATAAGGGAATATCAGGTATTAGTGTGCTCCCATATTCTACCTATCCATCTGCTAGGGAATTTTCTCCTTACTGCTTCTTTGTTCTGTTAGAAATCATTAGTTCCAAAAATGAAACATTACTCTCTTTGGATGCTGCCTGGCAGACAATAAGGCTATAAATAGATGGGTGATCCTCTTGATCAGGGAGAGTGAACAATGACATATGAACAGACAATGACAAACAGGAATGAATAAAAATATAAAAGGATAGGTAGGGCAGGGAGCTCTACATACAATGTACTTGCTGCACAAGCATGAGATCCCGAGTTCCGATCCCAGCATCCATATTAAACGCCATTGCAGAAAGACAGGTACATCCAAGAACTCATTGGCCAGCCATTCTACTCAATCACAGAGCTCCAAGTTCAATGAGAAATCCTGTTTCAAATATAAGGTCTGAAGCAATGTACAAAGATTCCAGGTCAAGATTTACAGATTTCCCTTAAGAGTTGTGTTCTTACTTAGAACTTGGGGAGAAAGCAAACTAATGTTTTATAATCTAGTTACTTCTTTTCAGAATTTCCAAATCTCCAAACTAGAATTTATTGTTCTAGCCAACTCCTTCCTCCCATCGACCATACATAGAAGTTTCTTTCCAGGGTTCCCAGTAATTGGCTTTCTGTTTGGCACAGCCAAGTATACCCATTAGCTTGTCTCTTCTTACCAGATGTTTTCCAGCTGCTCTCAGTGTCTTTCTGCTAATGCTTTGCCATCTGCCACCTTAGTGGTGATACAGCAGGGACTGGACGTGTTGGTGGCTTTGCTCTTCTAGTTGTGAAGACCTGGCCCACTGCCTCATCCTAGGAAAGTCTGATATGCATATTCATCACATTATTCAACTACTTATTACATTGACTCCATCCTCTAAGAGACCAGTTGGCTAACTAGCCGGGAGTGATAAGAAGGACGAGGGCTCTCACTGCCTCATCTCTCCCTGAACTGTTCTTCACTAGTAAACACTTAGCGTCCTTTCTGACAGCCGTACCTTCTGCCATCAAAATGGTAGCTAACATCTTTTTGCCTAGCCAATACTATTTGCTGTTACCTTAAATGTTTTTTTTATCATCATGCCAATAGCACATCAGAAGCCTTTTGTGTCACCTTGAGCATCATACCTTACACACGGCAATCTTGGGCTTGTTTGATATTCTCTATGGCTGAACGGAGACAAATCTTGGCCCTCTGAGATCAACAGTCAGTTAACAGAATCAATGTCTGCTAAGGCACAATAATGGTTAATGATGCTGATTTCCAGGGACCATAAATCGGTTTGTAATCTATTTGTATATACCTATTGAGACGATTACTTCTCTTTCAATTATTCACAGTAATGGAAACTATTTTTCTGAAACCATGATTATACTAGATGTCAAAAAGGTTATCACTGTTAGCTCATAATCCCTTGCAAAGACCCACTGGGAATGGTTGTTATTGGGACTTCAGCAAATACAGCAGTAGGTTCAGGAGAGCTAACGACATGCATACCAATCACAGTGTACCTGTCTTCAGTTTTCTGTTTACATTTTAATTAATTATTTTTAAGATTTGGTCCATATCATATGACAATCTCATATATTATCTTCTAGAACACTCACATTCTACTATGCTTGTGGTCATGAGCCTGGTTTGCTTGTAGAACATTCAGGTGTATGTCTGGAACTGAAAGATCATGCTAATATGATCATCACCAGGAAAAACACATGGTCACTGGATTATAACAACGACTTGTCCTGATGTGCTCTCTTCTCTGTTCCAGGCCATATTTAACTTACTAACAAAAATATCAGTCTTTTGTTTGATGCTGTGCTGAGATGCCAAACAGCAACGTGATGCTTTTCATAAAGCAGCCACAGAAAAAAGGAAAGAAGCCATGGCTGTGCGTGTAACAACAATGAAATAGCCAGGTACTAATAGTCACTCACTTCTACTTTAGCCAAGAAATGTATTTTGTTTTACAGACACACAACAATGTTTTAAACTCATAAAACATGCTTATATATGGTTAAAGATATAGTAGTTATGTATGGTAAAATAAAAGGAATCAAGACATTGGTTAGCAAAGGGCATTGATTAAAACTAACTGCCACCAAGTGCCATGAAGGTAAGGAGGGGCATACCAGGCTGCTAACTCTGATGAGATATTTCAAGAGCTGATGTTTGATTTAGTTTTTGTTTTAGACCGTGTATTGCTTTCACTGAAGACCAGACTGCTTTTGAATCCACCATCCTCCTGCCTCAGCCTCCCTTGGACAGGATTATGAGCAAAAATATACATCTGGCTGTTTTCACTGCTGTCCATTAAATAAATACAATCTTGTCCAGTAAAAAAGAAACAGAGTTAAAGCTAATGGAAGAAGTCTTTGTAAATGAACTTAAACTCCGCTGTACTTCATATAATCACTGCTGTTTTGCACCACTAAGAGTGTTTTTGAAGTTTTCAGTGCAGTTAATTGAAACCCTACTAGATGCAAATCAAAAGTTTCAGCCTTAATTGAGATATTTTGAAAATTGAACCCATTGCTTCAGGCAGGTGCTACATGAGATTCCATTAATATAGGTAATTAACATTAGCCTCTGCTTTAATTAACATGCACACTTTAATTAGCGAAGCATTAACCAACATTAAAAAATCTGATCTTCATGCATCACAAAAAACTGCCAAGTTATGACTAGTATGTTATTTTTCTCCAAGGTTGTAAATCACAAAATAGCAATTCCTCTTGGAGAACACACCGGATTGAAAATATTAAACAGGATGAGATATCGGAGCAAAAAAACTATCAATGTGAAAAGGGATGCTCTTTAGAAAAGGCAGAGCCAATGGTTTCCACATTTTAAACACGGATAGTGGCATAATCTCTGTGATCTTTTGGAAGGCACAGGACACTGACATGGACAGTTCCCATAGATGGTCACCTTCTTAATATGTAATGGACACATGGCTATGCTGCATAATATGGCGAGGACATCTACTTCTTCAGTTCTTTTGGTCTTTCTCAGGGACAAAACGGAGCACCAGTTGGGAATGATATTTAACAATAGAAACTTGAAACCAGGAGCGACTTTATCTTTAAATCAATCAAACGCTTCCTATTTCCAAATGGTCATTTGCTGTCACCTAACCATATGTTCCCCACATCAAAGAACTTTTATTAACATAAAATTAGCTTTTGTGTTATTCCTTTATTATGATCACTTGGATGTGCTGAAAGTTTTTGAGACAGGGGTTCTCTGTGCATCCCTGGAAATCCTGGACTCGCTCTGTAGAGCAGGCTGGCCACAAGCTCACAGAGATCCTCCTGCCTCTGGCTCCCAGAGTGTTGGGATTAAAGGTGTGCGCCACCACACTGGCCGGATGTGCTGAATTTTAAGTTCTATTCAGTTACTATCCTCTCATTATTGCCTTGGAGAACAACTGTTTCCTCATTGTATAAAATATTGTAAAAATCACAGCTGTATAGAAAACTATTGTGTCCTTTTGTCTCAAGTATTGCTAACGTAATAGCAAAAAAAAAAAAAAAAAAAAAAAAAAAAGAGCAGTCCTTTAAAGCACACATTTGCAGAAAAAAAATCAGTCATATCCAGATTAATCACTAAGCAAACTGCTCAGGATTCTGGAGTACAACTCAGCAGACAAGTGCTTGCTGGCAGGCGGGAGGTCTTTGTGGAAGAGAGTGACTATTGCTCAAAATTAAGGTAACTAGGTCCCTGCAAATTCTCTCCTGTATATAAGGCAGTATTTTAGGACAAAGGAATTTGGGTGGCTACACAATGAAAGTAAAAGAGCCCCAATTGTTGAGATCAGACATTCAAATCTAAACAGAAAATACCAGACAGCGAGGCTATCATATTACCTCCTAGCAGAAATGGCCGAGGAAGGCTGGGGAGTGAGCTAAGAGGTCCAGGCTCCTTCGCTCTTTAAGTCATTGCTAACTTGCGACAACTTGTTTCCAGGAACTCCAAGGAGGGTTGGGCTGCTCTCCTGTCCTAACACTGGCCACTTTCCGCAGCCACCACAGAGTCACCCAGATCTAGCACCTTTATCTTTCATAAATATTACATAGTGTTGTCCCATTCACCTACCGGGATAATAAGGTAGGCTGGAGAAAAAAGCGCTTCCCCAGGCTGACCCAAATTTAAAAACTTTTTGCTTTTCTTTTTTTCCATCTTTCCTTTATTCTTTTATTATTTATTTATTTATTATACTAAGCAATCACTCTATCAATGAGCTACATTCTAGCCTTCCTTTAAAATCTTATCTTCTATTACTTTTCATATAATTCTCTCTCCCATCAATTTTTCTATGCCCCCTTGCCCCTAGATATGAGAATTTCTCACCATAAAGTCTTTATAAGCAACCTTCTGTATAAAATACCTTCCCTGATGTGTTCTGTTACTTAGATGAAGCAAAAGTCCCAAGTTCCCATTTTTATGTCTGTACTTCTGACTGTGTACTACTGAGCACCTTCCATTGGAGAAGATACATCCACTCAGATATGTAAATTATAACCTCCTAAATAATTTTGTGCTCCTTAAGGCCAAGGCATCTCTCCCAAGCATTTGGGCTCCCGCTTCATATGCCATAGTTACTTGACAACTTGATGCTGGCATTTTAAAATATTTAAATAACCCATACCATATCCTATTACATAGAAAACTTTTCAAATATGCTATAATGTATACACTATGGGTATATTCTTTACCCATCATCTAGTGCCAAGACAAAATAGACACTTGTAGATCACAGGTGGGCCAAGACAAGAGGACAATAATAGTGCTGGTGAGCATGAGTGTGGAGTCTCTATACCTTAGGCCAAGGAAAACACATTGTGCTGATACAAACATCTCTTCTGTAGTCAACTGTTACTAATCTGCTGAATTTCCATTCCTTTCATGGTTGTCAGTATGTTAATTTTAATAATTTTACCCACTGGTATGTTATTCTGTGTGATGACTGTCTGAACCCAACTCCTCAGTTAAGATTTTCTCCCTTCCTTTTAAGAACAAGGGACAGAACATTCTCCACAGTTAAGTGGAGACTGGGGACTGACTTTCACAGAATCTCTGATGCCCCATATTTGGCCATGTCCCTCTGTTGGGGAGGCCCAATGGCACTCGGAGGAAGGATAGCGGACTACCAAGAAGAGACTTGATACCCTAGCACCATATTCAAGGGGAGGAGGTCCCCCTCGGTCACAGTCATAGGGAAGGGGGATTGGGGTGAAAGTGGGAGGGAGGGAGGAATGGGAGGATGCATGGGATGGGATAGAAAATGAGATGTAATATGAATGGCCACTAGCCAGTTGCTCCTTCTCTAGTGCATGGCCCTATACCCATGCACACATGGACAGCATTAATCAGACACAAAGAAAGGAGGAAGAACAACATGAAGATGCAAGGGAGACAGGGGGAGGGGCAGAAAGGGGAGCTAAAGGAGGTAGTGGTAGGGATATATGATCAAAATACATTATATAAATATATGGAGTTTTAAAAGAATAAAATAATAGTAAAATAAGATTTCCTCATTAAAATATTTTACTAAGCAAAATTATACATTAAATTATACTGAGGTTGCAAATCTCATACTTAATGTTTTGTATTCGAATCTTTCTCAGTAGCCTATTGTATTCTTTATATCTTGTCTTTAAATAGCTGCTTCATAAAGATTACAATTATGTGTACAGTATCTATATAAAAACTCAGTGTGGCTTATCTTTCTAATCCACAGAGCTGTGCGTTTTGTTGCATTTAACTTGTTGGTAGCATTTGTCGTTGAGTTCTCAGTTCCCTTCCCACAGAGGAGAACATTGTCATTTTAATCAATGCCATCTCATTCCAGGACAGAGCATTCTCTGAGGCAGCCCTGAGGGCAAGAGAAACACACCGTGGGACAATGTCAGGCAAGCAGACCTACAGTGTTAGGGCTGCATACTTCAGAGTCCAGCTCTTGGGAAACTAGAGGATGTAATCGCTTCAAAAAGCTCCCTCAGCCAGTTGCAAATGACATACCAATATTAAATTGAGCATGACATTTTTTGAGAGCGGAAATTACCCAGCAGATATATAGCTGCTAAGAATTATGGACATTTTATAGGGCAAAGGCTCATTTTTAATAAAGAACTGAAATAATGACTTTAAGTTTGAGCAATTAGTAAGAGTTTAAGGTACAATGGTTTCTAATTAGACTTATGCACATGGCAGAAGAGCCCAAATGGGTCTCTGATTTGCTACTGTGGGTTTGCACCAGTCTTAACGGGAAGAGATCTAAAATTTCCACTCATACTTAAACATGAAATGACAGAATTCAATTAGCATGTTTCTGCATTGACTATATCAATTCATGGTCATAAATAAAAATGAGGCACCGTTTTGTTTCCCCTATGTTTACTAACATATAACCCATTGAAAGCAAAAGAACAGGGACGAACCCGCCACTTCTATAAACTTCATTGTGTCCATCAAGGTAAAGATTATTACAGATGATGGAGGAAGACACTGGCATACAACCCTTATTTACTAATAAATAAAAGAGTCAGGAAAAGAATAACCAACCATGTTAACTATCCTTCAATGGCAGAAGACTCATACTGAGGCCTAACATGGACCAGTCAACAGGGCAATTCTTTCACATTTTATTGAGTGGTACACAAAGCTGCATGGGACTAAAGCAGTATTAAATTAAAAAGTTTTAGAGATGGGCTTTCAGAAAGAGGAACTGAAGGGAGTAAGAAAAAAAGAGAAAGGTGAGAAGCTCGGGGCAAGGCTGAATCACGCTTTAGGTGGATTTTAGTTTCCTGCACTGGAAACAGAATTTCATTTGGTGGCAAGGCTGCCAGTGTCTTTAAGGGAAATGCAAGTGCCTCTGCTCTGATACAATAGTAATGAATACAATGCAAGGGCTTTCTACTTAAGGAATTTTCTGTGGTTCTATAAAGACTGGAAGACAAAGGAATGCTTCAAGAAATAACTCAGGTTCTTGACATTGTGGGTTTCCAAGAGAAGGAAATAAAACTAGGTAGGAAGCAGAGAAGGCCTGGGCTGGGAAGCAGAAAAGCCTGCTTTCACGCTTTTCCTAAAGGATGTTATCCAGGGAGACCCAGCAGCCCTTGGTGGACACTGGTTCCTATTTGAAGAACTTGGCACATACAGGCAGGGAAATTCATAGGAAAGTGTGAAAGGAGAAATATAAACTTAGTTACTATATTATTACATATGTTTACCTAATATATAAAGTTATATGTCACTAGCATAAAAAACTGCCAATTCCAAGAATAGCATGGAAGAATGGGGAAATAGTAGGACCCACAGGGTCCTGGAAACCTACAAGAAGAACTTATGGCAGGCAGTTCTGGATCCTGGGGTCCTCCTCAAACTAAGGCACCAGCCAAGGACAACATAGGCATTAAACTTCGAACCCCTACCAAGACCTAGCCGACGAACATGATATTCTCCACCGTTGAGTGGAGAGTGAGATCTGACTCTCACACGAACTCTGGTGCCCCTTTTCTGACCACGTCCCCTGGATGGGGAGGCCTGGCGGCACTCAGAGGAAGGATAGCAAGTTACCAAGAAGAGACTCGATACTCCAAGAGCATATATAGGGGGAGGAGATCGCCCTCAATCACAGACATAGGGGAGGGTAGAAGGGGGGAAGTGGGAGGGAGGGAAGAATGGGAGGAAACAGGGGAAGGGCTAACAATCGAGATGTAATATGAATAAATTAATAAAAAAAACTGCCAATCCAATATGCATAGTCAATGAAAGCTCAACTAAAGATATAGAACAGATCTTTAAAGGTAGATGTATGTGTAAAAAGGGGTGACCTAGAGCCTATGCCAAAGGGAGACAGAATAAAAGCTCAACAACAACAACAAAAGTCTGTACAGTGGAGGAAACCAAAAGAAAACTATAGCGATCTGCTGGGTATAATCTGTGTGGCAAGTGTATCTTCTACAGTCCACACCAATAAACTGATGTCAGTGTAGTTTGAATGCTGGTGTCCCGCCCCATCTGTACTGAAACTTAATCCCCAATGCAAAGCAAGTGTGGCCTTTGATAGGTTAAGTAATGGAGGTTCAGCATCTTCCTGGGAGGATTCCAGGTTGAGGGAGAGCACTCTTATTCACCCATCCCTTCCACATGTAAGTGTTTGTGCTCCAGAGGATACAGCAATGAGGTGCTAGTTTGAAAATGGAGAATGAGCTCTCATTGGAGAGCAAACCTGCTGGTTCCTTATCTTCAGTGTCTCAGCTCTATGAGCCTCTATAAATTAATATCATGGGCACTCTGCTGCAGCAGTACAAATGAACTAAAGCAGGTCCATGTGGTATGGAGCAGTCTATCTGCAACAATAAGAAGACTATTCACCTACCACGATGCTGATGCCATTCCAAAAACATCCACAGGTGTGAAGGCAACATTAAGCCCATAGCCTTTGGATACTTATGACACACACAATAAGCGCAAAAGCTCTTTTCAGAAGGAAAGTGGCTAGGGCTTTGGAGAGATGGGTAGGACAGACACTTGAATAGTGCCTAAGTACAGGGCACTAGACATCCAAGGTAGAAGCTATTAAGATACATGGTAAAGAGAAAAGAGGGCTATTGGATAAATTCCCATGACAAATTAGCGCTTGGTAAGTACCAAGGCCAACTCTGGTTGCTTCTGTAGCCCACGTGAAGTTTAAAATCAATGTATCATTGATAATTCCTTTATATGTCTCCTTTTATAACTTAAAATTTTATTACCCTCTTTTCAAGAGTCACAGGACTACATTTATAAAAACATATAAAGAAAATTCTTGATATTATCTAATTAAGGTATCCTAGTAACTTTTTATATTTTTTCAAAGTATTCGAAGCCTACTCACAGTCCATGTAAATAAGCAAGGATGAAATCTTAACTCCACCTTTGTGGGGAACCCTGCTTCAATGAAAACACATTTAAACTGATAATTGATTCACTTTCATGTTAAAGCCAACATAAGTTTTTGCAAATTAATTGTGTCTATTATTTAGAATTCATGGTGAGTTTATTCCTTAAAAAAACTATATATATATATGTCTTCATGCAGAGTCTATGAAGCGCAGAGTCCACTGGATGCACACATTGGCACTGCACACGACCCTAATGCATAATAAGTACCTTGTAAGAAAGAGAGACTGAGGCTATCTGTTTTTAATCTCAAAATTTGCAGCTATGAGACAAATTCAATCCACACAGTTAACAATAAATCTATAATCTGTAGATGATTAATTCTACATCTATGTTAAGAAGAAACAAGAGCCCTCCTGTGGATCTATTTTCAAAATGACCTACAGAAATTGTGAACAGTGTGTAAAGGAACTTTTCAACACACTATAGTGATAGCTTTTCATTTGTTAAACCAATTTAAAGCCATCTACCAAACTAACCTGTGATGAAATGTTTTTAATTCTTTATATGATTCTAATAAGTTTGGATCACCTTAATAAGGGAAGTATATATAATTACCTATAACTTATTTAAATGATTTACTTATTTTTGCATATTTATTCTATGTTTGCATGCTAAATCTTATTGTTCATATTTATAAAAATGAAGAAATAATAAAATCTGTAGTAAGGAAAGCATATAGATCTGTAAATGACAAAGACAAAATAAAAACAAAAACATATCAAAATATATTGCAATCTTTCAGTTCATGCCTTAGAAACATGAACAAATTTCTAGGAATTTAATGAAAACTTAGCAACACAATTAAATGTAAAATAAGTTTTAGCATGCATTTCTCTTGCCAGTTGGCATACATAATAGAAAAATGGTAGAGAATAGGTTAAAGAGTCTAAAAGGATTTTAACCTTAAATTTGACAGAAGTTAAATGGCTGTGACATCGGGCTCCTCTGCTTTATTCCAACTAGTTATCCACCCTCAAAGTTCCTGTCAGGTAAATGACCTTGTATTTCATTAACTGATAATTAAATGGATTTATTCCACTAACGGTTTTAATTAAAATGCTAGAAATATTGA
The DNA here is from genome assembly GCF_903995435.1 of Acomys russatus. Classification (NCBI taxonomy): domain Eukaryota; kingdom Metazoa; phylum Chordata; class Mammalia; order Rodentia; family Muridae; genus Acomys; species Acomys russatus. The sequence continues at coordinate 64,357,887 of NC_067137.1, read as the reverse complement.
TTACCCCTCTCATCCTTATTCCCCCAGATGAAAAAAAGGTTTTAGGAATGTTTATTTAGAGGAGACAGAGAATTAAATTAGATTGAATCTCTATGAGACCCGAAGACTGGTTCTTTCATTTCTGCTGCTCAAGCAGAAAAAGGTTTCAATTTTTTGATGTTTGATTAATTATTTTGAAATCCATTTATGCTTACCTTGGTGTTTAATTAAAAATGTCATTTTTAGCATAATTAAATTGGCTATCTGTGGAAGACTAACTTCAAACTTATATTTTGAAATTTTGACGCCCCCTCCCCTTTTTTCTTCTTTTGGTAAAAGAAACTTTTTAGTTATTTGCTTTCTCAGTGACGCTGCCACCTCATGAATGAAAAACTAGAAGAGCGGGTGCCTACTCGCCTACTTGGATTTCCTGCATTTGAACATTAGGTGATATATGTTTACGCCTTTTAAGTCTGTGTGCTTGGCTTTTAAACCACTAGTGATTCATTCATTTTAGCAAACACAGGGTATGCGCTTCTGAATGTGTGGCACTCGATAGTGTTTATACTGAAAAAGTGTAGCTCAGCACAGTCCTTAGCACTCCTAGATGCTTCCACAGCACCGATCCGATGCCAGCAGGTTAAGATGCCAGGTCTGTCAAAGCACATTCAAGGCAATTGGAAATCATTCTCACTAAATACCAGCCCTGATAATGACAGAGAGGGAAGTAGGAGAGAAGATGTCATGCCTCTGGCTTCCGGTGCCCACAGATGGAATGCCCTTCCAAGGGGCTCACAAAAAAAGGCAATTCTGAAATTACTATTACTATTATTACGATTACTATTTTTAAGTAGCTCTGTGTTACTAACTTCCATATAGATGAACACTAAGATTTCAGAGGCAGGTAAAGGGAACTCAGATCCCACTCAGGAGATATTTTGTTGCCATTTTAAAACTCAAACCACCTACACTAACCTATTTTTCTAAAACGTCTGTTTTAAAAACAATTCTTACTGAATGCCCCTTTAGCAAAGCCTGGCACATAATAGTGTGGACATATTGGAGTCACAGAAACGAGAATGCATATGATGCTCGTGACTGTAGCTACTGAAGCCTCCATACCCCACAGCGGCCATTCGTGTTATTTTAAAAGGAAAATGGGGTACAATTCAGTCTATCACGGTTTGTCTTTTTTCATAGCTTACACGTCTTGTAGGGTGTACTCACACACTTTTCCTCATCGCGTGGAAAGGTATAATGACACTAACAACCTAGCTTCAAATTACTCAGCTTCAGGAAGGGCTCTACAGATGTTTTTGCTTAAAACCAACACGTTTCACAGAACTTTGCATACTTTTATTGCTGTACCACAATGAACCACAAATATCACCATCTTACTCTCAACCGCTAAAGAGAGTCGAGCTTCTAGACTCTATATCATGTGAGGCCAACATTCATTAGCTAACACTTGAAAGTCTCTCTCAATACTGCAAACATATTCAAAGACTACTGGGAAGCAGTGATGGAACTTTACCCTGCCTTGTTATAGGAAGAAAATCCTGGCCGAAGGCTGTTGCAGGAGAATGCTACTTAAAAACCACTCAGTCTTCTTATAAAAGATGAGGGGTAAAGATCTGTAGATTTTTTTAGTTAAAAAAAAAATGATTACAAAAAACACAGGAGCAAACAGCATTCCAGGCCTGCGTTGGTATTGCTAGTAAAAGAATCTTGCCAATTATATGAAGTATATGTTTGGAAGTATACATTACTTTCTCTTTGGGTTTGATCTCTTTCCACTTAGCATAAGCATTATACTTTTATTTTGTGTCAGAACTTGACTTATTTCAATACTTCATTATATTAAAATTATACATTGTTTTACCTCCCATTAAAAAAAGAATATTCAATAAATATTTCTAGGATAAATATTTAAAAAAAGGAAACATACATACACACAGTGGTAATACCTTAGTTTTCTCATCTATCAAATGGGAAGAAAACACAAAAAGAGAAGGGTCCAGCTGCTCTGAAAATACTGGCCTTTATAGTCATGAAGGCCGTTTGCAAAATGATAATGATATCATCGCAGGTTTGGATTTACATAGAGCAAAGACCCATAGATAAGGAAGGTTAGCCTGGACTATCACACTTGAAAAATGTCACATTTCATTTTCATAATAATGCAGACCGTTTGTCACATGTCTGCCACTTCTGGTATTTAAACAACAACCACTTGTCAAAATTACTGATAGTTCTATCACAGTTACATGCATTTATTTCCTTGACTATTGATTTGAGGGATAGTGACATGGCCCACCCTCCGACAAAGATTGGAAATATTTCTAAGTCACCAACATAGTTTAGTGCTTTTCCTCTGAACTTTAAGAAACTAGCCAAGATGGATAACTTCATTTTTAACACTGAGATGTGACATATTTTAACCTGTCTACATACGAAAGTGTGCTGGTAGCAATTGCCACTTCCTTCAAGCATGCTATGAATCACTGTATCCCCTTCCCTTCTTCTCATGCACCATTGCCACAATCTTACCTTCAGCGCTTTTGCTAGATTTCAATGAAGACGGAACTAGAGGGCACACATTAGAATTTTATATCAGTTCAAGAAGGGGAGAGAAGGAAGACGTATGAAGCCAGAATGACATTCATTGAAGGTTCCCTAGGGACGATAACACATGTTTTTGTCTCTCACCTGCTAGGCATGCTAAATCAGGGTGGATGATAAGCTAATTTATGAAATATATTTCATTGAAACCTGGACATCTTTACTGTTGCTAGCACAGCCATTAGAATTTCAGACATAGCAGCAGCCTAATTTTTAAAACATAGGAGACATGGGTTTTCTAATATCAGGCTTGTGATGGATCGTGTGTGCCACTTTAGATCTCCAAGTGAAATCATTGCTACATGTAGTCACTTAGCCTTGGACTCAAAATCTTTCTACCTTCTCAAAACTTCTCATAACAATGTTATTTTTTTATTTTCATGTCAAAGTATTTGGGTTTTAGCGAATCCAAAAATATATAACTATATTTCCTGTGTTATTATATGCCCTCACTGTACAACTGCCATTACATCTTTAACTGACACTTTGCAGCTCTATAGCTCAAGGTCCATACTTGCTTTTCTGACCTGTTCTGTCCAGTGTGCAGCCTTTGCCCACTTTTCTTCAGAACTGTGACTTTACCAAAGCTATTGGGCAATTGCAACCAGAATAGTAAGCCCAGGGGTGACAGAAATGACTCCAGAGATATGTGCTCCAGTGTTTCCAGGTGAGCACCATTAAAATACAATGCCATCATGGTAGCCTCTGAAGCCGGTCCTGTTCATTAGCAACAGAGCAGATAGGTTTTCATATAATCAATGCCTTCTCCAAGGAATGACAAATTAAATGTGGATCAAATTAAAAGCATCTAAGCATAAAATTAGAGTCAAAATAAGCATTTTTTTCCATTAAAAAGCGTTATTCAGCCCTGTGCAGTATTTTTCCCAGACTCCTCCTTGCCTTGCTCTGATCTCCCTTCCAGGTTCCTGAGAATTGTAAACACACAGCCTGCATCTCTCCTACCATCTGCAGTCTCCCTGAAATCTGCAGAGCCCTGCTTAGGGAGGGAAACTTATCAACACAGGAGTAGGTCCCCTGGCACCTGTGATAGACACTGTCATCAAGAGACCTGTGGAGTAAGAGGAGGTCAGTCATAGAAGAGAGAAGACTGTTTACCCACAAATATATTGGCACTCAGCAATGATGGGGAAGGAAATGCAGCAAACATTACTGATAGCTTAATGGCATTTAAATAAAATATTCAAGGTAGACAGTTTCTTCAGTGCTCCCCTGCTCTTTTAAGTGTACTCTTTTCGGAATGAAATGCCTTTCTCTGATAAGTAAATACTTTGTACAAATAATTGTCCATTTCATATCCCAACTTCCCTCTGCATAGAGTCAACTATTAAGTAGGAAGGGAGCTTGAAGAGTAGCACACTGTCAAATTTGCTCTTTTCTTTTTTTTTTTTTTTTTTTTCTTTTCTTTTTTTTTTTTTAATTTGCTACGTGCTAAGCTATGAGCAGATAATACAAGATTTGGATATATTACAAAAATAAACCTGCAACTGGGTGTGTCTGATTTGCAAATCTGTGTTTGAATGATTTAAGTAAACATACCTTCCACTCTGTCAAGAGCCTGATGGCCTTTCAGCCTGAAGGCGGCCTCACAACAGGCATAGGGGGGGAAACACTGGGGGTGCTAAGTGAGGTACAAGAACTAGGAACGATTGAGAGGGGGCCGAACCCCAAGGTCCATGAGTAGAAGCAGCACAGGCATCTTGGTATGGGATAGCTGATAAGGAGGGAGAATAAAGAAAGGGAAACAGAAGCAGGGAAAAAAATCCGGAAGCTAAGGGATTGTTTTCAATGTCGATCCTCCCAAATCAAGAGAACTAAGGCAAGCCAAAGCCTGTTACCCAGGCTTTGTCCCCACTTTATAGCAAACTAGGAGAAAAGTCAAGCACTTAAACCTTTGTACTTCCTAGCCCAGCCAAGGTCTCAGGAGCATCCTGGAAACAAACCCCCTGGGCAGTATTCACAAGGAGATCAAAGGGATGACTGGAGAAACCAGCAGTACGTCAGAGTTCTTTGCTCCAAGGTCACCAGCTATAACCTAGCCAGATTAGAAATTACTGACAGCTCTTTTCTCTGATGTTGCCTTGAAAACACTTGATGGGGCAGGGGTGGGGGAGGAGGACAAATGACCTTCACAGAGTCATGTCTCTGGACATTTTTAGACAATTTTGGAGTGCCAACTTGCCATCTCTAACACTCCTTCAAATTTTAAAGATTGCCCTTAACTCCTTCTGGACATGGATGTGTGTGGACATGGGACTTGTGATGCCTTTGTGTCACTGTGGCAAATAAAAGATCACCAAGCTGAATAGGCCATTTGACATCTAATGATCTGTTGGAAATAGTCTAAACAGCAGCCATTTCATCCCCAGGGATGTGCAGAGCAGTTTCCATAAGTCAAGATTATGTGCTCTGTATATGTGTACACACATGAGCCTTGCAGGATTCATCAATATTTCAGGGTCTCAGGTGACTATGTCCATAAGGGGAAAAAAGGGCTGGGGGAGTCAATGAACCACAGGCAAACACTATCAGTGTCTTAAGCCTATGGAAGACGTCATAACTAAAGATGAAGGTCTATGCATATTAAATTCCTATTTCAGATGGCTTTGCTCTGACCAGAGAATTGAGATTGAGAAGCAAGAGTATTACAATTCTAATGTGCGCTTAAATGAAGGCAGGGTCTCCTTATTTGTATATTTCTCCACGAGGACATGACTTCTATAAGGAGAACTCTTCTTTAATAGCCCCAATACTTGGGAGCACAATTAAGAATTATAAAGGAAGAATAGAGGAATAAAAGCAGAAATTTAAAAGGTGTGGCATAAAAGAATCTATGAATAAAAGGAAGAAGAGATGCATAAAGGGAGAAAGGAAGAACAAGAAGCAGGAGTGGGGCTTGGGATAGGGATGGGGCAGAGTTGGGGGGATGGGGCTTGGGGTAGGGATGGGGGCAGTGGTGTGGGGGTGGGGCTTGGGGTAGGGATGGGGGCAGAGGTGGGGGGTGGGGCTTGGGGTAGGGATGGGGGCAGTAGTGTGGGGGTGGGGCTTGGGGTAGGGATGGGGGCAGTGGTGGGGGCTGGGGCTTGGGATAGGGATGGGGGCAGAGGTGGGGGACGAGATTGTTGCTCAAAGCCCTGGCTTCCATATGAACAATTCCAGAGGAGAGGAGTTATACCCATCTTGGTGGATTCTTCCATTTGGGAACTGGAAGACTTCCAACATCTACTAAGACAGCACAATGGCAAAAGAGGCCCTTTAAAGACATTCAGGGCACTAATCTTCTGTATTATACATATTTCCTAAGCACTATATCGAAATGTACAGATTTGTTCTATCTGGCCCAGGAAATCTTGGTTCATTCTTTTATACTGCCATGAAACCTTTTTTCATCCTAATGAACAAATTCTAATACTATGTAGCACTTTAATTGTATTGCCAATTTTCTCATCATGTGATATTCCCTTGGCACAGTCTTAACACTGATGTACTTTAACCGTGCCTCATATATAAGCTACACAGAGCATGTGCACTTTTTTAACAGGATATACCTGAATAATGCTCATGGGGAGATGCATGTATAAATCTTTGTGCATCAAAATGAAAATATATCTCTGTATATTTAAAATAAGGTTTGCTGGAGGTTCATTTAAGGTTTGCAAAGAATTCACTCATATATGAGCATTCTAACCATCTGAAGGTCGTAGCAAGTGAAATGTTTTTCAAATGCCCTTACTGTGGCGAATGACTGGAATAGATAGTTCACATTTGTTGCTGCCCTGCCCCCCACCTACCCAAGACCACTTAAAAATGAAATGCTTGGTTTTAAGGCCATTTCCCACTATTAAAAAATAAATAAACCTTGTGAAAGAAAAATTATGAACAGCTGCCAAGTATGTATAAGTTCAAAAGTTTTTCTATTGCCTGAAATAGAGATGCAAGAAATTACATTAAAGTTTTAAACAGAAACAGAAGTTTTCAGACAATGTAGATCAAAATCTATTAGAGATAAAATTGTTTTGACAAAAACTGTGTAAATACAATGCCACTGGCTGCAAGCCTATTATTGAATGCAAGTGGAAAATGAGAATAGCACTCCTGAAGGGGCATTGCTAAAGTGACACAAAATAAACACAAGCATTTCGGAATAATTTTTCACATTAATTATGTTCTCTTATCGTAGATGTATAACTAGCCAAGTATAACAGCAATAACAAGATAGCACTGAAGCTATTTTACAAACAGGAAGAAGCAAATAAAATAATACTGATATGCTAGTTATTAGATTACTAGCCTTTTATCTTGTGAAATAGCTTCCCCGAACAGAAAGACTATATTAATCATTTCTGTTCCTCCAAGTAAATGATATTGCATTTCTGGAAAAAAAAAATAACGTTAACAGCCTCTTCCCTTAAAGATACCTTCATTTATTTGCTGATTTGCCATCTTTGAGTCTCTAGTTACTAAGAACATTTTCAAAGGAAATACTTATAGCGTAAAGACACTGACTGGTTTGGGTTTATTTGTTTCTTTCTTTCTCTAGATTAAAATGCAGTCTGCAAGGAGCACAATTCCCCCTGTTTCTTACATGGAAGCTTTATACCCTGAAGCCCTTACAATAAAATTTATAAATTTATTAAGAAAGGAAACACCCACAAATTTGATCATTTGTTCCCTAATAAGCTACCCTTTTTTCCTCTAACTCCAAATGATGCTCTCTGTTGCTTCTTGTTATGTGGAGCACAGGGGACTTGCTGCTGGCAACCAGTCCATGATGTGTTCTACCATAGCTGCCTCTAGAAAAAAAAAAAAACCTCCTTTACTCTCAAGCCAAGGCCAACGCTGGAGTCCAGTAGACTTAGTGCTGTTCCTCCAATGACCACTTAAAAGACACTGGTATGTCTTCTTTCTCTGTACCTGGAATCCAGGCGTTCTGATTTCTTTTTCTTTATATACATTGTACATTCTACTTTTTCCATGTACATAATTTGTTTACTTTTGTGGCAGTTCCCCTACCTTCTGTACACTAAGTATAGCAAATGTAATCAAATTCATAACTGATTACTTGGGGCCAGAGCAGGTGAGGATGAGGATGGTTTTCTTTATTTAGTTCCCAGACCTTTACAGCAAAGAAGAACACAAGAACTTTCCAAGGAGTGGGGATAATCGTTTCTTTCACATTAAAAATTGTGAGCACCTTGACAAAATCTGGTGAGTCACTGAGTAGTCAACCTAATGGCAGTGTTCCTGATAACATGACACCAAAGGCCGTCACAGAAAAATTCTACCAGCCAACACCTCTTTGCAACTTCATACAGCAAGCTTTTGTTTCTACCGTTTTGTTTACATTTTTTGATGGGCACCTTTTGTTTCTACACATATGTAACAGAGCTGCAGGACCAATGATACAGTCTTTGGAGGTAGAATTTCTAGACCATTTTAAAGACATGTTTATTGAAATTTCATAAGGTTTAGAATATTGAATTCCTTGAGGGACAGTAGGATATTTAAAAATGTTAGCAGCAGGAGCATCAATCAAATAGGCCTCATCTTTAGTGGTAATGTGGGCAGAAGTGAGAACGGGACGGCAAAGTCACTAAGTAAGATGTACTGAGCAACTGACTTATTACATTACTAGCATACTTGTAAAAAAAATGAAAATAATAAAACTAAAACAAAGAACATGTGTTTTATGTAAATGTTACAAAATAATTTATTCTCTTCTGCTTAGATTTGCTGTGAGGTGAGTAACACAGATACGCAAAAGTGAAGATTAGAAAGCCATGGATCCCAAAGAGGGGTAAGAGAACTCAGTCCTCTGTAGGGCCTAAATCAAAGCTCCGGAGTGATTTTAAACTGTCTTTAAAGTGATTTAATATAGTGAGTTGAAATACATTACATTAGATATAATTAGACCTAGACAGGAAAGGTGGTTCTGGGAAGCTAATGAAATATCATTAAGGTTGAATACAAGGTTGCTGATTAGGATAAAGCTAATCCTGATTAGGATAAACAAGATAGGAGCTAGAGATCTTATTTTTCTTCTTATTTATTTATTTTATGACTGAGAAAGAGGTGTGCTACCTTGCCTTTAGCAGAAAGAAAAAATGCACATTCTGTTAAAATGTTCTATCACAATAATGCTTGGTTTTGTCATAGTTTTTGAAAGGTATTTGCCTTGAGAAATGTGTCTATTAGGGTAAAAGCTATCAACAAAATTAGACTTGGCCTGTTTCTGCCTTTACAGCAATGGAGAACTGAAAAGTCCCTGCTGTCTAGTTGCTCCCTCCCTGCCTCCCGTTGTTCCACACCGACCCCCCTCCTTACTTTTGCTTCATCACAAAGGTCCTTCTCTGGTTTTAGAATCACCAGCGCTGTCCCATCACCAAAAGGTCCTTAGTTCTCCCTCAAGCCCCACTCCACGGAAAGCCTCGGCCTTGCCTGATGCTTTGTTCACCTTTGGCCAATCTCCCTGAGTAGCTCAAATCCATCACAGTCTGGACTGCTCCCTTGAATCTTTCAGAGGTGTAATTTTATTTTACTTGTGAAATTGTTTGACTATGTTCTATCTTCTTTGGGCTTTTGTGTAGGCAAATTGTGTCTGGCTTTGCTTACAGTTACTTTCCCCCAAAGTGTACTGTGTGGTTTGTAGCATATGGAAGCCGCTCAGTAAACCTTTCACAATTTACGGAATGGATGAACAAACACTACGACTTTCACGTTTTGCTTGTGATGGTTGGTGCTGTACAGATGTGATCATTAGTTCTAGTCCTGAGAGAGATGGAGGTGGCTACAACATCCTCTCCATAAAACTTTGATGTGTACCTAAAAACTCCAACAGTAAATGTGCTTCCTCTTTAAGGACATGCATCAGCGATAACCTACAAATTGTAAGTTCAGATGTAAGTTCGCCTAGCCATCTCAGGGTTTATTTTTAAGTATTAAGGAATCATAACATTAAACTTAGCCATTTACCAGGAATAGTGCATATGGATGGAAACAAACAAAAGTATATCTTAGTGTACAAAGTCAACTAGATCTCAAAATTTAGGGAGTGCTACTGAAATACTGGAACCAGAGGTCCTATGAGGACATGTAAGTTTACAAAGCTTTTCATATTAGGCCATCACTCTTTCCTTTACACTGCCGTACGGTAGCATTTTGTAGGAACCAGGCCGGACTGAGCTGCCTGCCCGTCTTGCTGTTTCATGTCCTGTTTCTAGCAGCTTCCGGGTTGGTTAGCTAGTCATGTTTACTGCCCTGAGAACGTAACCCCTCCCCTCCTTGGGACTTTTCCCTCCTGTGCACAACCACGTCTTAAGGGATTTCACTTGCAAGTGGCATTCCTGATTTGCTGCCTATAGAAATGCTCTTTGGACACTGAATACAAGCTGCCACTGCTGCTTCTTTCTTAGCACGAAGGACCCACTGTTTGTGTGTGTGTGTGTGTGTGTGTGTGTGTGTGTGTGTGTGTGTGTGTGTTAAATCCGCAGTCCTTTGCCCTTGACTAGGTACCACGGTGGTGCAGGCGCCACAGCATTTCTTCTCTAATTTTAGCCCATGTTTTCCTGTGGCACTATAACTACAATTACACATAATTTCATCTATTTTTTATATAAAACAATATTAGGGATACAAGACCAGTTCTGTTCATTATATACCCCACCAATGACCAAACAAAATGCTCTGTTAGCTCAAAATTTGCTGTGCTTTAGTCAGGAAGAAGAAAAATAAGTACCAAAGAGAGACAGTAGAAAGAGAAAACCGGAATGGATGTAAAATGTGGTCTCCTTGTCTGTGATGCCACTTTGTCTGAGGCAGGCCACTCTAGGATTTGCATCATTCGCTTCTGAAAAACAGATCTTTAAGGCTGCATCTCAACCTCTCTCTCCCTCTGTCTCTCTCTCTGATCCCCTTTCTTCCTCCCTCTCTAATGATCTGCCTGAAGTGTTGATAATATACAATGAAGTGGATGACATGTTAGATGTAAGACATAAAATAAATAATTGAAAATCTAGCCCATCAGGCCACAAACAGGTGATGCTCTCCAGTGTCCTTGCCAGTGCCAGGCTGGAGGTCTGAGGCCTGTTTAACTACAGTTCTTATCCTTGCTGTCCATCACTACTCCACAGACAGAGCCCTGGCCTGAAACTGTAACACACACACACACACACACACACACCAGCAGAAACCATCATGTACACGGTCGAGTCACTCTGATCCTATTGACTTTTCCTAACTTAAGAATGCACCCTCAAGACCCATCCTGAACCTGTGTGGCTTGTTGTTCTTGGAGATTTCCCCCACTCATTAGCTGAGGGTCATGACACTTGGCTCATGACCTTTGTCCCTCCCACTCCACACACGTTCCCTCCTTTAGGTCATTCCAGTGTATGGGAGGTTGCCTCTCCACACCCCAACCCCCTGACTTCCTCAGTTTTAGTGCACTCTACCATTCTGTAACCCAGTTATGTCCAATCTTGCCATATTTAGGATGTAAATGTAAATGCCCATGCTCCACTCCCTAACCACAAATTGACAATGACTTTCCAAGAGTTTGTGTTCTCTCTCTTTCCTCTGCTTCTCCTCCTCTTTCTCCCCACTCCATCCCCAGTCTCTTCTGATTTTCAGTGAATTTATTCTTTCTAGATACACTACTTTTAACCCATCTCCAGTTCATACCTACAGTTGCCCATCATCACGGTTCTTCCCACCAGTTCTGACTGCTGCTGAGACAGTCAATATGCCACATATGCCAGTGTAAGTGCTTTACACGCAATCCCCACAATGCCATGGAGCATGTACTATTATTCTCACTGACAGAGCCACTCTCTCCTTTATCTCACTGCCAGGCCATGAGGCTCCACATCTTACAGTTTTCTATTGCTGTGTTCTGTGTTTTCCATACATTTCCCTTCTATTAGACCAGGTGTGGGCACACGCCTCTAATCCCAGCACTCCAGGAGGCAGAGGCAGAAGGATCTCAGGAAGTCAAGGCCAGCCTGGTCTACAGAGTGAGTTCCAGGACAGCCAGGGCCACACAGAGAAACTGTCTTGAAAACCAAGACAACAAATAGATACACAAATAAAAGCCCATCTCTCCTCTATTGTCAGAGACTTTCTGAGCTGCATAGCTGGTTACGTTCTGTTTAAATACTGACAGAAGCAGGGGTGCCCAATGATTGTCAGAGTAGAGCTCGGCCATCACACTTATCTCCAGTCTGTTCATAGTTTTCTCCTTTCTCGCCTCCTGACCACTGCTTAGGCATTTTCTCCTTTCTCTACACTTCAGCACAACCACATGTTGCTGTTAATGGTTTTACTCTGTAGAGATGGACTATTTTAATTCATTCTTCAAAACTCAGTTGTATCCTGTGCTGGCCAGAAAGCCATCATGATCCCCGTATGGACACCCTCTTCCACCTTGTGACGCCTAACGTCGAACTCCTAGCACTGAGGCCTGTGTCACTCAATAGTGCGCTCATGAAAAAGGCTAACAGGACGGCAGTTTCCCTCACTCTGGTCAGTGTCACACATGACACTTGTTAGTAGATAGGAGTGCAGATACTTACTTCTCAGTCTTTTTCTAGTTCTGTCATAATCCGAACTTAGGAATCAAAATTGGCCATACATCTAAAGAAACCTCATTACACAATCTTTCGAGTATAGCAACCTGTGTTCTGATAGGCTAACATTTCTGACGAAGACTCTGTCCATAAATACAGAATAACACCGATACCATTTGTCTGTTTTGATGGGCAAGTTGTTTGAGTCTCAATAACTATGTCAGCTGTGTTAGATATCTCTGCTCATATACCACTTGCTGTGTTTCAAGTGGTATATTCAAGTCTTCCATCTTTAAAGATACACGGATTATTTGTCCAACAGACACTGGCACTCTCTTACATCAAATAACTTAAATGATAAGTGGGAAACATTGCTGGGCACAATGTGAAATCCTTACAAAAACAACTCAGGAAGAAAAACGCTCTTTGTGTGAACTGCATGTATGTCACTGAGCTTAGTGCCAGATTCCACCTCTGTAGAGGACTGTCCAACTCAAAGCAATGTGTAGACTATATGTCACTGCATTGCTCTCACCAAAGCTAAATAGGCATGGTATCATGATACTCCATTCTTTAAAATACTACCTTCTTCTATTATTTGGGTTTACATATGTATTCCTACAATCTTCACATACCACACAGACCTTCTAAAATTAGTATTTATACTTGATAGTTAACTTTTTACATTCTTCACTTGTGTTTAGAAAAGTATGCCCATGGAATATTGTAATTTTTCAATAAAAATATTTGACATTCCTCCCCACCACTTACACTAGCAATACCAAGGAGATATGCCTTGTCTGTTCTTACTAGTGCTTTTCAATATGATTTTGTCTACTTCATTCATCTAATCTAGCTTTAACCTAGCTCCCAGCTCCAAGAAGGCTGCCACAGCCAGAGATAAATTAATCATACCTGTCCGGGTAGTGCTTTCTAAAATTACTTTCAATTTAATAATTACAGGTGGACTGGTGACATATGAAGCTTTTTTTATTTTAAGTGAATGATACAAGCTCAAATAGATAGTAAGACAACCATATAGAGCCCTAGGTATTTGTTTTGCACATAATTCATATATGCATTAATGCCCAAAGCAAGCAGTTTTACTTTGGCTATGACTTACACAGCAAACTTCCTCTAATTCCTAGCTCTTCACAGTTGCACAAAATTGGCAAACTGCTCTCCCATGCCCCCATCCTCACTAAAATAAATTGACTCCCAGAGTTTCCTGGAAAGGCTATAACTTCATTTTCCAGTCTGAAAACAATTAATAAAGTACTCAGCAGTGAGTCTCAAATAATACAAGGCAACTTGACCTTGGCAGGACACACACTTCATTTAACTAGCAATGATATTCCCTTTTGAGTTTCTCCTTATTAAAGCCAGCAATAATGTGATCATTCAAGCCTTATGCCAAAAACTAAACTCAGTACCTGGGCCTCACTTCTTTAACTCCTAAATGATTCGTGTTTGGAGTGCATTTACAAAGAAAACCAGGAGCTCCTGAGCTGGCTTCGTTTTAAGAGCATTTAGTATTCTTGCACAGCACCTGGGTGTGGTTCCCAACATCCACATCAAGCGGCTCACAACCTCCTCTAACTCCAGTTTCAGGGCATCCAACACCTTCTAGGCCTTTCACGTACCTGCACATATTCACTACACCTAAACTCATGTAGACACACACACACACACACACACACACACACACACACATATATATATATATACTTGAATGATTAATCCATAAAAATTAGATGACAGTTAACTATTTCCAGAATGGTATATAGCTAAGATTCTGTTAGAAAAAAATCACTCATAGACCGAGGGGAGGGGAACAGGGTGAAAAAGGGGGAGGGAGGAACAGGAGGAGACAAGTAAGGGGATAACAATTTAGATGTAATCTGAATAAATTAATAATAAAAAAGTTTAAAATAAATAAATATACAAAAAAATCACAGTCATTTTATGCAAAAATTATCTCCCCAAAGTAATAACCACAACAGATAAATTACAATCTGTCAAGTAGATTAGAAGCCATGATGCTACTAGCCTATAGAAAGACATAGAGGATGTTCCATTCACTAAAACATTGTTCAATTTCTAAAACATTAGGAACAGGAACAAGTGCCTGGTACATAAGATGAAATAATGAACATCTTTTTTTAATGTAGGGGAAGATATAATAGAGAAAGTGGGGTTTGAACTCAGACTTGACATTTATTTAAGACAGTGAACACCAAGACCAGCCAACACAGAGGTCTTTCCTATGCAATCCATCCCCTGTCAACACTGCCATGCCGGTGTTAGTGTTGTACCTTGTGAACTGGCCACTCATGTTCCCCACTTTGCTGATAAGGAACTCAGCTTGAGTGGCTTCTCCAAGTTGACTCAGCCAAGTCTATGGTAAATCTCGGGGTTTAATAGCTGTTTGAGTCCAGAAGCTAATTTTAACCACAACATTTTACTAGCAAATTATTCTTTTAGGGTTTGTAACACAGAAAGGGGACTTGCCCACCTCTTGTTAGAGGCTGAGTAGGACAGACAGACATACAGTTAGAGTACAGACTGCATTGGAAGCACAACATTTTCAAAATTGAAATAAAACACAGTGGAAGACGTAGGGGCATGAGAGCAATGCTGGAGGAAGATTTAGATCCGAGGAGACATACAGAAGTCAAGAATAGCTTGATTAGTTTAGAAAAACACTTCTTAAGTTTCGGCCACTTATACGCATGGTAAGGGCTGCTGCAGTAACTGATAAAACCAATTGTTTGCTCATTGGTTGGGCTGCGTGCCTGGTAAGGATGGTTGGGAGTGAGCTATAGGTTGTCTCTGTCCGCTGTTTCCTCTTGGATTCAGGCTGAAGGATCAGCCTCCTTTGGACATGCTGTTCTTAAGGCATAAACAAAAGATTCAGAAGACAAACTATGCCTCTTAAGGCCTCTGCTTACCTGTCATTATGCAAAGAAAATCACCAACTGTGCTGACAGTGCAAGGGGCATCCTCCTCCCTGGGAGGCCTGCAAGCCACTGCCACAGGTGGGGAATATAATCTTTTTACAGGAAAGGGGAATGAATCATGGGAACAGTAATGTGATCCACCAGCGAAAGCCTGTGCTCTTTGCAGATGCTGTCATTTCACATTAAAGCAGCTGAGTGAAATGAGTACATTTCACAGGGGAGGCGGGTCTCTTGTTCTCCCCACAGAGAACACCGCTGTTCTGTTTCCACATGTTCCATGTACAGGCACATGTAATGTGTCCATACATGATTTTATTGTGTTGGGTTTAAAATTTGTCAAAGACTGAAATGTAAATCAGAGACAACCTGAAAACGTTGGGGGAGAAAGCACAGATGCTTTATACACAGTCTCCCACAGTCCAGATGACGTTACATTAGGAGAATGTAGACTCAGAAGACAGCGAACACGCGTTCTCACTTTGCTGTTTTCTGTCCAAGGAGACACCATGTTTAGGATAATTTGACACTCCAACTCTTTGACACTGTTGATCCAGTAATTCTGGTCTCTTGTGAAATGCATTTGATAAAAATGAGTGAGAACTAATGCAACTGCATTTTACTGCTAATACATCATCTCAAAAATACAAATGGGCAAATCAAATGAGCAGTGTGATGTGTTGCTAGGACATCATGTCCAAGCCCTTCACTGACTTCTCTACAAGGCAAGTCTGAATACTCTTTATGCTATCTGCCTCTCTCCTTGCTTCAGTCTCCTGCCTCCACGCATCATTTATGACTCCCAAGACCTTTCCAATAGGTTCTTCTTCTGGGTCCAAAGCCTTACCTGTTGATCCCCTTCCCTGTTCCTGATCAAGCTCTCGCCTTGGATTGTTAGCCATATTGTAGATGTGCATATGAAACTTGACAACATATTGGGACATGTGACAAACATAAGATATTTCATATGTAGTTGCATAATAAATGAAGAGGCAGACCATTCCATCAGGTAAGACCATTCTGTGTAGCCTTTTTTTAAAATTAAGAAATCCAATAAATGTTATTTGATGTTTATCAGAACAAGCAAGAAAAGGTTGGTTCATAGACAAAAAAAATCCCCATTAGTATTATTGCTTCCTGCTCTCCATGATTATTTTTGTCAATTTAAGGCATATGTGCATATACGCATATGATCAGGGTCACCCCATTGACTTCTCTCATTCCCTTCCACATCATTGGTCCCCTTGTTTTTCCTCATCATTTTACAAAGGTTTATTACACAAGATTAGAGGAGTAAACTTAATGCTAAAAATTCTACCTGAGGAAAAGAAATTTGTCTGTCATTTTCTTTTTGAGAGAGAACACATGATTATTTATTCTTTCTGTCTATCATTTCCTAAATTGCTTTCTTATAAATACAGAAGAACATTATTAAGCTGTCATCACGAGTATTTAAGAGCTTCCTTTGTCCTATAATGATCTACCACATGTAAATCATGCTCAGAGGAGACCACCGGAGCTCACAGCAGAGCTCTGTCCACCGCATATTGTATTAACTTTCTAAAAATCTTAGCCTACACATTTTGAGTCATTTTAAACATCTCACTTATGTGCCAGCTTCGATAGCTTGTTCTGAGGTTGCTTTTGGCAGAGGAACTCAAACGATTTACACCTGGTGTAAGATGGAGGGCTAAGTCCAGTGACAGCGACATACTAGGCGGCGGGTTCACAAACCCATCTTCTTACGTTGCCATTGCTACTCTGGATCAATAAACCTATTTACCTTAGTCTTGTAAAAACTACACAATGGTAATGTATAGTGCTTATTAACTCCATTTTGCTATATTTGGGGAAAACCTATTTACAAGCTAACAAGACTTAATCTTTAAAAATATATTGCCAATTATAAAATTCAATCACAGAAGATCATTAAACTACCCAAGAAGGCATTCTGAAAAGGAGGAAATTGGTAAATTAAAAAAAAACCTGTCATTAGAATATCATCTATTCTTTAGTTTGTTTGCATAGTTTGGTAGTCTTAATCCTGTAGCAAATATAAGGTGCTAAAGGAAAGTTTTCCTAAAAATAACAATAAACAAAAGATTATTTCAAGAACAATGTGAGACTTTAGTAAAAGAAACATAAGAATAAATCTTTCAAAACAGGAAAATATTCTTTTTGAAAAATTAGATGTAGAAGAATATATCATTGAAAATGATTTATTTTTATTTAACATGTATGTTTTCCCAGTATGTATATAAGTGCACCATATGGGTTCAGTGCCCACAGAAGACAGAAGAGGGCACTGGATCCCTGGAACTGGAGTTATAGACAGTTGTGGGCCGCCATGTCAGTGCTAGAAACTGAACCCTGGTCTTCTATAAGAACAGACATTTTAACTGCTGAGTTATCTCCCCAGTCCACAAGGCATATTCCTTAATAGGAAATATTAAACATAAATTGTGTTGATTTGATTCAAATCTATAATCTTTGAATTTTTAAAAATGTGCTTCAGACTCCACAAGTTCCTCTCGGCCCTGGCTAGTTGGCTCTGTTGGCCTTCTTGTGAATCTCTTGTCACCTCCAGGTCCTTTTCTTCTTCCCATCACTTTTCCACAAAATTCCCTATGCTTTACCCGGTATTTGGCTGTGAGTCTCAGCATCTGTTTCCAACTGCTGCTGGGTGGAGCGTCTCAGAGGACCACTCTGCTAGCCTCCTGTCTGTAAGCTTAGCAGAGCATCATTAATAGTGTCTGGGGTTGGCTCTCTTCCAGGGGAAGGGGATGTGCTCAGTCCTGATGCGACCTGATGAATTGGGGTGGGTGGGTAGGGAGCTCCCCTTTTCTGAGCAATAGGGGAGGAGGTAAGGAGAAGAAAGGGGGAGGGATGGAGGTTGGACTGGGAATAGAGGCAGGAATGGGCTATGACCAGGATATAAAGTGAATAAATAAATAAATAGAAATAAGACTAGAATGATGTATTACACATTGGAACACCATGCATCTTTGTCACTCAGTGGTAAGGCCACTCTACTTTGTTTATTTCATAACTGGGGATTGAACCCGGGGTCTCCCACATGCTAAGCAAGCACTCTACCATTGAGCCTCAATCTACTTTTTAAAATCATTTCATAGACTTTCCATACTGCCTTCTGTGAACATCTATTATTCTTAATACCAAATTGAAAAAAAATCATTTTACAACCTGACAAGAATTAACCAACTCTTTTGTACCAGAAAAAGGATTCATTGTTAAGCAGATCTGCACGTGCTGTGTAGATGGACTTATCATCCTCTTTAGACTTCAAGGAATACTGAGGACTTGGATATCAGGTAATAATTTGACATCTGTGGGAAGTATTGCTTGTTTCTGGGTCCTAGCCTGTGACAGCTTCAATAGGAGTCTTCTCTCTGGTATAAAAGGACCTTGCCATTTCCCCCTACACTGCTGCAAAAATTATTACAAAAATGTCTTAGAAAACAAAATCAATAGTGATGCCCAACTCCATTGCATTAAAGATTTTTCATCAAATTCTACAAGTAATATATTATATTGCCTTGTCTCACAGTAGCAACAGGAGCTGATTTCCATTAGACTGTCCTCAGATCTGAAAGACGATCATTCATTTTCTAAATACAAACAATACGGTGAGGTGTGTACACTCTAATCTGGAACTTTATTTCTAATTTCAGTTTTTAAATGGCTGGGAGTAAGTTTGTTGGGCTTATGAAGCAAAATCTTCTTGAAGCCTACATTTAAAATGAAATGAGAAACCTGGTCTCAAGAAATGAAAAGGAAATGAGATCTTCATTTAAAAATTTTGCACATTAAATTGTGTCAAGCCTTATATAATGGGGATAGGAAAAGGTAGTTGATGTCTATGTGGCTTACATACAGGAATAGAACATAATAAAAAATATGTTTCCTGAGATCACAGGAAAGTCGTCACATGAACCTAGCTATTAGGAAACACTTTTTCTCTCTAATGCCAAGTTATTACTCAATGGATCGTGGCAAAGAATTGCCATTCTTTTTTAATGACATAATTTCAAGTCACATTGAAGTACTTGCTGATTTGTGTTTAGAAATCTGGGCTGTAGCCCTTCTGCCTCTCTGCTACATGTATGTGTACATGCAATCCGTTGCATTGGAAGACATAGCTCTTGTATGCTCAGGATCCTGGGGGAAACAAAGCTACAATCACCTCCCAAAAGAGGCCCACTAACAGTGGGCCATAGAGAGAGAGAGAAAGGCAGGAAAATAGTTTGTGCACTCTTTGACAGGCTCCTAGGGGTTGCTCTCTCTTCTTGTGGAGTTGGAAGAGAAGAAGAGAAGAAAGAGAAAAAAGAGGAGAGATGCTTCATTGTGAAGACACAGCTGCTGCATCCAAACTTTGCCATTAACGTAGGGCCATCTGTCTCAACACAAAAGAACCTCCTCTTCTTATACTCCTTTCCCCTGTGTTTCCACGGTCCAGGTTAAAATGATTTCCTGGAATCATTCACACAGCCCTAATCTAGTAGAAGACCTCCGAACAGTTTGTGCCTACTAACGGCTCTGTGGAGACCCTTGGAATTTTAATAAAGACCCATCAACCTATCAGAAGAACATGGAATTTTATGTTCATTACTTCCTGGTACCGACTGTAGAATTTGCATGGTTACACCTCAATTAAATGTTGAATTGAAGTTAATGTCATTTAAATAAAGAATTCAATAAAAAGTTGAGGTTCTATTTTTAATAGCATCTGTCCCCTTTAATGACCGCTATGGTCATTACAGCCAGGTAACTGACCGACATAACCCTTTCCTCATGGAGGAGCCTGGCAACACAGTTATTTAGCAGTGGTGAGCCCTGGGTGAGAGGCTATTGTGTAACCAGGTACCTTTTATTTCCCATTCTGGTACCTCCATTATTCATATATACATATGTATGTGTATATATATATATATATATATATATATATATATATATATGTGTGTGTGTGTGTGTGTGTGTGTGTGTGTGTGTGTGTGTGTATGTATGTATATAAATGCTGCTATAATCTACCCTCACCACTTCTCTTTGTACTTTTAAGTTCATCATATAATTGGCCGAGTCTCTAGATAAAAATGGCATAAATTAGCTAAATCTACTATTTTAAGCACAGAATTCTGTCTACTAAATACCTTAATCTCTATCATTCCTGAATCTCCTAATGGAGGATGGAGCAAAGGTCGCCGTCACAGGGACATGCATGTGGAGCTCTACGCAGGGAAAGCGAGAAACAGAGAGAAGGTTGTGACCCTGACACCCAGTCTTTAAGAACCTCAGTCCCTGCTTCCCTTCTTGGAGAATGGCCCTGACGGAGTCTGGCCAAAGAAGAAAGCGGAGGACCACTAATGCAGCTTGACGAGAAAATGTCCAGGTAGGCTCAGCTCTGAAAACACTGAAAAGTTCTAGTTCCATAACGTAGGTTATTGTAGGAGTGCTGTGGAAAGAAAAGGAGTGATTTCTTCAAGATGGTTAGCACCCTTTTATAGAGTTGTCTATTGAATATACAGCTGGCTGAAGTAAGAACACTTCAGAAGTTTTGTATATTAATGAGTGGAGTCAGGTGAGTAAAAATTAACTCAAATGTTGGTGGAAACTCAGGCCCAGTGACTACAAGGACGAGAGCAGAAATAGGGCTATGCCAAATGATGCCAGTGACTACAAGGATGAGAGCAGAAATAGGGCTACGCCAAATGATGCCACTTCCATTGTTACATAAAGCCGCTCTCCACCTAACCTGGAAAGCAAGGCAAGTTAGAGGTGCACCTTGCTTTATACTAGGCTCTCTACTCAGTGCCCGCGTGTTTCTGTGCACTTTACATTAAAGTCAAGGCCAAGAGGAGCAATTAAGGCAGCCCCTGAACAACCCTGGCAAGCTGTCTGAGGTGTCTTCCCATGACTGAAAAGATGCCTAACTTATGTCTTTCCAAGAGATGCCAGGCAGGAAAAGCAAGGGTGTATGTTTCAGGCGATGTGACCTTGGTCTGACCACATGTGAGATTTCCATGAACCAAAAAAAGAAGTTGTCAACCAAACATTTTTGTCATACAGAAAGAATGTAGCAAGAAGGCTTTTTTTTTTATTTGTATAAAATATATTGTTCTTCCAGGCTGCAGTGAAATAGTTTCTATTTAATTGCACAGAAACCCTAAGAAGGTTACAGCAGTGAAACATTAAAATTCTAAGGGCAACTAATAACATTAAAACTTTATAGCCCCAGATAGAATAATTTAGACAAAAACAACATGAACATATGTTTTGTGTAATAATAACAAACATTTATAGCTGTCAAGAGAGAAAAACACAGGTTTATGCACACCTTAATGGTGTGCATGGGTGAGCATGAGTATATTTAAAACATAATATATTACAAAAATGACAGCAGGCATGGCTCTTCTGGGTACTATGTTAAATCAATGAATAAATTACCAAAAGTGAGCTGTGGCTGTTTGGATGTGTAATTGAGCTTAACGTGTGTAGTGTTATTTCAAAAGAAACCGTTCAAGGAGTCCCAGCTCCAATCCACTCCGCATCTATCCCAGGCAGTTTACAAATAGCAACAAATGAAACCCTCTCACAGTGGGAAGGAAGTTTAGTTACACGCATTACTTAAATTGAGGGAAAGTTAATTTTAATATGCTTTGCAGGAATTGAAAACAAACATAGCAAATTGCTTATATTCGCCAAACTGGAAATTGAAATGATAATATTTGAATTTATTTTAATTATTCACTGTATGATTCACAAAATCACTAGAAATTATGTCTTACTTTACGCAAATACATATACAAACCCTTCATAAATATATAGGTTTATTATTCTACTTTTTTAATTAAACCATTGAAATGCCACACTTTTTAAAAAATAATTATTAGGACTACAGGATATGAAATAAATTTCAAGCTTGTTTGTGCCAACAAGTTAATAGCAATTGGTAATAACTGTGCTGTAGATGAAGCCATTAATGTGAATTTTAGGATAAAAATAACTTCTTGTAACTTGCTTCATAATTATAAGGCTGTTTGTCTTACTTAGCACTCCACCACAGTTTTATGGAACTGGAACTCTGGTATGATATTTTTATTGTCCTAGGCCTATTTTTTTTTCCTGGCCTTAATTGTCTCATATTTTTCTATATTACGAAAATCCATGATTGTTTTACATCGGAACTCTGAATCAAATTTCATCAGAATTAAGGCCCACATCTTCTAAATTATGGGTCTCCCCAGATAGCCAAAAGACCCACTCAACAAGTGTAATTCCTGGTGAAGGGGGCTGCAACTTCGAGCAGCTTAAAATGCTGTGCTGGGCTTAGGAAGAAACCGTGCTGACTCCTTATCTTCTATTTCTTTACTGTTAGTGAGGGCATTATATGACAGCAGACCAGGATGCAGGAATATGTCATATGCTCCATAAAAGGAGACTATTCTTCCTGAACAGCATATTTTTATCTGTCTTCTTAGCCCTATGCTTTGTTCTCATTTGTGGGCACCTAACACTAGTTAGCATCCTCCAACGCTGTGTGTAAACGAGCAGGGCCCCGGACTCACCAACCCCACAGCTTGCTTTTCTTCCTGTACTTGTAGAATGGCTTCTTACTGGCATTACGAGTAACAAAATTAAGTTTGCATTTACCAAGATCTTTTTATCCGGAATAAAAATTCGGTTAAATAAGAAGTCATTCCTCGGCAGTTTTAGCACCGTGTTAACTCATTTGGTCACTGTTAATTCACTTTTCAACTCTACTCTCTCCTCTCCAAATTGTGCACAAACTAACCGGCTTATTGACTCTGCCCGACACAGATCCCCGAGGGCGTGTGTGCTCTTATGAGCAGATGATGATTAACACAGCCGCAGCAGTGAGATGCAGACAGACAAGGAAGCCCACATACTGCTCAGCGTTTCTTAGGAGATCAAGGTGAGGAACTCTGCTTTACCCCAAGAGTGTAAGGCTCTAGCCAGAGACACTGACATAGATGAACCTACTTAGAATAAAAGCTTTCTTCTTTCAATATCTGTGAGTCTTCTATGTCTGCAACGCGGGTCAGGCTTCTCTGTCTCTGGAGATTGACCCCACAGAGGCATCACTGGTTGTTAAGCAAAAAGTGTCAAAGACAGGAAGAAAGAATTTACTGAGGCATCCTCAGCCCAGACCATGAGAGCCTGAGCCGTTCTCTGACAACACTTATTTTAAGGGAACCATTTTCCTGTCCCTGATTTAAGCTGAGCCCGATGGAGTGAGGAGTGTGGAGGTAGAGACGTAGACAGTAGTGAGGGATCAGCGCCTGAGCCAGTGTTAAATCAACCAGCCAAGAGGCGTAGTTCAGGTGTTACACTCTGAATGACACAGCCAGTGAGAATAAATGACTCACAGAGTGTTTATTGTAAGCCTCTACATTCCTGTTAATAAAATCTTAACATCGGCAACCCTTAACAAGGTGCCGTCACCATAAATTCCTAATAACCACGTTAACAATGAACGTTCAACTTAGATCTATCTATAATCTCTTAAATCTCTAGAACAAGACACCTTAAGATTTCTTCTGAAGCTTAAAAGAATGGCAGTGCCAGCCACTGAACCTATGAGATCTATATACCCGTATTTTTGCCCTGAAGAAGGAATCCCAAAATTCACAGACTGGTGCGTAAAAGGCACGGCCTGTTCTGGGACTGGTATTCCCACATACAACTGTCACTACTGTGACTACCACTTGCACCACTGAAACTCAAGGTATCTGGTTCCGTGTATTGGTTGTTTAATGTATCTCTCCATGATCTGCTTCTTGTTTTCTTCCCCATATGCTTTCCTTCTGCATCCTGTTTCAGAGCTGCCTTTACTTCAGCTGTCCCTTTCGCTGTCATCTCTAACTTTCCCCTGACGCTATGATGCTCCACTCACTCACTCACGACCCACTCAAAGCCCAGAACCTTCCCTCAACTGCCCCAGCAGCACTGCATGACACCGTGGAGGCAGACTCCAAGGTTGGCAGTAACTATAGGAGCTTACTAATAGAATATCTCTGAATTCGTCGGTTAACTTTTGCATGATCGCCTCAGGGAGGGGAGGAGGAGAGGGAACATCATCATTTGTCACGTGCACATGGTAACACAGGTAAAGAACAGATTTCCTGACATGCCTGGGTCAGCACATTCCATCTGACTTGTGTCTTGAGGAGATAGAAACTTGCTCTTAGCACACCATTGGCTAGCTCTGGAAGTCTGTCCTATCATTTTTAGTCTTGAAATTGGTTCTTCCTCAATGAAAATAACTGATATTTAACTTAACCTTTAAGAAAAAAGTGAATTAAATTTGAGGGTATTTTAACCTGTGAAACAAGTCAATAACTATTATTTACTGTATATTTTATTATTGTCTTATGAAATATTAGATTATAAAAATCACCTCTTCCTTCTAATCATAGATATTTAAAGAAACCAATGGCCTATTATGTTCATTAGTTTTTCCTTGTTATGACAAAATCTCTGAACTAACTTGAAGGAAAGACTTATTCTAAGTCCGGATTTCAGAAGTCCAAGATCTACTGGCCCCATCATCTGAAGGCCAAGACAAGTAAGAAGAGCATGGTGGTGGGAAGCATGCCACCCAAGGGAGTCTGCTCAGCTCACTGCAGCCAGAGTGAGGCGGGAGAAAGGCGGCCAGGAGACAGCTATTCCTACTTCCTGACTGTGTCCCCAGCCACGATCTTCCAATAATGCCATCATGTTATGGGTCCACCAAGAAATTAAGCCAAAGGTCTTCCGGATCTCATCATTTCCCCAGAGGCTACCATCTAGAAATCAAGTCCCCTAGCACGATGAGCCAATGAGAGACAGCTCTGACATATTAACATATGGCGTGAGGAGGAACCCTGACCAAACAGTAAGTGCTGGCACTTGTACAATGCTGTGTTCTTCTGCCCACTTTAGGCATTATTATTAAATTTACTGTAACTCTTATATTCTGTTAAGGAAAGAGAATCTTACAGGGGCTCAGAAAACAAAGGATAAACACTAAACAGGACACACTTTATTGAAATTATATAGTTTACTATTCTCTTTTGGAATTCGGTACTAAGTAGTTAAATTTTAAAAAACTAACATTTAAAAGCACACTGATAGTACTAGATATCCACACTGACTATTAATTCATAATTTCTTAGCCCAGCTAACCAGTCAGCTAATTTATAAATAGCTCCACTTAAAATGTTTTTTAAAAACCAGATTTCCAAGTATATGTGTTGTAGGCTGCTTTTTCTTTACTTTGACTGTTTTAAATGTAAAGTTTAGTGTTAGGGAATCTTAAGCACTTAATCTCCAGAGTCTCACAGAACTGGACTCTGCTCCATCATGTTAATTAAGTGTAATCAGTTAATTCATTTAAATTCTATATAACCTCAGAGAGCTTGCAAAATGTATATAAGTACTTAAATGGCTAAAAATAAGCTTAAAGGGCATCACTACAACTTAATATTTTGATTTCTCTTGTGAAGTTTTTGCATATTCAAATGAGCATGTGTGAAAATATCCCCTGAGAGCTATATTGTGCTGAGCATATAGAATGATGGACAAGAAGTGGTCCCCGCAGACACCACACAGGTCACAGACTATCTTCAATATAGCATTCAGAGAGCACATGTAACATGTGTGAGACTGAGGTATAAATGCTGTGGAAACACCAAAAATAAATCGGGTTACATTGCCATAGACAGGTGCCTGGCAGGAACCCAGCACTGGCGTACGCCACAGCTAGGAGACGGATTGGTAACGCTAGTGGACAAAGACGCGGGGAGCCCAAAGGGAAAACCGGGTGGCTTGGAAAATGAGACGTAGCCTTAGAGGGCTACAGCAAAGGAAGATGGGAGCCTTAAAAGACCTTTGTAATGAAGCAGCGAGACATGGTAAAGGGATCTGAGTGAGGGAACTCTGTTACACACAGTGCGGCAGCAGGGAAGGACCAATAGGGAGGTGACACTCAGAGCTGCATCCCATGGAAGCCGTGAGCTTTATAAAGTAGCCCTAGCGGGGACACAAACAGGAGCACAGTCCCCCATGGATCAAAAATGTTTTACTTAGAGGTCAGTGCACTGAAGCTCAGGGGCTACATGATTAAAACTGTACTTCCAACTAAGGGAGACTAAAGGAGAAGGGAGTAAGGGAATTGCTGAGGGCATGCCACCCCCAGGCCTGGTTAACTCAGCTATGCAGTGATATTAACAGCCACCCGTCCCTTCTGCCACCCTTGGCATGTGAGCGCGGCTTCTCACTCCAGCTCTGTTCACAGTAACAGGACAGCACCATGTGCTTGTTGAAAGCACCTAGAGTTTGGAGGAACCCTTTTCTTCTTATTTGTCGCCTATGAGAAAGAAAGTCTTTTCAACATGCCATAGAGACTTCTTTCCAGAGTTCACTGGCCGGATGAGTATGTAACAGTGGGTTGTGCTCAAACTAATTATGATCGTGGCAAAGGAATGGTTTGGGGTGCCTGATAGACCAACCATGATTCACTGCCTGGCTGAGGAGTGTGAGCTGCCTCCCCTGAATGACACTACGTGAAAGAAGGTGGTGATGAAGGCAGAGTGAGTCTGTCAGGAACAAGGCAGAATGCCAAGCAGGCTGCAGAGCCTGCTGTATTAAGTTTAATACAGATTATTTGCTGTTACTGTTACTGATTAAATCATTAGTGCAACAAGCTCAAACCCATTTCCCTTTTATGAGGGCAAGTGTGCCTACACTTCCTAATATCCAATTTTACTATTTATGGGAAGAAAGAACTATTGATTGCCTTGGAAAAGTACATAAAACAAGAGCTTCTATTTCAAGGCATTCATCGACAGGAGGCTGTAAGAGAACATCTGCTTAAAATGCAGGGTTTCCAAAGAGATCCCGTCTTCGAACTCGCTCACCTCATTTCCATTCTGTGTATGAGCCAATGGAGAATTGTCATTAAGCTTTTTGTGCACAACTAAAACTAAAATAATCTGCATATACCAATTGAATATGCCATTTCTCAAAGGTCTGATTTAGGAATGCAACTGCACACCTCACCACACTTGGATAAAATCTGAAGGAAGACAGACATCAGGACGTTAGCGTTGCCTCTAGTCAGAATGTCTTCGCTCACATCATTCTTCTCTTTTCCTGTATCGAACAGTTAGTAATTCTCAGCCTTCAAACAAAAAAGGCAATTCCCAAGGACTGAATTATAGTAATAGTCACAAAGCCCACACTTATTAGGAAATGAAATGATGTCACTGCATTCTAAAATGCATAAAATCTAACAATGCTATACAATAATGACTCTGAAAACTGGATTTGTTTTCTGTTTATATTATCCTTGTTAACTTTGAAGAAGAAGAAGAAGAAGAAGAAGAAGAAGAAGAAGAAGAAGAAGAAGAAGAAGAAGAAGAAGAAGAAGAAGAAGAAGAGGAAGAAGAAAATAGCATGAGAGTGTTACTGAAAGTAAGCAATGTGAGCCAGAAGCTTCCTTTTAAAGCATATACAGTTCTTAGAATGTTTTTTCAGGAAAAGTAATAAAGTGTGATCTTAAAAAAAAGTCATTGTAAAATCACTTGCAAAGTGTACAATAGGTCAGGTTACAGACTGCCCTAGTCTTGGATAACGGGGGAATTGAAACATGCTTAGCAGGCTGGCACCGCCCTGCAGCAGCCATGATCAGTGATGCCACAGAATATTCTCCATACAACAATCACCAGAACAACACACTATGATCAGTCATTTTCATCTGGTAAAGGAAGAAGAAAGGGGGCGGGGAAGAGGAGGGGGAAGGCAGGCAAGCAGACAAGATGGCAGACATGGGGACTGAGGGCTGAAAGAGAGAAAAGAATTGAAACAAAGAAGTGTTTCAAAACTCCTCATAATTCAAAATGCACAGCCCTTCTGTTTTGATGGCTCAGATAAACACTATAGGCTCAAATATGCTTTGGAAACAACATTTCTTTCTTTCTTTCTTTTTTTTTTTTTTTCATTTAAACGATTTTTTTTTCTTTTTTTTTTTTTATTAATTTATTCTTGTTACATCTCAATGTTTATCCCATCCCTTGTATCCTCCCATTCCTCCCTCGCCCCCCCCCCCTTTTCCCATTATTCCCCTCCCCTATGACTGTTCCCGTCCCCTATACCTCCCCCTGTATATTCTCATAGGGTATCAAGCCTCTTCTCGGTAACCTGCTGTCCTTCCTCTGAGTGCCACCAGGTCTCCCCCTCCAGGGGACATGGTCAAATGTGAGGCACCAGAGTACGTGAGAAAGTCATATCACACTCTCCACTCAACTGTGGAGAATGTTCTGACCATTGGCTAGATCTGGGAAGGGGTTTAAAGTTTACCTCCTGTATTGTCCTTGGCTGGTGCCTTAGTTTGAGCGGGACCCCTGGGCCCAAATCTGCCTATCATATTGTTCTACTTGTAGGTTTCTAGGACCCTCTGTATCCTTTTATTTTGCTATTCTCCCATGCATCTCTCATTTAGAGTCCCAATAGGATGCCCTCCCCTCTGTGGAAACAACATTTCTTCCTGGCCTCATAACTGGATCAAAACTCTTGCTAGGTATGAACGGTTTTACTGGCTTTATCCACATGGGACTGACTAACCAGCAAAATCCAATATGCCCTACTCTGAGGCCTAGTGGTAGAGTGAAGTCAGGGCAAAAACAGGAGGCATCAAATGGAGAATGACAAGGAAGTAGACCCAACAAAGCTGGCTTGAGAAAATACACGAGTGACTATGTTTGTGCGTGCTACACAGACTGCGCTCCGGAGAAACCAGCCAGTCACTTTACAGAGTGGAGCTCTCCAGCTCTGTGAGTTCTACAAAGGTCTAGAAGAATATAAACCTCACATTCATCATTTACTAGAAGGATATATTTATGAACACAGACTATAGTGAACCAAATATAATATGTCAGGGACTAGACTTTGTTAGACATTCAAATACTGGTATGATCTAGTTCTGCCCTTTGAATTTATGTCAATTTAGAGACCTCTACCTTTTCAGGCTCAATCTCACCTAACCTTGTTAGACAGCTTTAAAGCAAAGACCACAAATTTCATCAACCACTGTGCTGGCCAGTAACTAATTCCTTTTCAATGCTTTTAGGTTTTTGTTTTAAGGGAGTTGCCCAGAATATACCATTTGAGCAGGCATTTTAAAACAAAGACAAAAATAAAGTAAAATAAAAGCTCAATAGTAACCAATTACAATAATTAACCTAAGGGACTTGCCTTAAGTAAGCTTAATAGTAACAATAGAATTGTGGAATTTTTCTTTTTTTATGGTATAAATTACCACTTATTGAGGAAAGAATGGATGAAATGGCCACTTAAAGGTTCATCTAAGATTGTTTAGTTTAGAATGAAAACCCACGGGGAAAAGAAATAGGGAAGAAGTGTAGAAAAAGCAAAGAGTAAAATGGGATTGGGCCGTTATTATATTTACACAGCTAAGATAAACATTGCATCATGAAAGATGGAAGATAAAGTGGAGTTCCCGCCTCAGCATTAAAAAGAAAATGTATATTAGCCAGGTAAATTTAAATAAACTATACCGTAAGCTGAAATATTATGTAAACTGAGTCAAACAGAGTTATTTAAGATGGACTTGCTCTTCCAAGGATTTTTCAATCTTGATGGAGTTATCCTCAATGCTAAACTATAAAAGATACAAATGGGATTTCAAGATGAAATGGATGTCACGCTCTATATGTGATAGTAGCCATCAAATTGTACCATAAACAATAGGTGGCGGGTCAGCTTAGACAGGATTCACGTGGTGAGACATCTCCCTTGAGAGGATGGGATTTGAGTCGTCCTCTGTTCTCCCAGACTTGCCTCTCCCTCAGTCTTTCTGGTATTACATTCATTTCCCCAAAGACTAGGCACCAAGTTCACTTCATTCTCAATCCACTGTCTTCCACCATCTTTGTTTGTCATCAACATCCATCCATTCTTTCACTCCATCTGGGGACAATCCATATTCCTTCATGAACTTCACAGCTCCCCACCCAAAAGTAACTTCCCCTCTCCAATACGAATTGCTGTACAGCAGTCTCCTTTAAACATGGCTTTCTGAAACCACACGTTTATTACCAAATTCTATACCATCTACATTTTCTCCTATATACATACAGTGATAATCAAGCTTAGTTTAAAAGGTAAAGGCAGTAAGAGATTATCAATGGCCACTAATACAGTAAGGCATTTATAATAATAGGCTGTCATAAAAGTTATTGAATGTAGTCTCAAAATGTGCTACGCTCGCCTCTCTTCTTGAAATGATATAAGGTTATAAAGACAGCACATTATAGTTGTTCGTTTGCATATCTGAACACAAGCTCCTTGGAACTGTAATAGTCTGATAACCAATGAGACAGGGTCTTGCCATGTAGCCCAGGCTGGCACTGAACTCATGATCCTCCTGCTTTGGCCTCCCATTAGGCCAGTTTGTTATGACGTCATCCTTCTACTTTCATATGACCTTGGCCATCTGTAGTCTATGGATATGGATACACTGAGCCATTAGAAGCACTCGGGTAAGTGGAACATCTCTTCCCTCTGCCCTCTTAAGCTTTCCACAACACAACTCCATCTTGACCTCCATAAGGCCCCCTCCCTTCACATAAACACAGGGGCTTTCTATTTTCAAAAAAAGCCAACTCTCCTTGCTCGTCATTTCCGAGATGTCCTTCATAGTCTCTCTTGCTCGTGTGTTTGGTTATTCTTTTTTCTTCACCTAGGATGTCTGTCTTCCCATATCTTCTGACTTCCAGCTTAGCTGAATGGTAGATCCGACTGCAAAACCCCTATTGTGTTCATGGGTAAATGTCTTCTCATACATAGTCAGATTGAAATCAGGCATTCGGTTGCCTACATTTCCCTTTAGCCCACCTACCTTAGTGAAGTATTTATCGCACTGTATATCTTCACTTCAAATTAAATTCATGAAATTTAAAAGACTCTGGTCAATATCCATTGATTTTAAGGATGAATAAGGGCAGTATAGACAGAGATATTGGGAAAGCCGTGAATGAAAGCAGAGGAAAAGGAGGGGAACACATTTTCAGTAAAGGAAAACTAGAAGGTATATGAAATGAAATATCAGCATAAGTCTTAACTCTGCCAGGGACAAGGTAAAGGGGCTGAATAAGGACCTAGCTGTAAAGCTAACCACACTAACAAAGCCTGAGAGAGTGAAGTGGGAGAGGTTATAGCCCAGAGAGAGAGAGAGAGAGACATGAAAACAGAAGTGCCCACACTCCTCGCTTGGGCAGCCAATGGACGGATGCTTCCACTTGACAGCTCAGGTGCCAAGTCTCAGGTTCCACTGCATTTCTCTGGATTCATGGCTCCCTTTTCACCACTTTCCTAGTCTTTTCCCTAGGCTTGTTTTTTCCTCTCCTTCTCTTTCTCGCTTACTGAGGGGGCACAACTTTACTTAGTCTAGAGGACAATGATCAAACAACTAAGTATAAATATAAGAATATGTTGCTCATTTTCGGTGAAAAATGGCTGAAAACTATGGTGAGCTGGGCCTTGAGCTTTGGCTTAGAGGCCTGCAATCTAGTTAATGTTTCTCTTTAAGGCCATGCATGCACGTGTGTGGTGTGCGTGTGTGCGCGCGCGTGTGTGTGATATGCTAATAAACATGTACATATAATATTTTTGATAAGTGTCACCTTTCATTTAGGGATGGTGGGAAATAAGACTGGAAATGTTCTAGTGGCTTCACAACTATCTAAGTAAGCATCTTTCAAGTGTATTTAAAAGAAAAGAACAAAATGTGGACACCTCACTGAGGTCCTTGGGTAGGAATGCTATCCACTATGGGCGTGAAAACACCTAAACAAGAGTTTGAAGTATTCAGGCTGTTGACTGCAGGAGTGGGTACTTGTAAAGCATCTGTTTAATATGCAGTCCTGTGTGATGCAATAAACACAAGAGCCAAAGAAGGGTGCTCTCCTTAGCAAGCAAGGCTCTTGCAGGCCAAGTAGTGTTCTGCCAGAAACAACACAGTTCAGGAAAAAAGTGTAAATGATGCACTGAGGTCATTGCTTCCCACTTTCAAAGAATCTACTTATTAATTTGAAAACATCTTTAGAAGCTATTGTGCATCCTACCTTTTTGTGTATGTGTTTATATACTGCACAGTTGCAAAAGATGGTGACCTCCACTATGCATAAAACATCTCTCTAATGTGCTTAGTATGTGTTATCTTTATAATAAACAGAAAGGTAAAGTGTGAGCATGGTAGTAGAAGACTGCAGCCAACACCATACAACTTTTTAACTTCTGCGTACTATTAAATTAATAGGAAAAAAAATCAAATGCCTACTTACTTCAGTGAAATTTCCCTGTGTTGATCAGAGAGATCAAAGAATTTCACTCACATTCTTGCCAAGACAAACATTTCTATAGTCAAGATCACAAGTGATAGAAGTATAGCAGGAAGATAGAGAAAAGCTATGGTCTTACATACCATCCTATACCATAACCATAACCATAACTATACCATAACCATAACTATACCATAACCATAACCATAACCATACCATGCCATACCATACCATAGTCTAGTATAGAGATGATCGTTAACTAGCCTTTGATCTATCATTAGATGCTTATTTTCATAATCCTTTTCACCAGTAATATCATCAGAGCCACAGATTGATAATATGTGCATTTAGGTGCCACAAGAAAATTAGAGAAAGCTTTTTTAAAACTGGATTTCATCACAAATTTAGTAACTACACTGGTCTTCAGCAAAGCAACTCACTTTCACTTCTGACTTTCAGAAACCATTTTCGAAAAAAAGTTGTCCTTCTGATAACAAAAGGTGGGGGTAGGGCTCTTTACAAATCCGCAACAGAAGAAAGCAAGCTCTCCCCAGTTCTTGGAGCAGGAGGACGATTACCAGTTGAGCAGGGAAGGGCTGAGTCAGAGCTGGCTGCGGGAAGGATGCCGCACGAATGCTGTAGGATGGCGATGCACGTCCTGCTCATTTGCTTTCATCAAGAGCACCATTCCGTTTCAGTCTGCCAATGTCCTAATTAAGATGATCTGAATCTTAGGTGATCTATTATTCTAGATCTAAGATAGCCCAAAGCACGTTAGACAAGGTATTACACTATGCGCTTACATGAGTGATAAGACCACTAAGCAGGAAAGCCTGTCCTCTCTCGTGTACGGCTCAGCACTGGGCAGAGTTTCCTGCCAGCACTCAATAAATAAACAGCTGGGCCTTTGCCTGGTGCCTTTCTCTCCATGTTAGGTACACTTTAATCTTACTATCTTGTTTCTAGTTCCTTTTGACATGGGCACCCATGTTTTTCTTTGCATTAGGTAAAAAGGGGATGTCTCGAGTAGGTTTTAATAGAAGTATACAGTAGTATAAGAGCTGACAATATATAAATGTGATTCCCACTTATTGTCCTAATGTTCTTTATGAAGAACATACATTAGGGCACATACTGACTACACATGTCCTTTAGCTAGAAGAGAAGTGAAAGCAGAGAAAATGCTTGGTCTCAGTAATACTTTGAAAGATTCAGCATCAAACTATATTGCTGAACAATACCACCAAAGGCATCATCTAATACAGAGAACATCTTGTTGAGGTATCCCCTAAATCACTCCTTTGCCATTCTTTCGTTAAGCAGAGTTACCCACAATTCATTTGCCTAAGCACTCGGTTAACAGTTGGGCATCAGGTAAGCAAGCACGCCAGTGCTTGTGTTAATACTGAGCTTCGCTCACTTGGCATCGTTAGACAGGTCAAGCAGACTAACTACTCAAGTCAAAAGCTATACGATTCCCAGTGCCAGTCAGTTCCTAAAACTCCTGCCTGTAGGCCTGAGCAGACACATTTAAAGGTAGCTGTGGGCTTGCTCTCCTGATATAGTTGAATGTGTATTCTTGACGGCCTTCACAGTCTGATACCCATCTCCAAAGGATGATGACTTCAATCTAAGTCATCCTCAAAGGAAGAGGATGAAGTAGGCATCCTGGAGTCCAGAGTAGCTGGACACCTGAGTCCTTTCACTGAGGAAATAAAGACGTGGCTCGGGACGAGACTGTCATGGCTGCAAGGCTTCTGACCTTAGAATGATATATGCAGGTGGTCTGTGTTCTAGAGACTTAGATCTGGTCCCTTTAAAAGGACCTAGGAGCTGTTGTTACATACTTTCAGTGATACAAAGTTGGAGAACTCCCGGGTGGAGGTCCTAGCTCTAATTTTAAGTCCTGAATGATGCAAGCTTCAAAAGAGAAAAGTAAAGAAAGGGCAGATAAGAACATTTTAAAAGGAGACAATGTCAATTAATTTATTTTCGTTAGGATATTCTGGTTTTACCTTGAAAGGTCAAAAGAATATAGTTTTTGTTAAGACATTGAATAGTCACTATATTTTGAAATCCCCCAACTGCACATCACTGAAAAAGTTAAAATACAAAGCCTCCACTTTAAGGTGACAAACTTTCATCAATCTTTCCTAAGATGCATAATTACAAGCACATTTTAAATTCTTGGATGCACAGGTAAAGTTGTATTTCTGGACCGGGTGAATTCTGCTCTCTAGCTCCATGTATATAAAAGATCTCACAGTCCTGGGAAAACACTTTTTTAAAAAAATGAAATACAACAAATAAGGTATGCTGCCGAGTCCTGGGGGAGTCGTTTCCCAGAGTCTTTGAATTTCCTCCTATCCCCCTTCTTTGCAAGATTTCTAAGACCAAGCCCTTTTCTGCAGTCTCTCAAGCAAGGTAAAAAAGAAAAATACCCCCTAGATATATTCCTTAGATTTTCTATTACGCTCTCAAGCTCCCAGCAGCTTCTGAAGTAAACCTAAGATGAGTTCTGGAGTTATTTTTATTACATTTTAATTTTAGTTCCTTGCTTAGGTCTCAGATGAAACAGACAATCAGAACGGCTTTGTTTGGAGACGCACTTCATGGCACAATGTGTGAGTGACCCAAGCAAGGTCACATCATAGGCAAAAGGCTCCCGTGAGGGGAGGGGGTGCTAGTGCAGCCTATTTCAGCGTGCACAGTACACACGTGGGACCTCCATGTTTTCTTCCACTATATGGGTGTCCCAGAGACTGAACCTAGACCACCAAGCCAGGTGGGGAGTGCCTCTACCCTTTGAGCACCTTGTTGACCCATTATCTCTATTTTACAAACGAAAAACATGGGACCCTGGCAAGTTAAGTAATCGTCTCAAAGACACTTAGTAGCAAGTGCCAATCACTTTACCCAAGCAGTCTAATCCAGAGTCTCAGCCTCCTTGCTGTTTAGTTTGTCCAAGTCTATGAGAAACCCTTCATGCCCCTTAAACATACAGATAGGGGGGAAATGATCTGACCTTTCTCCATAGTATCCTTAACCTTACATTTATTTACATTTATCCTTGACTATGGATGTTTTTATCTATCCAGGGAAAATCCAGGCCAAACTGGGGAAGAGAGAACTAAGTAGGGAACCAGCAGCAGGCCTGAGGTTTTGTCTGGTTCTGTGGCTCCCAGGATCCCCATGTGCAGATGCCACATACAATCTTCTTGTCACTGTTTTCATTTGTGACATTTGCTTGTTTGTATAATGGCATGAAAGCACCACAGAATAGAAATGCTTTAATAAGGAGAAGTCATCATTCTCTGTAAGCTGATAAAACCGGAGATGTTGTCTCTTTTGGAGTGACTCGAAGAGAAAACTTTTGCCATTTTTATTTTGTTTTATATAAATCAGAAACACAGATCACTAAGGATCAGACTTGCTTATTTTCCCTTCTCATAGTTAAGTTCAAGTCTCACATTCCGACAGCACAATGTCACTTATTTTGCCCTTTAAATAATTTTTAACTCTTACACTTTATATTTTTTCCCATTCTTATAATAGTTCTTGCTTAAGGTAGAGATTTGGAAAATACAGAGTTACTTTAAAATATATACATATAAATAGAAGATATATAAAGTCTTCTAAAACATTTTTTGTGGTCTGTTTTGTTTTGTTTTTGAGACAGGGTCTCTCTGTGTATCCTTGACTATCCTGGACTCGCTTTGTAGACCAGGCTGGCCTTGAACTCACAGCAATCTATCTGGCTCTACCTCCCAAGTGCTGGTATTAAAGGCATGCGCCACCACTGCTCGGCTTCTGTGTACTTTTTAAATTCCCATTTCATTAGAATAAGACACAGCCCAATTTAATTATATAGTCCTAACTTAAGCACTTTAGCTGGTACTGTCTGCTATTTAAGCAACAATGTCTTAGACAT
This sequence comes from Acomys russatus, assembly GCF_903995435.1. Taxonomy (NCBI): domain Eukaryota; kingdom Metazoa; phylum Chordata; class Mammalia; order Rodentia; family Muridae; genus Acomys; species Acomys russatus. Next base: position 64,321,439 of record NC_067137.1, on the reverse strand, counting down.
CCTCTCATCCACTGGTTATGTGTATGTGTGTAGGGGAGGGGTAGATCTTGAGCCAATTACAGGGATTCCTCTTAGAATGTGGGATACTGGGAAGTGGCCATTGGCCCTGTGGTGTGAGGAGGCTTTCTGAGAATGTGCCGTGGCTCCTTCCCTGGCTTGAGTAAGCAGCTTCTTTCTACCTCAGGAAGCAAGCTGACTGAAAATGCTCTTCTTCAAACAGGCCTGTTGAAGAGCTTCACTTAATCCCAGCACAGCCATCTTCACAGCGTGGGCACACCATCTCTGGAGGCCCCTTTGGTACATAGTGCCCATCCTCACTCCCATAAGCCACACCCCCTTGATCCATGCCTGATACACAGAATGTATCTACACGAGATTCAGGATTATCTTCCCACCTGTTCAGAACCTTCCCCTCACCTACAGTAGGCCAGCATCTTCCTCGCCTCCTCCTCCTCCAGCCACACCACTGCCTGTGGAACTCACTCCCTCAAAGCAGCCCTCTCTGGTCTGTCTTTCCTGTATCTTTTCTTCCCTAAAATCTCTTACTGTTTCCCTTTGTACACTCTCAAAAGCATCCCCACGTCCCCCACGAGCTCCGAATCTCTTAACTGCTCAGTGCCACACTCAGCCCACGGCGACAGGGAGCAGAGGGTCACTGGTGAGAACGTGGGAGCTGAGCCTCAAAGCACAGATTCAAGAAGCTGCATGCCTTTAGGCAAGTTGGTTAACTTCTCAATGGCCTCTCTGCTGCACTGAAGGATTGCGTAGAAGTGTTAAGTGTTTCCTGTACTGTGAAACCGAGTAGAGCCAACTGTGAATTGAGACCGCATGTGATAGCTTTTGTTATTGGTTTGCGGTGTTGGCAATCTAGCCTGGGTCCTCACGCATCCTAGGAAGTACTCTACCACTAGGCTAACCCGTAACCCCTCTTTTTGTCAAATAAAACACAGCCCACATTTTAGTTGTGTCCTTTTGCATCATCCCACTCCTCTTCCACAGGGAACCCGTTGCCAATCAATTGCTTCCTGGGCCAGGAGATGTCTTCTGACTACATTCCAGTCCTCAGGTGTTAGCTGAGCCTTGGAACCTCTCCTCCTCACATCACTTCCATCTGTGCGCATGTGCCAAGCTGCGTCTCTCCTTTCCTTCAAGTATTTCCTGAAATGTGACCTCCTCCCTGGAGGCTTTGGTGGGACTGGTCTTCCCATTCGCTTCTGTTTCCAACAGCTAAAGGGTGGCGACCTCGGCGCTTTGGCTGGCTGCACAGTCTCTGTTGTGGGCTGGCTTAGGTTCCTGCCCTGCCTATACTGAAGAATCTGAGTCCCAGAAGGCAACGTGCTTGCTAGCTTGCTCTGAGCACAATGCCCATGCATGTGCTTGCTTGCTCTGTCCACGGCAGGGATAGAAACTATGAACTTCTCAGTCTGGTTCCTTTGTGCTACAGTACGCTCAGATCCTGACTCTACTACACAACTAATTTCTGGACTTCCTTTCACAAATTGAGAAACCATAAGGAAGCATCAAATTAATAAAATTGTTTTTGACACTGAAAGTCCAAAGCATACCTTTATGACAGTGGTATTCTGTTTTAAAAGGCACTTCCTTTAATGTTCAGTGGCATATGTTTCACAGGCTATTTTGTAAATCTAAAATGGATAATCAAAACATGCCAATACTCGTTTTAAAAATACTTGCTGAATTCGGTGCATGTACCATTATGGAGAACTTACACTCAGAGCAAAAAGATTTGTAGCAAAGCATATGACCTTCTTCGCACTGCAATGACCATCCCCTAATTAGGCAATGCATCTGATAGTCATTAACAGGAATGAGATAATGAATCACTTTCTCTCTTCTTTGTTAATTTGCTGTAACCAAGCGGCTAATGGATGTCAGAGCTGAGTGATTGCACTGATTATAGTGATTTATAGTTGCAACAAAACAATTTAAAACCATTCTGATTATTCATGTTAAAGATGCTTTATGTTTTGTTTACTAAATGTTTTATGCCCCCTTCTCTCCCACCCCCAGAATCCTGTCCCCCTCCTGCGCTGCTACTTTAAACAAAAAGACCTCTTCCCAGAAAACTTGAAAGTTGTCGCCTTTTGTGTATGTGTGTATATATATATATATATATATATATATATATATATATATATATGGAGGGAGAGAGAGAGAAGGAGTTACAAAGTTTACCCACTAGAAACGAAGAGCCTTAGGGATGGAAAGAAAACTTCAGTGGTGCCTAGTTCAAAAGAAGACAGCAATAAGAGGAAATAAAGGCAAACTTCAAGCCACTTACCTTGGGGCTTCCCGTCCCCTCCTCGTCCTCCACAGACACATCAGTAGCCAGTATCTCGGCTTTGATGGTGTCCAGAGCTCTGAGGATCCAGCTGTGTTGCCGTTTGATTTGCCTCTGCAGCTCCTTCCATTGACTTGCAATCATCTTCAGCATGTCCTTCAGTCCTTCTCCAAAGGAGAGGAAAGCACAAGTTGTGGGCCCGACCGCGTCTTTATCCGTGACTGTTCGTTACATAGAAGACTAGGTGGCTATTTCAATCCCCAGGCAGGCTTTTAAATGACCTTACTATCGCCTGCCACTTGCCACTGAGACTGGCAGTTCCAAGACATAACAACACAAAACCTGGGCAAGCAGATGCAGAAACTGTTGCAGACTCAGTGGTTTGGTGAAAACAATGCCAGTGGGACAGATCATGATGTGTACATGCCATTAATACTATAGCTTTGTACCCCCAATAGAAGGGCCAGTGCTATCTGTGTGGAGAGTTAATGATGACCAGTAGGTTATATGGAAATAGATACAGGGAATTCAATTGGAAACACAGTAAATAGGCCAGAATTAAGACAATACTATTTGGCATTAACATATCTGCTTAATGCTTTTTGTTCTTTTACTGTTGATATAGTAAGCTAAAGAACAACACAAAACAAACAAACAAACAACAAGAAGAAGAACAAAACGAGCATCCAATGGCCCTGTTTTGTGGTCTTCAATTATCAGGATAAATGGAACCATACAACAAAACTGCTTTTTATTTATAATGCGTTCTTCATAAATGCATCAACACTGGTCTAAGAACTGGTTGAAGGCCTAAGCCTCTGCTAATGCAAAGACCTACAGAGGCCATGCCAAGTGCCCACATGTGTGAACTGGCAGAGGAGTCATCAGATGTCTATGGGCTGCCTGCCTTATATCCATAATGATATCTATGTACATCCTAGTGCATATGCATTGTGTCTATAAGAAGAGCTCTCGTTCATTATCTTAACGTTATTTCCAGAGCTCCGACATCAAAAAAAGCATGACAATATGAAGTTTTCAGGAGTGTGATTTCAACTGGAGCTCAGACGAATGGCAAGCCCCAAATAAAATGAACAGACCGTTTGGAGGCAGTATTTCATCTTACAAGTATCACAGCATTGTATGCAGTATATGAAACATTTATAAATCTTGAAGGTCAATCTGATAATGTAAATATTAATAATACATAAGGAAGTGAATATATGCAGTAATTTACAGCAATGCTTCTTCATTCTTAATAGTCTGCAGACATAAAGACCTGCAATATTTCAGGAGGATTTACCTGCTTTGTGAGATGCAATGAGCTCCAGAAGTTGGTGTCCTTCCTCCTCCACTGCTTCCTTGAGGGCACAATGACTGTCTACGTTCAACTTAAAACTCTGCAAAGAAGCACACGACCATCAGGCTCCAGCCAGGTGGTTATACACCAAACACACGTGAGGAATTCCTTGCTACTTTTTTTTTTTTTTTTTATCAAGAACCACAGAGCCCAATTTACCCAACAGACAGACTAATTTGCAATACTAAAAGCTATTGATATTTGGGGTCTGGGCTCTAAATGTTTCTGTCAGATTAGCAGAGCACATCTGTTTGGAAACAGCTCAACAAATCTACAAATGCATTATAGTTTTGTGAAAAGTCACATACCATAGGCTATATGGAAAGTAGCAGTGTTCAACACATTCCCACCTGAACATGTGGGCTTTTCTTCATTTCTGAGAACCATTAGCAATATAAGGAAACCATGGACACTGGCAGCAGAAAAACACAGTAGCCTATGTCACATCTATGCATGCACTAATACAACATGGTTGGGGTCTGCTCTGTTCCTCGGCTCCGCAGGAGCCACAGGACCAAGATAGGCAGTTAGCTGCCAGACTCTGGAGTCCAAAGCTTTCTGAGCTTTTTCCCTTTCAAAGCTTGTTCCTTAAGGTGTGGTGTTGTCCCATAAATAAACACACCAAGCACATCACGAGGAATTCCCCTCATGGTAGCTATTGACTTCTCTTACGGGTCACGTCAGACTCAGCCACTGCTTCCAGGAAGCCTCCTTGGACACTCTCTGTGGCGGCCCTTCCTTCTCTCTTCCTCCTGTCATGTACTTACTGTGGAATTCATCACAGGCCTGCTGCTGCTCTAGTTCCATCTTTAGCTATCTAATTATACCGTGCTTTTCAGACAATAAGACAAACTTCTCCCTCAAAAGGGGAGGGGGAAACTAGCAGGCGCCTTATGGTCCAATTGCTGTTTTTACTGTTTTTCTTATTTTACTGCTCTAAAAACTGGGTGTATCTCATGGTCCGAAAAATACGGTAAGCAATATAAAGACATATAAAGAATTTTGAGTTTCATGGACATTTCTAACTTGTGTCACACACAACAGTTCACTAGTGTGTGGGCATAGTCAACATTCATTATGTCCAGTGATGCTCTGTAGCTGGGAAGCTTCTGTTTTGATGTTTTTAAAAATTCAAATGGTTTTCCAAACAACTTTTTCTGCTCTGACATGTTACACGACATTCCAACCACAGGAGTGTAGGGAAGGGAGCCACAGTGTCTACCAGCAACACAATCATTCATTAGTCTTTGGGGCAAGAACTTATTCCTCAACTTGACTAACTGGAAACACGGTATGCTAAATTTTGGCTTTTTGTGATAAGGTTCCAAAATATACAATGTGTTTTCTTTCGTTAAATGTCATGGGACAATACGTGAATATTCTGTACTATGATTGATATTAAGCATATCTGACACAGGTTTAAGTGACTCCATACCAGGTTTAGTTTGAATGTGGAGACATTGGATAATCATATGTTGTGAGATCAGGCCTTAATTCAGTGATTCACAGGCTGTGTAGTCTGCAATGCCAAGCCAGGCAATAGAGATGTGAGAACCAAAGTGGACGGACTCTGGCCTTAGTGGAAAGCTGACCTTGGGGAGTTTAGACTGGTCTGTTGTGGGTGCTCAGTGTGAGTCAGGGCTGTTCTTTTCTTCCTGGAGAAAAAGAGCTTTTTAAAGTACAGAATGAAAAGAAAAATATGAAAATGAGCGAGCGAGCAAGATGCAGCACAGAGATAAGGATTTGAACTAAAGCAATTCACGATGATGAATTATGTCACCCAACCTTCTTTCAGAAGACACAGTAGCATTCCAGCTGAACATTCTAGAAAGTGACAATATCTGGCTCCCTGCACACTGTTCAGCATTTCTTAGATTGTTCCTTCTACAGGTATTTAGTTGAATAAAATAAAACATACAATTCTCAGAAATCTTGATACTTCCTTTTAAATATAATTATTTAAAACTACCTTTAGATGCATGTATTTTATGTGTAGGGGTATTTTGCCTGCATGTGTGCACATACACCAAGTGCATGCAGTGCCTGTGGAGGCCAGAAGGGGGCATCAGGTCCCCTGAAATGAAATTGTGGATGGTTGTGAAACACTATGTCTGTGTTGGGAAGAGAGCCCAGGTCCTCTGCAAGAGCAGTAAGTGCTCCTAACTGCTGAGCCATTGCTTTGGCCCCCTTAATACTTCTGACCAGCCCAATTAAGGCAGTACCTAGGGGTTAATAAATGCTTATTGCGTTGTAGTGAAGCACAGCATCCTTTGCTTTTTGTCCCTGCCATGGGACTTCTCCACACTGAAGCAATACAGGCACACAGGTTTCAGAAATGGAAGTAGGGAAAAGAGAAACATTCTAAATGAGGCCAGAAGCACCAAGCTTCAGAGAAAAACCTGGTCTAAAAAACAAAAAAGCAAAAACAAAAACAAACAAACAAAAAACCGTTCTACATCACTATAAATTCAGCCTGGTAATTTTTTGACTCACTATGTACCTATATCGAATGTCTGGTGGTCACCAGCTTTCAAAGGGGTATACCAGACCTATGCCTCAGTGCCAGAGAGAATAGAAGACCCAGGGAGGACGGCTGGCAATTTGACATCATTGAAGTTGAGACTACAGAGCAGATGCATCTGGAAATGGCGATACTTCAGGATGATGTGGAAACATTTGATTAGGAAATTGGAAAAGATGAGGTTTTCATTATTAGGAATGAGATAATCTGATAAGCTCTGTTGTATAAAAGAACCATTTAATATAACTATTACCCAAATGGTGCATTATTGCTTGATTTCAGGTGCACCCATTAACCATTAACAATATCAAGCAAGGAATTCACAACAGGGCCCTGAGAAGGCAGCCACGCAGGCATATTAACAAAATTATCAGTGAGATTTCAGGCTGTTAAGGGATTCCTCAATAAGCTCTCCTTGTGTTGCTGCCGTTTCATTTCTTTTGTGAGTTCTTTTCTTTAACCAGATAGCTGAACATGTCTGCATCCTGATGCTGCTAGCATGCTGCCGCCAGAGCGCCTGCAGATTGCACAGTCCCTCTGCAATGAGTGCACCACTCCCTGAGAGTGCAGAGAATTCTCTAAGGGCTAGATTTGTGGCAGGAGCATTCGAATGGGCACACTCCACGATCCCATGTCACTGATTATGTGAAATGCCACGCATATGCATGGCCTGGATCCTAGGGAACACTGAACAAGGTTCAGTGTCCTTAAGGGAGCATGTACTAAGTAACAAAATAAGAACTAGGAAGATGCAAAATCTCAGTGAGGGGCTAGGAGATGGCCCATGAGTGAAGGCTGGCCAGCAAGCCTGTTACTTTCCTTTCAGTCCCCAGGACCCACGTGGTAGGAGAGAACTAATTCATGTAAATTTTCCTCCAGTTTGCACATTCACAGTCATACACACACAAAAGGAACTTAACTGGTCAATTATAAATAAATAAAGTGTCTGGACCAGCAAGACAGCTATGAGAGTTAAGGTACCTACAGCCAAGCCCAATAACCTGGCTTTGGTCTCTAGCATAAGGGAAAAAAAAACAGCTCCAAAAAGTGTCCTCTGACCACCTAATCATGGTATGCACACTCCCACCCACCCACAAGTACACAAAATAAATAAATAAAAGGTCATTTTTCAAAACATGTCTTTTTTCAAAAAGAAGATCCAATGACTAAAACAAATACTGATTATCAAAACAATTATTGAAAGTTATTACATCTGGCACGGTCAGCTTGTATGGATCTGAACATGCTGTAAATTCAGAAAGTTCAGGTATGCACACACAGACCTGACAAAGCAGATCATACACATGGGACAAAATAAAGAAAATCACAATGGAATGTGGAAACGGTCACTTCTGAGGGATCTCCTAGGACCAGCGATGTGGGAATGGCCACATTCAAAGGCTTAAATCCTTCTGGCACCATATATATGGTGACGACAACTCAGCCACCCTGTGGGTACTGTCTGTTTCTGCCAGGTCCCCGAGCATGGTGAGTCTTAGGACGTTTGTGAAGCATCCCAAGTGCCAGAAACAGCTCCCGATTCTTTCTTGAGTGGACTTTGCTTTTTTTCTAAGGCATAGCTGTATAGGATAGATATGCTTATTGAGCAGTCCCTACCAGATTTACATATATAAAAATTAGTGATACATAACTGTAGTGGTGGGGAAGCTTTACAGTCTAGTCCAGTGGGTCACAGAGATAAGGACAAATGTATCTGTATGAGCTGACATACAGTAGTTGGGATTTTACGTGTGATACAAAGTGGTAGCACCTTTTGCCTCAAGCAAAATGGGGCAATCATAGCATGGCCCAATGAGATTCAAGTTTGTTTGTTTAAACTAAAACATACTACACCAGCCAAGCATAAAAGGGGCTGTGGGAGCCTATGACATTCAGTCTCAAAAGGGTCTGCAGAGAGTTCATGATTAAGAAATGAATTGCACACAGGTCTGGAGAGGCAAAAGCAGGGAGCCGTGAGTACTCTACCAGGCAGGGGCAGGCTGCAGGCAGGGGAGACAGCATCTGTGACTATATAGGACTTGTCTCTGAGAGTCATGAAAGAACCATGAAGAATATGCCAGTGACAAGAGCAACTGGTATAGACCTACGAGCTAGGAAGAGCTTGCTGCCTGTTGCATACAGACTTGATTTTAAAAGGACACACTAGAGACAAGCAGGCCATTTTAGGAGGCTGCTGTTGGTGATACAGGCCAGATGTTTCTCCGTGTTCATACTCTTTTAATTAAAAAAAGGTGTGCTCTTTCTTCTAAATGAAGAGAAGAAAGAAAATTGGAGCAAATCTTTTGTCTTTTCAAGTTTTTCTCCATGCGTGAGAGCATCATGTGCCAAAATCTAGCTCTTTGGCTGTTCTGACGATAAATACCAGAGGTTATTAGTAGAGACTCCAAATGTGAAAGGCATGTTGAACTGATGAACCCTTACTCCCACTGTCACCTAAAGAGATGGTGTACATGCTGATGAGAGACACTTGGTGACACTTCTTCACACAAAGATTTCCACTCCCTCAGAAACCAAGAACATGCCTTTTTTCACAAGGGGGTGGCGATGGTGGCAGACCTATGTGTTTAGTTAGAAAAGCCAAGGTTTGAAGTCAGACCTTCTCTGCTCAGGACCCACCCTGCACCGGGCCGAATAAATGCTATTTGCTCTCTCAGAGGGGCCCCTGGCAAGGAAGCAAGTCACAGTCAACTGTGAGGAGCCCAGCAGCTCCTGCTCACTGCTGCACAATGCCATCCACACAAGTCAGATGCATAGATGCTCACAATATAGAAGGCACCCTTCCAAACAGCATACACGCCAAGAGCGAGAGCTCTGTCAGGAAATGTTCAAGTAGCTCTTGAAAGCTGCTGGTAAGACATTTTATTGCAATTCTAAAGATTACTAGGCAATCCATGCAAATACATAGAGGATACAACCTGGAAAAATGAAGATCCCAAATTACATTGATATAGTTATAGATGTTAATATGCAAATGATTTCGTTACAAAGACAAAGATGGCTGCAAGAAAACGTAAAGAATGTTAGCATCATTCGAGGACAGTGGTGCCAGGGTTACCACGGTCCGAGCTCACGAAGCTTTCAGGACCTTCTGAAACAAAGTGGAACCAGTACTGACTTACGGTTGTGAGAATGAGAGAAAATGGATGGAAAGGATTAGCAGTGTGTGTGTGTGTGTGTGTGTGTGTGTGTGTGTGTGTGTGTGTGAGTGTTCAGTGCACAGGCTCCTGCACTTTCTGTGGAGACCTGAGCAGCACGTGTCTTACTCTATTGCTCGTAGTGGCCCTGAGACAGGCTCTCTCACTTTAACCAGAAGTTCACCCTTTGGGCGAGGCTGCCTGAGCAGTGAGCTTTTCCAACCTATTCCCCAGGGCTGGACTACAGGTATGTATATCCACGCCTGGGCTACAGGTATGTATATCCACGCCTGGGCTACAGGTATGTACAGCCACGCCTGGCTTTTGTGGGGGTAGTAAGCATTTGAACTCAGGCTCTCGTGCTTGCTGATAAAATGGTCTTACCTACTGATCCATGCCCCTCTTATGAATTTTTGTTGTTGCGTTTGTTTTGGGCTTGGTTTTGAGGCAGGGTTTCTCTGTGTAACAGCTCTGGCTATCCTGGAACTCACTCTGTAGACCAGGCTAGCCTTGAACTCACAGAAATCCACTTGCCTCTGCCCCCCAAGTGCTGGGATTAAACGTGTGTGCCATCATGGTCCAGCCCTCTTATGAATTTTTTCTTTTTCTTTTTTTTTTTTTAGCATTTTTAAATTTTCACATATACATTTATATTATTACACATATATACAATAAACTGCATATAGCAAGAAGAACCGTGACACAATCAGGAATATGCCTTAGTATTAATACTCTAATTTTCCTAGGGACAAATAATGTGTCTCTGTTGCTTTTGTGTCACTATCCACCAGTGGCTTGCCCACAGGGACACCAAAAACAAAAATGTTACTGAGCCATAAGGAAGAGAAGCCAATGAGCCTGTCCTCTTTTTCCTCGAGGCTGTGCCGTCAGATGAGTCATGTAACTCTCTGGGCTTCCGTTCCTTTATCTAGAATCAAGGCATTTGGACTCAATATTTTTCCAGTCCTTGAATACTTTGATTTTTATCCTCCTTTTTCTTCATCCAGGCAGTTTAGAAAGGGAAACAGGAGAAGTTTTTATTTGCTTTCAACTAGAGACTTTTCAAAGAGAAAAGAGTCCCGAAGGCTATCTAACCATTCATCTACCCCAGGGCGGTTCTGTCCCCCCAGATTGTCCCTTCTAACTTTAGCCATCTCTGGCGAAGTCTCTTCTAACTTTTATCCTGAGTGCACATAGTTCTTCCTAGGAATTTAAGAGCAGTGTGGACTTCCCTACTCCTCAGACTCTTTTGCCAAGTCATCTCTCCAGCATCTTGGTTGGAAGTCAGAGGAGATGCAAGAGGATGCCAACAAGATCCACATGCTCAGTCAGTCGCGGAACCCAGCCAACTTACGTCTTCCATCCATACCTCCTCACGCTGACACTGCCTCAGCTTCGAGCCTCATTGTTTCCATTCTTAGGTTGACTACAGACGTCTCTGGCAGTGGCCTCCTTCCTCCACACTACGCATGTGTTGTGTGTTAGTACCTACAGGCAGCGGTATCTCAAGCTTAAAAATATGACTATGAGCAGAATGGTCAGAGTCACCATGCTCACCGATCTCACAGAGCCTAGTGGGCACAGAGTAGAGTTAGTCTAGAATCCCAGTGGTAAGGTAGTGGACAGTGTGCTACCAGTAAGCGAGGGCATCAGCACTGGGCAGTTACCCAGCCCCTCTGCAGAATTCTGGGCAACCCCTGTCTACTTAAAACATTTTCCTCATTTGTAAAGGGAATTTTTAGTGCCAATTTCCCGGGTGGTAATAAAGACACAAATCCCTTGATACGCATAGAATAGAGCCTAGTACATCACCGTAGCACAGTGACTGTTACTACACAAAGTGAGCTGTCTTCGAAACAGCTCAGACAGAGGCCTACCTCTTTGTGAGTCCTTGGATGGCTGGCCAGGGCTGTGTCAGCCTTTCTCTGGCGGCAGGTCTTGTCCGGTCTACTCTCAGGGTCCCCCACCCACTAGTCTACCTGTTCCTCTGGGATTCTGCTCTTGCTGTGCCTCTTCCCAGCAAGTGCTGTTTCAGCAACGCCCCATCATCCTTTAAAGTCAGCTCAGTGTCACCCTCCCCAGGAAGGCTTCCCCAATCTTCCACAGGGAGAACCTCGCCCTCCCTCAGCCTACCTCCACAGCACCCAGTAAGCTGCCAGACTCCACTTACCCATACTCCATTAAAATTATTGGCCTGTCTGTTTCCCACCCATGGGCTCCTTGAGCAAAGAGCTGTGATTTCACTCAGTTCAGAGTGAAAGTGCCTAGCATGCTGCACACAATTAGCCACAGTAAAAGGGAGTGCAAGCCTCACAACTAGCCCCAGCAGAAGGGAGTGACCGCCTCCAGACTTTCTCAGGTCCAGTTGCTGGCAGCCTGCAGCTTTCCTGCGATATCAATGCAATCACTCTGCACTAGAGAGTGGTTGATAAATGTCCCCAAATTTTACTCAGTGAACACCATGTAAATGAGCTGTCATGTTCCTTCGCTTACAAAATTACTTGCCAATTACACTTAGATGACCCAGCATAATTGCCATGTAAACTGTACCCGGGCTGGGATAGCCTGAATCATCAATTTAACTTTACCCTCTCATCATATGGCACTTACCACACAATTAAATAAATGGTCAGCCACTACCACAATTGTACATTTTCCCAACAAAATGAAGTGGCTACCTTTGTCGTTGGCTTATCAGTTTCAACACTCTGTAATACGCCTTTAGCTACAGGATCAGAGCTTAAGAAGAAAACTTGGTGCACTTAAGAAATAATTCGCACGTTAAAAAAAAATCAAAATAATGTGCTTAAAAATAGTGTTTGTTTTGCTTTAAAACAAACAGACAAAAATGGACAAGAATCCCCAGTCCTCCTAAGGAGACTTTGCTCCCCGAGATCTCAGTTCATAAAAATGGCTCCAAGCCTTTGAAAGTAAATCTAGCTTCTCAAGCAATTTATCATTTATTTCAAAGAGTCACTCTGTGGTGTGTGTGTGTGCATGTGTGTGTGTGTGTGTAAGTAGAGGCAGGTCATTGAGGTTGACTCTCTTTCCTGATAGACTGGCTAACAACTTACGCAAGATGTAGATACTTGGGTCGGACCCTGGACGCTGACGGTGACACCAAGCGACAAGGTGCTCACCTGCTTCTCTGGACGCTGCCTCCACACCTGGCACAGGTAATCACATTGACTTCTCAGCATGGCAACATCAGGCCAACTGCATTCTCAAACAGAGGTTCTGTCTGAAGGGATCATTTGGCTTCCAGAACATACTGTTTGGAGGCCCTGGTTGAAAAGGAGGTCAATGCTAGCCCAAATATCTCTCTACCCGCTGAGGTGAAATAATTGGCGTGCGGCAGCCCTTAAGGATGTGGAGTCACCAGGGTGATGGATGAATATACGTATATTATTCACACGTACATCTGCTAATACACAGGTCCCAGTGCAAACACCAGGACTTAAGAATATTATGTGGATTTAGGACAATCCCTGAAGGACTCCAGTTCCATTAAAAATTTGTTTTGGCAGCCTGGGGCAGATCTGTTCCAACTCCCACACGCTTCGTGTATTTGAAAAGGGGAACCAAACCACTTTAAAAATAAATTTAATAAATTTTGTAATGTCAAGTCATTAACATCCTGTCTCATCATACAGTGCTCGTATTTTTAAGCAGTTACATTAAACATGCAGAATTTTAACCCTTCTAATAGCTGAGTGATCATTTTTACTTTCATGGTTTTTTGATTGCTTTATCTTGCCAAATGAGATAAATCACACCCCTCCAAACAGAAGAAAATATTTGTGTGTCCCCGCTTCTCCAGGTGTTGATCTTGTAACAAGCTCATCAGCCAATATCCAGAAAATTAAATGTTTGGGTCCACTAGGTTGTGAGGGTTAGAGGGTATATATCTTAAAGACAGTGGTGACCTCAGTTTGAGAACATGTAACATTGGTTGGAATTTGTGCCGTAATGGCTAGAATGTTGCTTTTGACAAAAGTTCCTTCCTTCGTTTAGCTGATACGTCTAGTGACCCGGTACACAATGATCCTGGATCAGAGGAGAGATGACAGAAACACATAAGCTTGTCCTTCAAGTAGTGGCAGTCACAGAAGAGCAGCTGAGGGGTGGGCAGGTGGAAGAACTTCAACTCCTTCAGGAATACCTGAGCCCCCCCCCCCTGCCGTGTGTTCTTAAGTTTTCAAGGAAGATGTACACAAGTCCCCACAACGGAAAAGCCCTCCTCACCTACTCCCGCTCACCTCACCTCCGGGACAGTCATGTGACAGATATTTTCTCTCTGGCTAATATAAAGATCTGAAGTGTTTATTATTTATACCAGATAAATTGTTTCAAGATTCCAAAATTGTATGCAACAAGATGTGTACATTGAGACCTGTATCTCAGGTACAGAGGGAAGCCTCAGGGGCATGCCCCCAACTCCTGTGAGCCCCTTAGTCCGTAACCAATGTCCCCTGCCGCGTGCATGGCCACATAAGACAAGGCCTGCCTGTGAACTTCTCTTCACTGCCCAGTTTCTTATAGTTCCTGACATGCAGATAAACACAGAACTTCTCTGGCAATCCAGCTAAGGCAGTTATTACTATCTAAGAAAAAAGTATATTCGTAAACTGAGCACGAACAGTGTTCGAAATAGTGAGACTTGTTGAGGACTGTGGCATCTGAGCCCTTAAACCAAATAGGAAAAAAAAATTATAGTTCTCATATACCTTAACCTTCCTATTTAATTGAAAAGATAACACACATGTGTCTTCTAGACACACAGAATGAATCATAGGAGCAGGGGAATATAGTTGTGACCGTCACATGTTGAAAATGAGCCTCCACTCTACCTACTCCCCCTCCTTGCACCAACCAATGACAAAATGCCCGCATGCCATAATTCCTGACCGACCAACATCCCCACCCACCTAAGCGAAGGACTCAAGGCCGGGGAGCCGAGTATTTCAAATTCTCCAAAGAGGAGCAGCGGTGTTTCCTGCTAAACACTCAGCTACACCTTAAACTGACGGGAGTCAGGGGGACAAGCTAACGGAACTTCAAAGCTCCTGTAAGGCCGTAGCCTTGCTCCTGGGGCTGAAGGAGGTGGAAGGCAACTGGGCCAAAGGCACAGCTCTGGCTTTTGAAGTCTGGCAGACTGAGCTCCTTTAGTGTTGGCTGAGCGGCACAGCCCCATGGCAGTACTGGCCTTGTGAAGCACAGCTTGCTTAGGCCATAGCTGCCCATCATCTCCGCGGAGGAAAGGAGTCAGGAGAGGTGGGCAGCAGAAAAACAAACAAACAAACTCTGTGATCTCTTAACTTCAAGCAATGAAAAATGGAGCAGAGACAGACACAGGAGGGCAAGCAAAGACAAACAGTCGGATGGAGTTGGGAAAAACCGTGGGCGGCAAGCTGGCTTTTTTGTGATAGAAATAAAGCCGATTTTTATCAGAAACAGAATACAAAGATCTAGGTAGCGATGACAAGTGTGTGCATACAGTGTTGCTGACCATTCTCCTAACCAGACACACTGCTCGCTAAACCCAGTTAGGGTTGTGAAGCTAGGGGAAGGACGCAGTAAGGATGGTGCCTCAAGAACAAATGGATTTTGGTGCTCCTCTGCCACCTTGTGGCGTCCATCTCAAATTGCAGGTACTAAAACAAAAATAAACAAAAAGTCCACCTATAAAGGGGGACTCGGATGTCCCACACACGAACATGGATCTGGCTCAGATTTTACCACTTACAGTGAAATCTGGAGGTTGAGAGATTTTTTTTTTTACTCCATGGGGTCCCTAAGTTTCTGTTGCATGCTGACTGGAAAAGGCCAAGGAGACTCTCCACTAGTGTTAGCCTGAATGTTTGCGGAACGTTGTTTCGAAAAGAAAGCAGAAAGCAGGAGGCAGCTTAAATGTCCATTGTGACAAGATTTAATTAAATAAGCTGCCTCACATCCACATGATAAGGCATCAAGGAGCTATGAAAATGCACCCGAGATTTACATATACTGATGGGAACATGTCTGAGGAAGCACGTTATTGAATAGAATGTCCTACGTGAACTTTCAACTGTACTCCTCTTACTTTACAGGGCTCGAAAGAACAAACAGCTTACACTGGTTAGCCAGGGGTGGGTGGGTGGGGGTGGGGCAGAGGTTTTTGCTTTTCACTTTATGCTGTTTCATATTGTTTGATTTGTTCCACTCAATGTCTTTGAGTGAAAGACGAGGGCTGAACAGCCTTTCCTCAGCCCACACTACACATTGTGCTCTGTGAACTGATGATATCACAGTACCTTGGTTCACCTGCACCTAGCATTGCCTGAAGGCCCCACTCTCACCAGGAGCTGCTCAGCAGCCTCCATGTCTTCACTGCACCCAAGTCACACCCACATTCTGTTGAGGGTGGCGCAGAGCACCATAGACTAGACCAGGGCAAACAGATGTTGGCTGACATTTCTCACGGAACACAAGTGAGCCTCAGAAGCAGATGTTGGTGTGAAGCTCTGGTCTGCCCCTTTAATCTGTTCCTGTTCTCCATCCCTCCCGTCCCCTCACCACTGTTCTCACTGCTCAAATGTTCGTAGTCTTCACCTTCACCTACAAACTCTCTGATCTGAAACTCACTCCTTCATTTCTAAGGCAAGGGAGTTCCCTCCCTGGACACGCTGGTCTTTCTGGGACAGGGGCCCAGGTGTGGTTGTGCCAGGAGTAGAGACCCAGCGCTGGTTCCCCAGGTCTGCCTAAGTACCCTCACGAATGGTTGAAGTGCCCCTGTTCCTTTGGAAGAGACCTCTTGACAGGTTCCTTTAAAAATACTTTCCATTCAAAATGCAGTCAAGGATTGATTCCTTTAATATTTAAAAAGCTCACGTGAATCCACAAGTAACAACGACCCCACAAAAGAACAGGCTACGAGAATGGGCAGACCCAAGGAAAGAAATGCAAATGACTCCTGCAAAACAGAGAGGGAGACAATTCCACCCAAAATGCCAGAAGTACAATGGGCATCCCCCTGCTAACCACCATAGGGACAAAGCTAAACAGTGTGCCAGTGAGGTCCACCATCATGAGTGCAGTGGGCATGCTCAGGCACCAAGCACAGAGCACATCATCTCCACCAAAGACACTTGAGCAATAGATGAAAGTTTTGAATGTGCATAGCCTTTTAGCCAGAAAGTCCACATGTAACGACATACTATACTAAACAAGGTGATTAATTTCTAGGCACATGCACAGAAGCATCATCTGAGATAGAAAAAGACTACACATAACCTAAATGTATAGCATAAAGGATTGCTTAAAATAAATAATGGCATACTCACAGATGAAACACTGTAAAGGGATAAAGTTATCCTATAGTCGCTACTTTTGGCCTGATGCTAATATAAACTGGGGGCAAAGCAAAGCCCCTGTGTGGGGCTGTCTCTGAATAACTGATAGGAAACAAGAGAGGAGAGCTGGTGTCTGAGAGAACAGGAGAGAGGGGCGTTCCTTAGACCTTACCCATCTTACTGCCATTCACTTTATGACCTTTCTGTCATATCAACACACAGCCAGTCAAAATCCCCATTTCTGAAGCATGGTAACTGCTAGTCTGTGCTAGAGTGTCAAATACTCTACTCAATCCTGTTTTCCATGATCACCCGGCTAATCAATGCCAGCCTGGCCTTACCCTCATGGGATTTGTGGTTGATTCCTGTCACTCTCCCATTCTGAAACAAAGCCAAAGCCTTCAGTGACTCCCCCCACCACCCCCCACCCCCCGCAGGGAAATGTTTGGTGATTTAAAATGTCACTTGGTCTCTCTTCCTGCCCAGCGCCAACCTGCAAGGCTGAAGCTGAGTCTCAGCCACAGCGGATGGTTTGCTGCCCTCACTTGATCTGGCTTACTCTCCCTGTGAAATCCCTGCCCACGCGCTCTCACTTTATCCAGCAGAATGATATAAACCCTTTGAGAGCTGCATCTAATTATCTCAAGAAAAACAATAAACCTTTTATCTGAACTCCTTCATTTACCCTATAAAATTTTACCAGCCAAGACTATATCATATCACCTGTGGTTGCCTCTGTTCAATTGAAAGCCCCCAAGAGAAGCCAACCTCATTCACCACACACTCACACGATGGGTCTCAACCTGTGGGTCTCAACCCCTTCACAGGGGTCATCTGAGGCCGCCAGGAAACACGGACCTTTAGAATTACTATTCACAACAGTGCAAAGTTACATTTATGAAGTAGCAATGAAAATAATGTTATGGTTGGGGCGGGGGTCATCATAAATTTAACGAGTCTTAGCATTTGGAAGGTTGAGAAGCACTGCACTGGGACCCAACTAACTGCCTGGTACCCATGGATGCTTCACATATACGAACTTGAGTCTTTAATTCATAGTCACCATTCTGTTACACAGTTCTCATGTATCAAGCTGAAGTAAGAATGTTGCTTCTTAAGACAAGCATGGTGGTGGAGGCACCTGCTATCCCAGGACTCAGGATACGGAAGCGTGAGATTGCAAGCTGGTGGACAGCCTGTGCTACACACTGACATGCTGGGCTACAAAATAAGATAGTTCTTACCACAAACTTAAAACACCCAGACACATGCACTTGGTTAATCTTCACTCACTTGGTTGATCTTTGCTCCATATAACGTGTGTTGCCTATGCAAATTTACTTTCCAAGTTTAAGACTGGCTCCGCCTGTAAGTTAGTTGTTCCCAATGTTTGCCCAACTGTCTGGTATGGCTGGACTTTGGTAGTCCCCCCCTGGCTACTCTGATTGGCTGCCCAGGCTGTGGTCCTGGTTTGGTGCATCAGGCTTGTATTATAAGCCCTCTGGAGATGAGAGCTGTCATCCCAGCCCTACATGGACAGACAGTGGATGTGGCCAGGGTGGCCTACTCTGTTGCCTTACTCCTGAACGTTGCCCTAAAGGGAAGCAACCAAAATATCTGAGGTGGCTAATCTCTGAGCACACGCTCTGTCACGGAGCTACATCCCCTGGTGTGTGACCGGTCTTCTCGATCTTTCCGCTCATGATGCTTCTACTTAGATAGATATAATTTGAAAGGCTGTGGAGGAAACAGCTTGAATGCTCACCAGTGACTCAAGGAGACAGGTGTGGTGCGTGGACGTGAGGAATAGTATTCAACAGGACAGACAGAACAACTGACGGAAGCAACGATGACATTGCTAAGAACACATATGCTGGGCGAGATAGCGGTCAGGCCTGCGCCACAGTGGAGTGTACGCTGACTGCTCTTGCTCTTGTGAAACTGGGGGAAGCGTGGGCTAAAAGGATAGTAGTATAAAGCAAACCAGCAGTTGCTTAGGGATGCAGAGGGGGCCACGTGGTGCTGAAGGGGGGATTGCAAAGCATCCTGCAGAAGTTTGGCGTGATGAGTGTGCTGCTAACACGACTGTGGTTGAGTGTATTTATCTTTCCAGTTGTCTAAGTTCGCTAACTTTCGTACTCTAAAATATGCAAACTGTTGCTGGCCAAACACTTGGATAAAGCTGGTTTGGAAGGGGACAAAAGTGAAAGAAAGAGAGAGAAAGGGGAGTCTGTCCAATAATATACTTATACAATGCTACGTTAAACTTTGTTTAAAAGAAGTAGAATGGACAATGTTCACAATATACCACCTCCGAATGACATTTTCCTGAAAATGCCACTTCCCAAAAAGATGAGAATTGTATTTTTGAAGGAGCAGCTAGGTTTCAAGCAGATGATTAATTATGGTAGAAAATCGCTGGTGTACCATGACAATTTCACACTGTTTCCTACATCTAAAATAAAGTTCCCGTGTCTCTCTGAGAGAGGCATTATAAAGCTTTAATTGATTTGTGTTGGTAAAAAACCCTTGGTTACCATCATGGAAAATTAATTGAATTAAGTATCAAGAGATAAATATACAAGTGTCGTTTGGGTATTTGTTTTTCTTTACAAGTAAATATTAGAAGATGCCAGCTATTCCAACGTATTTCACCAGAGAAGACAATCGCTCTCAAGTCTCACATTCCTGAAGACTAAAAACTGAAACACAGAGCCTAGAGGAAAAAAAAAATGGTTTAAAGTGTGTGACAATCTCCACTCCTGTGTAACACTGCACAGCCCTATTGCGCCTCGTCAGGGAACAGTCATGGTTTCTACAGACCGAGCTGAGATGTGAACCTCTAGGCTCACTTGTACAGTTTCCATAGAAAGGCGGGCTTTTGCTTCCTTTTGAGACTAAGAAGAATAACTCAGCACACAGTTGATGCACTAAGACACAGATGACAACCAGGGAAGGAGGACAAAATGAACAGAGAGAAGCTGAGTCTTGTCCTGGGGTGATGAGTCCTACGATTCCCAGTGACTTCTGTAGCACTCCACAGCAAACAGAAGGCTAGTGTGGCTCACAAGTTGTTATTCATAACGTCAGAAATAAAATTTGCAACTGTGACTCCTCGACATTCAGTGAGCTGAGCTGGCCTGCAAAGCAGAGTATCTCACCATTGGACAAGGAGAGCTAACCAAAGTGGCCAGATGGTCACAGAGAAAAATAGGTGTTCCCCTAAAACGGTTCTCATCCTTTGACAGAAACAGATCTAATCCAGAGAGGTATCTCAAGAAGAACCCTTTGGTGATCCGCAGCAAATGGATAATGATGGTTCCATTGTCTGGGATAAGAACGTTGTCTTGAGGCAGATATGGATGCCTGAGCTTCATTACAGCTGCCTGTAAGAAGTTCTGCAGCTGTTAAGGCAGCATAGAGTAAGGTAGTAGAGACCTGGTGGCAATTTCAATGGAATAACTTACTTCCTCCATTGTATTAGCAACATTTAAATTAACATTAGATACATGAAGTTAGGTGTAGGTACATAAGGCCAAACAGTACCAAATATTCCCTCCTAAAGGAAAATTATAGCCTTGGGCTAGGACAAGGTGAGGCCAGCACAGGGGTGTCAGGCAAGAATTTCTGTAACAGAGCTGAAACAGGACTATGCACCAGTTACAAAGGGACGTATCGCTCTGAGTGGAAAGGTTGCTTCACCTGGCTTTCAATAAGTCACCCACAATGAAGGCACCCGTATGCCCTTGTGCCCTCTGGAACCTCAAGAGCTGAATGTGTGTTTTCCATAAAATATTAAATCAAGAAAATTAAGACAGCACATTTGATGTGAAAGAAAGTTCATATAGTCCTGTTTAAACACAGATTAGAATTTCTGTCAGAACAATGCCAGTAAAAAGTTGACATTCTAATTAATATAATTTACATCATAAAGCACTGAATATCTTTGTCTTCCTATTATGAAAATGCCCTCCCCCAAAATGGAAACTGTATTCTCTGGGGAATTGAATGCTTAGGGCAGTATTTAAAAAAAAAAAAAAAAAAAAAAAAAAAAAAAAAAAAAAAGGACAAGAGACACACTTAGGGCCACTAGCTTTTCTCCACACCATCCACCCAGGCCATCCCTGGTCATCCACAAGCCTGTCTGCATGCATTGCCTGCAAGCCCAGGCTGTTTTCCTTGCAATCACATAGAACTAGCTGTAAAACACAGCACTAAATAAACTAAAGTTCTTTCCTCCGTGTCCCTCCTTTGTCCTTCTCCAGTCTCTCCTGTGAACCACCATGCACAGAACTCTCCACGATGCTTGCTTACTCCAAATTCTGAGCTTGTACGAGGGGCAGAAATCAGCCCCACAGTTGGGTACCCAAGGATTTGTGTTCATCACCTTTGTCAATTTTATGCTATCAGTGCAAGGAATAAAGATGAGATCCTTAAAGCTCGAGTTTTCATTTCCTGTGACAACGTGCTTTTCCGTCGTGCTTTGTCACACTCCACTACGTGGCTCCCACCCCTTCATAATTGATATTGGCCATCTGAAGCGTTCAGCACAAACCTCCTGAGGTTCATCTAATGTGCCCTGGTCTATAATTCCTGCTTTAAACAGACTCCAAGCATAGTCATCAAGTGCTTTCCACGAATACTCCCTGGTCTTCCCGAAGCACGGGGCCCAGTGTAATGGCAGTTGTATTAATTATCTGCTGAAAAATCCATGTGGCAGCAGAAATGATGGAGATCATCGTTTTAAATATTTTATTAAAATAGCCAAGTGTAGAACAGATTAAGTAGACTTTCTAAATAATGAGAGGGTCATTAATTTAACAAGAATTCCAGAAAGCTTCAGAATAGGCATCAGAATTTTCCCTTTTATTCATTTATTTTTCCAAGAGGAAAGAAATCTTTAACCATCACTTTGGAGGACATAAGTCTAATAAGACTTTCCTGAGGTATTCTAACACAATGGACCCTTCTGGAAAATGCTTTGAAACATCAGTTTAAAATATAGAGGCCTTAGGTGCCTTATTACTGCTTGAAATGCCTGCAAATATTCAGTTTTTGGACTAACCCCATTAAAGCTTGGATTCATTAGCATACAATGACTTTTGATAACTGAAATTGATACCGGACCTAATCAGACCAGCATCACATCAAAATCCTTGACAGAAAGAGCAACGGCACAAGCCATCTTGCCTACCAAGTGTGTCTCCAGGTACAGCCGAAGGCTATCCGTCTCCGCTTTAGGGGGCGTCCAGTTCTCAGTGGTCTCCGTGGCTTCATTCAGCCACTGAATGAACTGATCCAGCTTGTTCACGAACGCCTGTGAGAGAAGAGAGGAAAAGAAGGATATAAAAGAAACATTGATTGACTACTTTTAAAGTCAATCTTTCAAATTCCAAACTTTGTCCCAAATGATGGTAACTCCACCTACTGTATTGGGGTTTTGCTTGTTTGTTTTGTCTCTGTAGTTGGTTGGTTTGTTCTGTTTGTTTGCTTGGGTGATAACATTTCCTCTGCTCCTGGCCCCAAATCCTTCCAAATAGAAAACAAACTCTACTCCTGGATTTTTTTTTTCTGGTTTTTCGAGACAGGATCTCTTTGTGTAGCCTTGGCTGTCCTGGACTCGCTTTGTAGACCAGGCTGGCCTTAAACTCACAGTGATCCACCTGCCTCTGCCTCCTGAGCGCTGGGATTGAAGGCGTGAGCCACCACTGCCTGGTTACTCCTGGATTTTACCTAGGAACGCTTTCCAAGATAACAGTTAGGTTGTGGCATACACTACATAAGTGAGCACAAAATGTCTCTAGTGTGTGACAAGCGGCTCCTTGCTCACTCCCAGCTCACTCACTGGCATTTGTGTAAAGATGGCCTTGTCAGTTCAGAGTGTATGGAACTGAGCGGCTGTGGCTGAACATTTAAATGTAAATCGTGTCTAACGATACCTGGATGAGTCCCATCCACAGCCCAAGTGTCTGTGGCTGTGCCTGTGGGTACTCGTGAGGAGGGAAGGGCAGAAAAGAGATACCACAGAACAAGGCAGACAGATACTTGACTGGCTGACTATGTCTGGACGGAAAGAAATATTCCTGCCCGGGAAGCACAAATCACAATAATCTTGCGATTTTTCAAATAGTGGTTATAAAATTTTATTGACCATTTAAAAGAACACATCTGTAGAGACAGAAAATATTTTTTGAAAAAGTGAAAATCCAACTATACCCGGAGCCTGGCTCCTGCTCTCCATGGCTAGGTCAACAGCACCACCTGGAGGTCATGTGGCACAAAGGCAGGCTTCCATGTTTATTCCTCTCAATGTGTGAAAGGTTTCCCTTTTACACTAAACCCATTCCTTTTTCTTTTTCTTTTATTTAACCTTTGATTAATTTTGATCATTATTTTAATGCCTTACTGTGGATATCCTAAGGTTAAAAACGAGACCAATATGTGCAAATTGATGTTATTTGTCATGCTCCTCAGAAGTTGAGCTTTATTATTTATTATATCCTAAATTTTAAAAGATTCATATTTCTTCATTTCAGAAGTTTGTCACTAGTGGATTATTAGAAAAATAAAATGGAATAGGAGGCTAGAAAAGAGAAAAGCATAGAAATAAAGCTCAGAGACAAATTCTTGCTCTAAAGGGGAGAGATCAGAGATGTTACAGGCGCACGGTCGCTTATCTTGGATGGATCTCAGTCTGCCCCCCCCCCCCCCCCGCAGGTGGTGATGTGCCCATGTTTTTCCATGCTCATAATCGCTACCTCAAGCTTTCCTGCCAGGCTGTCAATACTTTCCAAATTCCCACCTGATGTCCTCAGATGTGCACGCTACTTCTGCAAGCACAGCAGCGTGGTGGAACTCAAGTCACTACACTGTGCTCTCATAATGGGTTTTTGTGGGGGAAAAAAGAGAGCTTCTGGTGAGCATATAAACTTATAGAAGCATTGTCTGTCACCTATAGGGCAATGTAGATGCCTGAAAACTGAGATGGAAGCCATAGTTGTAGTACATGTGTCAACTACCACTTCCTGTCAAATTTGACTTGAGTTGTGCATATAAATTGGTTTGTGGATAAAATTAAGTGAGGAAGTAAACTAATTGGAAACTAGTTGTCCAAAAGACAAATAGTTAAGTATGTTATTTTAAATATAATCAATACTAGATGATCAATCTCCCTCGCCCCAGCCCCCTCTCTCTCCCAAAATAACAAACAATGAAATCATATGAGAATGCCCAGGCCTCTGATCATAGAGTTGTTAGTTAAAGAGTTAAACCATGTGTGTCCGATTTCCTAGCAGAGCCACGACTACAAGGCTAGCTGGGATTTCTGAGATGCAATTAGCAAACCTAGGGGTCTGGGAAATCTTCCTTGATGATATGTCTGTGTAGCTTGGCTGGTCGGCAAAACGGGGATGACATCAAAGAAATGGGGTCTTGTCTCTGGAAAATGTCTTCTGAACTGTAGCCCATTCTCATCAGTTTTCGTGTGCTGTGCATCCTCCTGCCTCTTCTCTTGCCAATGCCAAAGCTCTAGCCATCAAACCATAGACATGACAAGGCTCACTGTGCCTATTTACAGCAAAACCTAGGCTGCACTTCCTCATAGGGAACGCTTGGCTTTCCACCCCATTGCTGTTGCTCTGTGTGACTCTAGGAATATGGATGTGAATTGCATGCTGGCAAGGCAGTTTCACTGGAGTCCGTGCAGTTCATGACGTGTTTATCTGCTTCCCCAGTGTTCCGGCACCTCCATGTACTATCAAGAGTCTATGTGCACAAGGGTACCTAGTTGAACCCCCATCCCAGGACATGCCCTCCCTTCGGAAGACCAGGAGATCAATGCTCACAGACGCATGCAAACTTTGACACTTACACAGCCAATGCTCACTTTCAGAGGATCCGCTGACATCTTTGTGGTGTGTGTGAAGGAAAATGAGACCAATATGAACAATAACATGCCGAAATGAGAAACATCTAGAAAATGCATCAGTTCTGAAGTAGTGAATCAAACTATAATACAACAAAGACTGATCATACCTTTAGGTACTTAGTAAGATCCTACTACGTACAAGGCATACTCGTATACAGAAATTGGGACAAAAGGATGAATATCATTGTTGGTGAAATGACAGCAGCATACAAAGTACGTCTAAACTCTGATACATCGGATTCAAATGATTATGTAAGAAAAAAGAAATTTGTAATTAATAGGTTTCTCCACCTACACAAGAAGCCAATTCAAGCCAAATTGAGATTATAAAGGCAGGTTTTTGGGGGAAAGTCAGCCATCCAGTGGGTCCACTGACCTCATAGGTAGGAGGTAAAGAAGTCACACACTCGGGCTAAAGCAAGGAGATTGTATAGAGCTTAGGAAAGTACTGATGATGGATCAGCTAGGAGCTGGGATTGTGCCCATAGATGGTCAAAAACTGAGGCCCTAGGCGGGCACTCTTGGGTGGGTGGCAGGAAACCTGGAGTTTTCTCCAAGTGGTTCCAGGGCCCTGTGTTGGCCCACCTCAACATATACTTGGTCTATAAACTGCTGGGACAGGTGGAGGGGACAATTCTGTTGATCCAAAGCAGCAAGATCTACATGGCACACGGTGGCAACATTAGGATATCCAAACAGAGTCCTCCCAGGGAGGATCCAGTGTTGACAGCGCAGCAGGAGCCAGAGGCCTCCAACAGACCGACTCTTGGCCACGCACATTTGCCAGGAAAGATGTGTGAATAAAAGTGTATATTGTGGGACACACCACAGCTTCTGCTTTGAAATTTTTTTTTCCTTTGGAGGAGTTGCAAGGGTGGAGGGGTGCATAGGAAGGGACAGGAAGATGAGTGGGATTGGGGTGTATGATGTGAAATTCACCTAGAATCAATAAAAAGAAAAAAATGGGAAGTATTAATGGAGACACCTGACTGACCTCTGGCTCTACGTGCACTTGCACACGAATTTACCCTTCCCTATATGCAAACACACATGGAACACACACAGGTATGTGCACACACACGGTTGTTCAATAAATATACAACACTGTGCTAGGCACTGCTGAGAAGGGGCATAAGGAAAGTCCCCACCCCGCGACAGCCTGAGGAGTGGCAGCAGCTGCTCTGGGCACTCACTGGTCCCAACATCAGTGAGCCACTGGAGAGAGAGCAGCTAGGAAGCCTGAAGGTTAGTGAGGAAGCTACTGATGGATATTTCTATTAATACCCAAATGCTTAAGAATAAAATCTGACAACTTAAAAAAAAAAAAAAGCCACATTCTTGGGAACAAGTCTTTAGCAGTGAGGCCACCAACAAGTGACAGTTCAGGGACATCAGTCTTCCCACAGCACAGCTTTATTTAGGCTCTGAAAACCAGTAAATTAGACCTCCACTTAGAAGCAAAATAATGCACTAAGATTTTTATGTGATTGCCTTCCAGTATGTAGAGCCATGCATTTTTGAACAGAATTCTTAAACAGAATTCCTGTCTGAAATGTCTAATTTAGATTTTCATACAATCACACTCAAACGCAGTTTCTATCTTCCCAACCACATATCTGTGTGCTGCTGCGCCATCAGACCCAGAGATCCAAGGTAAAGTCCTGGGGATTAAAATTAATTCTCTCGGGACTCCGCCTCTTTACTCACCTACTCCTTCCTGCTCACAGAGCCCAGAACAGGAGAGAAGAGAGAAAGGTCTGAAGAGAGAGAGGAAACAGGGTATCTAAAATTCAACAAATAGGGAAGTTCTTTTTTGAGCTCGGGGTTATACAAGACGGAAGCTGAGTTGAAATCCACATACTTTCCAGTCCTATTAACAGTGACCTCAATAAGGAAGAAAAGAGAGAGATAACTATTTTACAGTGGGGAAGGAGTCCTGTAAAAACTTTGAGACTTTGAATTCAGTTGTTTTCTATTTGTTCATACAAAGAAATTATCAAGGATTCTAAGAGTGAAAAGAGACTGGAACATATCATGAAAATCCAACTTTAAAAAGCTTAAAGAATTCTTCAGAAAAAAAAAACTACAAATAGTAATAAACTATCAGTGACTAATACATATTAACTGGGCACTTATTTGTCAAACCTTATTTTAATCCTCACAAGATTTCTGTGAGATCCTGTACACCTGAGTCATAAGGAGGAAGCTGAAAAGCGGACAGATGCAAACTCTTACCAGCTGTGAGGGGTGAGGCTGGGGTGCTCCCAGGTAACCAACCTTGCATGCCCAAAGATTTGCCGACTTCCTCTAGGTAGGACATTGTCTCAAGTACCCCCAAACCTACAGGTCCTCTAGATAGGAGTTTGTCTCAAGCACCCCCAAACCTACAGGGAAACTTGGATAGATTAGTTGGTCTTTATTTGCCTTCAAGTACAAAATATTTGACATAGTCATACTTTGGATTAAGGATATTAACAATCTGAATAGTTTTTTTATTTATTTTTATTGTATGTCTATAGATGTTTTGCCTGCACTATAGATGTTTGTCTGTGCACCATGTGTATGCACTGCCCTAGAAAGCCAGAAGAAGACAATGGGTCCCCTGAAACAGGAGCTATAAATATTTGTGAGCTGCTGTGGGTGCTGGGAATTGAACCTGAGTCTTCTGGAAACCAGCCAGTGTGCTTAATCACTGATCCATTTCTCTGCCCCTTTAAATGGTTTAATTTTAGGTGTTTTTTTTTGTTTGTTTGTTTGTTTTGTTTTGTTTTTTATGAGCAGTAGCATAACTTTAGGTGCTTAATATTTCAGTTCTTCATGCCAGCTATTTTAATATTTAACATTATTGAATCATGACAGATTCCCCAGTGCACAGATAAAGACACAAGGACATAGAAGTGGTGTGCATTTCACTTATATCATAGAGCTATGAAATCATTATTTAGGAATCTTTTTCCAGGTTTCAACTACCACATCGAACTCGATCTGGACAGATTTACCCTCATGAGTATAAAGAGACAAAGAAGGGCGATAACACCCTCTGCTATTGGCTCTTATTTCCACACGTGCTTGCAACAGCTTAGCCCTCACCACGCAGCTCAGCCAATCCTGTCCCAGCTTAGTTTTAGTGCTCTTCCTCTTCTGAGTTCTCTTCCTTCTTCTCCTCCACCTCATCTTTCTCTTCTTCATCTTCTCCTTTCTTATCTTTTCTTTTGTCTTTTTCTCCTCATTCCTTTTTCTCCCAGCCTCTCCCCCACCTTAGTCTTCACTCCCTGTTATCTTTTCTCTTCTTCTCCCTTCATCTCCTCTTTTCTTTCAGATATCTTTCATCTACAGTTCGGTCCTCCCATTTTTTTTTTTAAAGGGATAACCATTCATCGTCATTTTCTGATTTCCCATAAGATTATCAGAAAACACAACAACAAGGCAGCTCCTTCACACTGACGTGTGGCTCTGCACATGTTGTTATAACCCTGTTTGGTTTGCCCCAAACGCTTTCCCAATTAGTGAGATCTTGCAAATCAACCGTCTTCTACAGGAACACAAGCGGACAGATGGAGCGTTTGTACAATTCTCTGGCTACTCAAAAGGTTACATGTAGTTGTTGAGTTGTTCCCTAAGTAGCCTAAACTTTCTCTGGGGAACCTACACTCTTTCATAATAACAAGGCTATCATTCTTAGAAAAGAGAGCAAAATTCCACATGCAGAGAATACATGTGGACACTACCAGAAAACTTCAGGCAGCAAGTCAGTAGAGGGCGCAATTCAGTGAGTGTGCAGTCACTGCCTAGGAGCCGAGAGACAGAAAGCACACAGCTGGTCTTCAAACACCCCTTCAAACCTGCGCACTTTAAGGCACCCCAATTTCAAGTGAGGGAAATGAGCTTCAGAAAGTTACACAATGGGGCCTATCGTGCACAATCAGTGGACAGTCGTGTCAGAAAAGCCTAGGCATCTCACCCACAAGCATCATAGTGTAACTGCTCATTTAAA
The DNA here is from genome assembly GCF_903995435.1 of Acomys russatus. NCBI lineage: Eukaryota > Metazoa > Chordata > Mammalia > Rodentia > Muridae > Acomys > Acomys russatus. The sequence goes on along the minus strand of NC_067137.1, from coordinate 64,292,849 downwards.
AATTGTCATAGGCATCCTTTGGGCAGTGTTTTGGGTTCAAAGTGAAAAGACAGATGAGGGCTTCGGGAATAATGCCAGGTTTCCAGTGCTACTCGCCTGACGCCTGTGTCTAGTCTAGTCTCTATATTGGGTAACACTAGGCTAGCTGAATTAAATATTAAATTAGCCATTGTACTAAGCCCCACAAATATGTACATAGGTAGATTGTTTTTGAAATACTTTATTTATTAAGACTTCAGAGTGAATCAGAAACTGTGCCAGGTCCTCGGGTTCACAGAGCAGGTACCTGCACTTTTAAACAGCTCAGAGCACAGGCTATTGGGAAGTTAAGCTGCGTGATCAGGCACATCAAGCCTTTGATGTAAGAATTCCCTTATACTTAGAAACTACTAGAAAAAAAATGGAATAAACATAGAAAATACAATGTTAAGTAAAGTTCAGAAATGAATGAAAGAAAGGAAGGACGGAAGAAAGGAAGAAGAAAGAAAACAAGCTCTTGACCTCTCACATACGTGAATCCTAGCCTAAAATGCATGCATGCTTCTATGTTAGGTGTGCATATAGCTTAACATTTAGAAAAGAGCCCAATAAAGGAGATGAGGCAGGCCAGGGGTCAGGAAAAAAATACACAAGTTGTGAAAGAAAATAGAAATTAATTGTTGTTCTACTTTTCAACTCTGTCTCTTTTTTTCTTTTTCTTTTTCTTTCCAACTCCGTCTTAATCTTTTTTTTTTCTTTTCCTTTCTACCTTGTTCTGTGTGTGTACGTGCATGCATGTGTGCGTGTGTGCACGCATGTACGTGTGTGTGTGTGTGTATGTGTGTGTGTGTAATAACACAAATGCAAAGCTTTCTGGTTTCAGATCATCTATGGGGTGCGTAGTTTGCGACTAGGCAAGTGCTTGCTTGAATGGCTAGTAAAATCTAGCAGTGTGGTGTTTTTATTTGTGAGGTCATTACAATGAAGTGATTTTTTAAAAAAAGGAAACCCCAAAGAATTTTTTTCTTCGAGCTTTGTTAATATTCATTTTAGAAATTTATAAATATGTATTGGTTGATTTTTAAGATGGCAATACTGTGTTATGTAACAATATAACGATAACTAGTTATGGAAAATAACTATGTTTTCAAAATTATGAGTCCCTAACTACAAGTATATCTATAAATGTCTGGCTTAACTGACAACTGGATTTCTACTTCTTTTCTGAGTTTAATCTATGGCGATAATTCTTGAAAAGTCCACTGCATACAGCATAAAGAGTAAAAATGCAATTTCTATTCTAGTATTACTATAAAAATAACTTTATCTCTGCAGACCCCTGAAAGTGTCTTAGTCACCTCTGAGAGGTAAACACAGTCTGAGAACCTCTGACAAAGATTCCCCCCAAAGGCTCAGGAGGCACAAGGAAAGATGTTCATCTGGCAAGAAACTACAAGTAGCCCGACTCCTGTCAGATAGGTATGATTCGCCAAGGAAGACAAGGGAGTGGGAGGAACAGGGAACATATGTGGAGGAAAAAAAACCTACTGGGGAGGGGTAGGGGGAAGACAGTGAGAAAGGAGATTGGCCAGGAACTGGGGCCACATGCAACTTGTTCAGGAGTTCAGAGTTCATCCTGAGGGCCATCGTGGTTACTGGGCCACTGAAGCTGTAGGATGGGAGGATTTGATTGCAATCCTGAAAGATTCACTTTGTCTGCTGTGTGGGAAACAGGCTGCAAGGGCAGGAACAGAGAAGCCAGTTCAAAGGTTGCTATAAAGAGGCTGATTAGGCTCAAGTAAAGCCGGTTCCAGTTTGCTTTCTGTTGCTGAGGTAAAAACACCGAACAAGAGCAACCTGGGGACAAAGAGATTATTTGGCTGACAGGTTACAGGCTCCCACTCACGGAAGCCAAAGCAGAACCCAAAGCAGAGACCAGGAATGCCACTTCCGGGCTTGCTTCCTGAGGCTTGCCAAGCTACTCCTTTTATAGACCCCAGGCCCACTTGCGCAGGGAACCAACACCCACAGTGGATTGAGTCTTGCTATGTCAATTAGCATTTAATCAAATGCCCCACATCTATGGCCACAGGACAATGTAATGGCAATATTTCAACTGACGGTCTCTCTTCCTAGAGTGTCCTAGTATCCATCAACTTGACTAAAGCTAACCAGCCCAGTGAGCAAGGACAGATGTGGCAGATTGTGGACAATGCTGGAGGTAGCATGAACAAGACCAATGGATGGCAAGAGACGATAAAAGACTTTAGAGTCTGAGGTAACTGCCAACTTCCTAATTTGGTTGGAGGTGCCTTTCCTTGACAGAAGGAAGAGGAAGTTCATAAGTGCTTCATAGGAAGATCGGGAACATATTAGCCATCAAAGCTCTCGAGGAAGGTAGTTTGTGAGCTTGGAAACCTGCAGCAGCGAGATCTAGTCAGTGACAGCATCTTGCAGGTGGTCCTGGAGACTGCGACACAGATGGGACGACCAGAAAGCAAAGTGTAAACAGCGGACCCTGTGTGCTCTGGATTGTGTGCCTGAAAACATGCGGCACACTCAGTTTTCCTCACACCAGCTCCTGGCGCTCCGTCCGTCTCACTGGTTCTGGTTGTGCCTCGGAGCTAATCGTGGAACTCCTATATACCAACCTCTCACAGAAGAGGAAGCTCTCTAGAGTCCCTCAAGACCTTAAAAACAAAGATCCAGTAGCTGTGCTGCCCTACACATAGTTTACTGTTGCTCTTGGGTGACGAGGAGGACTGGCTTGTCCTGCTCAGATACATTTTCAAGGTGATCAGGAGCCATGAGGTCCTACTAGGAAGCATCTTGGACTTGGAGTGACAGGTTCTGGCTGTAAAATGAGGGCACCAAACTGATGCTAACGTGGTGGTCTGTAGGGCTCACACTCTTGCTTGTAGTGTAGCAGGCAACCGCTCTTTGGAGTCTTCTGCACACTCTCTCAGTGTTTTGTGATTTATTCACTGTATTTGTCCTTCAAGATCTACCTCAAATGTTCCTCTCCCAGGAATCATCTCACTTTATTGCCACTTTTCCAGCCTCAAAATTGTCTTAATCTTTGTGCCTTTGATGCATCAGGAGTTCGACAGACAGTTCTGATCTATACATACTATGGCATAATCACCTTCCATCTGGTTAAATTTACTGAGCAAATTATTTATAAGTATGTAATTATAAATATGTTATAAATATTCATGTTTACAAATAAATAAGTACATATTATTTATAAGGCTGCTGTGTGGCAATATTCTAAACTAGAGTGCTGTTTATATTTGTTGGAACACAGAGTCATCGCATAAATTTCTCTGCATAAACTTCCTAAGACGACAGAGAAGTGCATTAACTAAAATTATTGGACCAATTAGGAGAAAATCTACTCTAATACAATATAAACCTCATCCGTCATGGCAGGGGGCCAGAGTCTCACAAAGGAGAGGTACAGGAGCCCGGGGTAGCCACTGTACTTCCACCAGATGTGGAAGGGTAGGGGCAGACTTGACCACTGTGGGTGGGGATCATGTAGAAAGCTAACTTCAGGGTGACCTTGGCAACTAGAGGATGGAAGAAGAAAAGAGGCAAGGGTGTGTTAAGCAGTATGTGGGGCTCTGGAGAAATGTAAACACAGCCTTATGCCATGCATTTTTTTTTTTTTTTTTTTTTGGCCAGTGGTCTTCTGAGATAGTGTCTAGATATGTACAGGATGGCTTTGAATTCCCTGTGTTGTCCTGGGTGACCTTGGACTCATGATCCTCTTGCCTCATTCTGTCATGTGCTAGGATTGGTAATTACATTCCATGGGGGACGCAACTGAGGTACCAAAAGGTCAAGTTACTTACTCAAAATAATATAGAAGGTAAGTTTAATGCTAGAGGGAAAGATGAGACTTGGTTTAGAAGACAGCACAGCGCCAAGGCTGTCATGTTTGCCAACCATGCAGCATCAGAGAATTTTCCACTCACTAACACACTGCTCGGAAATCTCTTCCTATCAAATGTGACATTTCCTTTGCTATAAAGTCCTATCCACTATGCTTCTGAACGTTGCTCTTTTTTATATCTTAAGAAAGACTATTCTAGGAGTTCTTTATCATCTTATTTCCCAGGTAGGATGTATCAGCAAACGATATCCTATATCTTATTAAGCAGACCCTGGTTAGTAGTCTTTTAACAAGGGATGGGATAACCATTGAGATATAACAAGAATAAATTAATAATAAAAACTTTTTAAAAATTACAATTGTATGCACCAAACAATATGAAATGTGAGATGGGATAATGACAGGACAAAAAAAACATAGGTTGCTAAAGCTATATTTTGTAAATATAAATACAAATCTTCTCTATGCTGTAGAAATTAAGAAAATCATAAGAAACAACATGTTTCATCAACTATGTCATCTTTAGTTTGGAGTTAGAAAGGAAAAAGGTGTAATACTACATTGCCAATTGTAATATACACCTCTGTCTCTGTCTCCATCTCTCTGTCTCTATCTGTCTCTGTTTCTGTCTGTCTTATCTATGTCTGTCTGTCTGTCTGTCTCTCTTTCTGTCTCTGTCTCTGTCTCTCTCTCTCTCTCTCTCCTCCCCCCCTCTCCTGCCCCCACACACATGTGCGCACAGCAGAAAAGGTCAGAATATCACCTATAAGTGATACTTTGCTAATATGATTTTTCTTAAAACATTTGAGAAAGATGACAACACAATTACTTCCATTTTTCCTTCTTACAGTATGAATGTCAGTGGAAACCAGCCACAGTCACACTAGCTTCCTGGAAGTAAGTGGTAGCCAGACACAGCCCCACTAGCTTCCTGGAAGTAAGCCAGCGTCTTCACTCTTCAGCCTGAAATAAGGAAAGCACACTGGCCTGACTTACAGGCAGCATCCTTTCCTGATAAAGTTTCTTGTTCACATGGCAAGGTCCAGGCAGTCTGCTTTGGACAGTAAGACCCTGCAGCTCAGGCAGGGGCTGACATCACGAGCAACCTTGATATAGAGCCTACACTTTGGGAATGATTTCCCCCTATACCTTTTCTGAATAGAGGATAAACAATGCTGACGGACATCACAAAGGCAAGTCTGCTAAGATGGATGTTTCCAATATGGTGCCTTGGCCTGACCTTATTTGACATAAAGTCATACTAACCCATGTGTAATTCTCACTCACTTCCTTACTGTCACCATTGGTCCTTTGTTGGGCATCTTATAAACTCTAGCCAGGCCCCGATTCCTCCAGGATGCCTGTTTCCTGCCATATTACAAAGCTGAAGGTGCATCCTGAATAGTTTACTACTTCCCAGCTTGATAATGTCACAGCCTCACTTTCACATACCAACAAGATTTTCTAAGAGAAATTTACCCAGAATCCCATGCGACACAGAGTCAGCCATGTTAAAGTGAAAAGTCCCAGAGTATGCTTTCCACAGAACGAGAGGCTCCTCCTGGTCACTTCTCACAACCAGCCTTATATAAAATGCCAGACATAAGACGTATATATAGGTCAACCAATGAAATGTGTTTGTTGTCTATTTTTCAAAACTGAGACAGGAGACCAAAGGTTCTTATCCCACTTTTGTTCAATATAATTGATGCCAATTCTCTAGATTCATTAGGGAAATCATAATCGTGTTAAGACTATCATTTGTGTAGTCTTTACTTTTTGATTTCATAAAAATAATCAATGCAATGGTGTGACAAAATAGACATCATATCTCAAAACTACAAAATTCATTCTGGTTAGGGGCTCTCGCCTCAACACCCAGGAGGTTGAGGCAGAACGAACACCACAAATCTGAGACCAACTTGAGATACAGAGTAAGTTCCAGGCCAGCCTGGTCTACAAAGCTAGCCTCTGTCTCAAGAAATAAAAACAAACAAAAAATCACAAAGCTGTTACAGTGAACTTGAGGAGATTTAAGTGTTCATAATTAATAAGAGGAGTTGTGAGTTAAAACCAAATGCCCACCATCAAGTCATTGGGCAGAGTAGTAGCTTTTGTATCTTTCTTTACTAATTAATAAAGGTAGTATTACCTTTACCTTTTATCAGTTAAATGTGATAAATTATGAAGGGGATGATGATTTAGTGTCTTTCCTGAAATGCGTCAAGTAAGCAATAGAGGATTTGTTCAGATTTGTAAGTGTCCCCTTTCAAATATACCACAGTAATGAAAGGTTACTGTCCCATGCTTAAGGGAGACGAGAATAACTCACGAATATCCTAAGTATTGCTTTTATTGGATTTTTAAAATTTGGGTTGGCAAGATGGCTTGATAGATTAAAGCTTGCTCACAAACCTGATAACCTGAGTTTGATCTCCAGAAACCATGTCAAAAGCTGGAAGTGAAATCATAGAATCATGCCTGAAATCCCAGGGCTCCTAGGATAAGCTGGGGGGCGGGCATGGGCATGGCACCCTGAGGCTCATGGGCAAGGTAGCCTGGAGTGCAGAAAAAGCAAGACCGTGCTTCAGCATAGTGGAAGGAGAGAGTTCTGAAGCTGCCTTCTGCCTTCCACAGACACGTCCATATGGTGCTCGGGGACCTCTCTTCTCTTCTCCTCTCCTCTCCTCTCCTCTCCTCTCCTCTCCTCTCCTCTCTTCTCTTCTCTTCTCTTCTCTTCTCTTTCCCTCCCTCCCTCTCTCCTCTCTTCATCTATCCCTATATTCCTATTTCCCTCTCCTTCTCTTCAAATTTAAAAATGTCTTTAACTATAAATCTGAATGTCAAATGCATTTTGCCACAGTAATCATATTAATACCTGAAGATGTTGCCTAGCCACAGCCCTTCCATACCAAGAAAAGTATGCACATGCACGCGCGCGCGCGACACACACACACACACACACACACACACACACACACACACACACACACACATTTTTGAACCTGAGAACTTTTTGAGGGGGGGAAGATGCAATGCCTATGATGGCCTCACGATGGTGCTAAACCACCAGTAATATTCTGCCAAGCCATAGCAAGCTCTGCTGAAACCACAAGCCACACAAAGGCATTCCTCCTGGGTAACGGAGAAGGAATCTGTTTTTAATCTGTGGCTCTTCTCAACCAACCTTGAGCAATGACCTTGACACGCTCAACAAATCTATCATCACTGTCAATGCACAGCTACTCTTCCCTCCTGACATTGCTACAAATACATTACACTGAAGATTTGTTATTATCCCTAAGGAGAATTTCATGAGCTTATCTCTAAAACCTTTGTGTCCATTTAGAATTCTCAACTTGGATTATGGCCACAGTGTTGGCATTTAAGATAACATTTTCTGCGTAACCTAACTCCATGTGGTCCCTGTGAACCATTTAGTAAATCTTTACCTCTCCCAGCCCCCAAGTTTCAACTTGAAATCTGCAATTAGCTCTTTCTCTACTTTCCTATTTTAAAGCAGACACACAAATATAAGGAATCATCTTCATAGACACAGTTACGCAGAAACAAAGAGCCTACTGCAAAACCCTTCAAACTTAGCCATAAAGAATTATTTTCCAACTTAAACTGCTTGAGAAATTTTTAATGATTTTTTTAAAGTATTATTGGTGTGCATGCATGTGTGCGTGTGTGTGTGCATGCATGTGTGTATGTGTTTGTGTGCATGTGCATGCGAACATGTGAAAACACAAACATGAACGAGCACCACAACACATGCATAGGGATCAGAGGACAGACAGTTTGCAGAGTTGATTCTCTCCATCCTCCTTTAGTGGGTCCCAGGGATGAAGCTCACATCTCCACTGAGCCATGTTGCCAGACCTCACTTGAAGAGTTTGTAAAGCAAGAACCAACAGAATCTGATTTATCTGCTCTGGGGTGAAGTCTGAGAGTGGGATGTTTGGAGTGATCTCCAGCAGTCACACTGAGCAGCCACAGCAGAAAATGAATGTGGCATAGACACATACCTCCAAGCCAGGGCCAGAGTTGTGTTTAGAAGCCGCCAGTCCTATGTGCCAAAAACCCTACGTAGTTTCCATCAAAGACTGCAGATTAGCGACTTGAGGCCAAATCTTTCCTATGAATGTGTTGGCTGGGTCTGTTTAAAAACTGCTCAGATTCCAATTTAAAACTTGGGAGACATCACATAAAATGTAGGTTTCCTATTTATTTATTTATTTCTTAATCTCTTGCCATACAAAGCCATGTTCTAGTGCAAATGTCATCTGAAGCTGACATGTTGTGTACCTTCCAGCTGAGTCAGTCCACTGTCCCTCACTTATACATCCTGCACGGCTCATTCATACCATCTGCCTGGTCTCTTGGAGTCGTTTCAGTTTGCAACCCTAGCCTAAAAGCAGCTTAAACTTAACAAAACATCCACTTATTCACTCCCTTATCCACACATTCATTGAACAGACCCATTTTTGTAGTCTTGCTGTGCAAACACTTGGCATTCAAATCCCCTCTCTGGCCCCTTTCCCTCTAACTTTATAGTCCCTTCCTTTTAACAAGCTGCTCTAAGCAGCAGCTGAAGCAGGACAGAGCTGTAGCAATAACACGGGTTTATTTCCGAGACTCCCTGGTGGTGTGGACCAACGGCATGTGAGCAGAACTGATGTGTGCAGCCTTCGCGGCAATAAGAGAAAGCTGGCAGCCTCTCCCTGGTCCTTCCTCAGGAGCTGGGATGAGCACAAGGTCTGGAAGAGTAAAGAAGCAGTAACGAGAGAAAAATTTAGAGGCGAGCAAATGCAGAGACAAGAGGGATGCTGGAGCCATGGAAGGAAGCAGCTAGATAAGAGAACAAGAGAACAAGAGAACAGCACCCACCAAACAGGGCAGCAGTGGAGAGGACCCAAGGCTATCACCTCCCGGCGCCTTCTTACTAGCAATCACTGCCAGCACCTGAGAGTGGTTCTCACTAACACAGGGACCGGTGCTTGCCTTCCCCGTTTGCATGTGAAATGGCCTTCAGAGGCTCACATACATGAACATGTGGTTCCCAGCAGGTGGGTAACTGGGGTTGTGCTGCAGGAAGTGAGTTTCTGGAGGCGGCCCTGAAGTTGATGGAGTTCCTCACATCCAGCTTCCATGTGGCCTCTGCTTCCTGTTCTGCTGAGAAATGAGGAGTCCCAGCCGCATGGTCCCCTGGCGTGAAGGTGCCTGTGGTCATGCCTCCCCTGCCCTGACGATGTGTCCCTTTGAACTGCATACCAAAACACATCCATAACCTTAGGCTGCTTCTTCAGGTATCTGGTCACAAGGACAACAGAAGATGCTAATTCAAGGCAGAGGAAAATCCAGTGTAGTATCTGGTGAATTATTACACGTGTCACTACATCGTGTTATCACATTATGATTTAGTGACAATGAATTGCTCTTGCTGTGTATAAAGAGGTGCAACTGTGTTTCAAACTGTGGGACTTGTAGGGGTGGACTACATGAACAAAACTTGGACTTGTGCTAAGTGAAGTAAGCCGGTCACAAAAAAGATGGACGAGGCACCGCTCCATGCAGATGCTGCTGCCAGAGGACTTATAATCAGAGACAAGGGGCTGCAAAGGAGGGGAGTTATTTAAGGGCATAGAAGAGCAGTTCTCAGCCTGTGGGCCATGACTCCTTCGGGGGACAAACAATCTTTTTACAGGAGTCACCTAAGACCATTGGAAAGCACTGGTATTTACACTACAACTCAGGACAGTAGCAAAATTACAGTTATGAAGTAGCAACGAAATACTTTTATGGGTGGGGGTCACCACAACATGAGGAACTTTATGAAAGGATGGCTGCACTAGGAAGGTTGAAAACCACTGGAATAGAGTCTTGGACTTACAAGAAGAAAATATTCTGAAAAGCTGTTTCACAGCGATGTGGATACTCACCACCACTAAGCTGTATACTTCAAATGGTTACAGTGGCAAATTTTGTTATGTGGTTTTTGGTAACCACAGCAAAGGAAAAACAGAAAGGAAAGAAAACAAAATGATCATGCTATGATTGCTACCATCAGAGTGTTGTCATAGATATGTCAGCACATAACCAAAATGCAGTTTGAAAAGATGAGGCTCTGTCTACACCCACTTGGCTGTGGGAAAATCATGGCTAAAACCAGTGTTGCTGTAATCCACTCTCCTGCATGCTCAACACATTCAACCCACCCCTTCCCAGCTTCATCTCTGAGCACAATGACAGCTGCCTTTGTGCAGACATGATGACAAATTTAGGCCGCCCAGCTACAGAGGGCAAGCACCGAACTAAGTATTTGCTTGCACGGAATCCAAAATAATTTGGGAGCAGTGACATCTCCAGCTGGCAGAAAAAGTTCTTAAACCTGGTTTATAGATGTCTTTGAGAACAAAACACGGCAACAGCTGAGCCATTTAACTATAGCCAAGATACCATAGGCTGGAGTCCACACCTCTGTGGAGAAATGGGCCTACCTATCTTTCAGGTTGGTATCACTGACTCCAACAGGATGGTGTCGTTTCGTTTCCCAGGACAGTGCAGTCCACAGTGTGAAAAGCAGAGCTTGCACTGTATCAGAGAGAGCTTCTCTGAACGCCTTCACTGAGGTGATAGCGCCCAGTGCAGCATCCTGCAGCCCTCCTGGCCGTTACTCAGCTGCTCTGATAGATCCAAGAATCCCTCCCCGCTTTAGACCAGTGGCCGTTTCCCAGGCAGTCATTATGAAAAGCTCCCACTGACTACTTACTAAGCCAGAAGCATTTTTTGTGGGCTTGATAAACAGATTTGTGTTTTATAATATGATTACTGTCTGAGTTCCTTGGCATTTCACTGTATCTCACAGATAAAACAAAGTCCCCTCTTATCAAGCTTCTTAACTAGATTCCAGCAGCCATGTGACCTTTGGCCCATTCTATACATTCAATCCTTAGATTCATCATCTGCAAAATGGGACAGGTCTTCCATAGGGTTGTGATATAAAGTAAATGAAAGGACTTACTGCAGAACTGGGCATATAATCTATACTACTCAGAAGGCACTTTCCTTATTTGTCCTCAGTCAAGAGCAGAGGTCAGTAGCTTCACTCCACAAAGGGCCAGATGAGACGCACTTCGTTCTCTGTGGGCTACACATTTTCTGTCAGAACTCCTCAAGCCTATCCTTACAGAATAAAAGCATCCACAGACAAAAACCATGACTGTGTCCCCCCCCCCAAAAAAAAACATGGCTTTACAAATGGCCTAGGAGTGTAACTGAGTGCTGGAGCACTAGCCTAGTATGGAAGAGGTCCTGAGCACTTCAAAGGAGAATGAGAACAAAATAAAACAAAACAACAGGAGAAATAAACAGGCGGGGGTTAGAATTGCCCTTTGGGATATAGCATGTGCATTCATGTTAATTACACCACATAGGTCCAGACATTATGTTAATCTTTTTCAAATATTTTTTTAAGTATTTCTTTATTTTATGTCTAAGTGCTCTATCTGCATGTACACCTGCATGCCAGAAGAGGACATCAAATGCCAGTATAGATGGCTTTGAGGCACCATGTAGTTGCTGGGAATTGAACTCAGGACCTCTGGACAAGCAGACAGTGATCTTAACCACTGAACTCTCTCTCCAGCCGCCATTATGCTAATTTTTTTGCCTACGTGAAAGTCCATCTCTTTTAGCCACTCCCTCCTCTAACTTCTCCTCATTATTCTCATTCTATTTCATGCGTTTATCAGAAAAGATAACCTGCTTCAATGGCATGATTTAATTTTTCACTCATAATTTTATGTTGAAAGCTCACAGAGTAGAGTGCTCAAACCTGAAACTCTCGATCTTGGTAAGTCATAGAGACTTGAGAAAAACCCCCTCAAGGTGCAGAGATTTCCTGAAGAGATTGGGAAATAATAGTACCTAGAAATGAGCCTCCATTTATGAAGAAAGACAGGTTGCAGCTTGACAGTTGATGTTTAAAATATTACTTAATAAATATATCTGTTCTTGCTTATGTATGAACAAGAACGTCTTAAAAGACTTAAGCCTATAAGTAAAAATAACTACCTGAGGTCGGGTCAGAACCCAAGACCAGGTATAGGGGTGGGAGGGAGAGCTAATGAGTGATTTTAAATGTATGTGTTCTTAAATTATGTAAATACTCCATCTATTTAAAAAAAAAGGTACACTAAAAAGAAATCATTCTTTGTAATAAAATCAGTGTAAAGACACAAAGGTGAATGATAGAAACTCCTAGGAATCTGAGGTACTGGGTACCAAATGCAGGGGTTATCCTAGGGAATCCCACCACACTCTGCTAGTTCCTCCTGCTAACCATTAGCCTGTCTTCTGCCTTCTGCTTTGTGAGGCAGATGGGATGAGGTGAAACACAAGAGCGTGACAATGGGAGAATCCTTCCAGAAGCTCTGGCAGTTGAGCAAGGCCTAGAACCAGTTTGCTAGCTGGCATTTACGTTATCGGAACATTCCTGCTCTGCATCACAACAGTCCCTAAAACTGACTCCAAGCTGGTCACTGCCACTGCCGCCATAGTTTCTCTAACACTGTTTGGGTGTGGCTGGCTCTGCATCAAGTCCTAAGGCTGTACTTACTGCTGTGAGCATTTGATCAAGTCAGGAGTGTGGGCTCCAGAGAAGATGGCCTGGTATCTCTCAGCCTCAGTCTCCTCATCTAAATCATCCCCAATTAATTAACCCCAGGTGGAGTTAATGTCAGCATTGTGATGAGGACTGGATGCATAAATATTTGATGCACAGTAACAAGTATTTAAAAGATAACTATTCCATGTTTATGCTAATAAACATATGTAAAGACAAGCGAAGGAACTGAGCAGAGCCAGGGGTTATGGTGATACTCTCCAGTAAACCGGGATGGCTCGGAAACTTCCTCTCCTCCCCCACTGGCACTTCCCTGGAGGAGATGTGCCAATAAATTAAAACACTGTAGCAGTAAACGTGGGTGAAGAATCAGAATACGCAGATTTGCATATTAGCTTTCCAAGCAAAAGTGGCGATCAGTTGTTATGTCTGTCAACACAACTAGTTTGGCTTAGAAATATTACTTAGGCTCACCAAACCTCTGCTTCCACTGATACAGAAGAACAATCAGGCATGACCTGCCCTCTTTGCACAATGGCTGAATTGGGCTTAACGGTACATCTGGGAGGTTTTTATACATGGCAAAGTGCTGTGCAAATTTTGCAAGGTATGAGCAATTTATGTCACTGAAGAAAAATAATGAATTAACTGGATCTATTTCCAACAGAACTCTAGGGAAAGTGAGTCTTTGTGGTCTAGATGTCTCTTGTCTTCAAGACATTTCTCACATCCAACAATCCCTTCAAAATATACAGATTTACCCAAAATTACATCTCTTTTCCCAGATTCCCTTAGTGAATTGAGAGACGGCTTAGAAACAAGCCAGAGCTCCATGGCCTCTGCGTCAGCTCCTGCCTCCGGGTTCCTGACTTGCTTGAGTTCCTGTCCTGACTTCCTTTGGTGAAAAGTAGCAATATGGAAGTGTAAGCTGAATAAACCTTCCCTCCCCACCCCCCAAAAAAGAAACAAGCTAGAGGTCCCCAAAAGGAAGGGGAGTAGATAAAAAGAGAGGATAGGTAAGTTGGACATGCTTGGTCTATTCAGCAGAAGGTGCTACAGAAGTGTGGGTCATTCTAGGGCTAAGGAAAGAGATTTCGAAGTGCTGAAGGTAACTGTGACGCTCCATCCGGAGGCCCTTGTGTGTGTAGCTACAGTTATGTTGTTTTTCATCAATGGCATCTGTAGACCACTCCTCGGGAGCCCTGCTCACTTTGAGTAGTATCCTCAGAAACCCTACAGCAGACAGTGGCTACATTGATAAAGGCCCCCTGGGGATGGATAGAACGCCAAAGTGTTGGGGGTCATGGATCTTTTCCATATCTTTCTTTGAAGAATTTTAAACAACTTTAAAACAAATTTGTTACTCTATTTGATAATAGAGCAGTGAGGGGGTGAATGCATGCCATCGTTATTTTTAAAACTCGGGCAAGAAATCACTCGATTAAACCTAACCTTACCTCTATTCTTTCCCATATGGCTTCATAGTTGTCCTGGGTTTGAATATCTTGCATTAGTTTCTGAATGAAAGCTGATTTTGTCACAGAATGGCTCTCATTCTTCTCAGAGGACGAAGGTCGCTCTGATTTCTCATCCGTGAATTTTTTCATGCCGGTGAGGGGCATACATAAGTCCTCATCAGAAAGAATGTCACTTAGGGGCCCAGACTCAATGCTCTCCCCGAGAGAAGAGGCTATGTCGCTGGATGAGCTTGGAGACATCCTGCCTAGCCTCGTATGTTTTTTCTTGATGTGGTATGTTGGGTAGATTTCAGAATCGGAATTCATTTCAGACAGTTCCCAGTCATCAATATCCTGGATGGTCTCTCCTCTGGGCTTCGGGGGTAGAAGCTTGGTTAGATTTTCCAGCTTCAGAGCTAACACCTCTGTCTGTCTCAGGTGAGACGGCAACGCTAGGTATTCATCAGAGCCGTACCAGGCCTCCACCACCTGACCGTTCTGTGTGACGTGACTTGGAGCAGGGGAGGACTCTCTTTGGCTTTCACTTTTTGAAAGAAGAGAAACTGGAGATTTGGTATTGTCTGAGCCAACGGAGGACTCACCGCTGTGACTGCAAAGGGGTGAACTGGAGGCCTCCGAGCGCTCTGGCAATGGCCCGCTCCGGTTTTTCTGATGGCACAGCTCAACTGAGGATGTAGACGCGGAATCCGTTTCTGGTCTCACCGTGGCTTTGGGCGCTCCAAGAGGCACCGTGCTTGGCACTGTTGAGCTTCTAGTGTTCTCTGCTGGCTTTCCTGAGCCAGTTCCGCTTTTAGGTGTCCGGCATAGAGGCGCCTCGACCAAGGTCTTGTGTGGCTTTTTTAGCCCAAGTTTCTCCTTATGGCAGTCAGTAAGCCTTCCCAAACTGGAAGAAATTTCTTTAATGTGACTTCTGACTAAGTTTTCAAGATTACCGATCCCCACTTTGTGCAAACATTCATAGGACTGGCTAGCGGCAGAAGGGCTGCTGGGGTAGGAAGACTGCAGTATTAGGCAGAGCTTGGATCTGTCAGGGGGATCCACCAGGGAAGGGGTGCTTCTGCTCAGTTCCGGCTTCAGGTCAACCACCTGTCTCTTGCCTTCGCTGCCTTTCCTCTCATTCTTACGACTTTCTTTTAGGAAAAGCCCTCTTTTGGGTAATGAGGGCTGCGTGGGAGAGTCCTCATTATAATTAAAGCAATCGCGGATGGATCTCTTAGGAGTCGTTATTTCACATGGACCAGGCTGGGCTTTTTTCGCACCAAGCGGTAGGGCGGAACTTGGGTCTTGCTTAGTAGTCTCTGCGAGGTGTTGAGGAGCAGCGTCTGTCAGCTTGTCCCCTGAGGAAGAAGTGCCCGGTGTTGAGCCTTGCTGCTCTCCAGCTGCAGGAGCACTGTCTTCCTCATGTCCACCTTCGTGCTCTTCTGAAAGAGACACTTGAGAAGAGTCCTCATTGGCTGCCCCGCAGCTGGAAGGCACAGGCTCAGTGGCCACCGTGAGCAGCCCAACGCTTCGGATAATCTCGGGGAAATCCTCTTCCATCTCACTGTAGCTCCAAGAGTCGAAAGGTTTCGCGTTGGCCTGGCTAGTGGTCATGTCACCCAGGCCACCAAGCAGATCCTCACTGGGGCTGTAGTCGGACAGTTCAAAGGCAGTAATGCCACAATCCAGAGACAAGTAATTCTGAGAACATTTGATGGTTAACTGGCCTGAGTCATCCACTTCTGTGAGAGAATCAAGACGGCCCTGAAACACACAACAGTCATGGCTTCAGTGAGTTGATCACGCTTAACTGCATTCCACATGAATCTCAACCAGCCTCAGTGGCCCTGGCCTGACCCCTAGTCAGGTACATTAACCAACTACCACATTGTTTTATATATACTATCTCTCTCTTAAGTACTCAAAATTTAACGTGAGCAGAAAGCCTTAGAAAGATGGACAAGACCAACCCCAAAGTTCCCGTTCTATCTTTGCTTTAAAACGGTACATTAATAGTTTCAAAAGGACTTCAGGTTCTGTTTGTTGCTTGGAGTTCTGGAGACTGAACTAAGACACTGAGCATTCTAGGAAAGTGCTCTACGAGTCAGTTCCCACTCTGTCCCCAGCTTCCCTTTTGCGTCTGCTTGCTGAGTTACTGGTACTAGCCTTGGACTCCCACTGTTGACTGCCAGGCTTAAACCTCCAATCCTTCTGCTGTAGCCTCCTGAATAGCTCTGATTACAGACCGACACCACTAGGCTTATCTTCATGAGCCTTGTGACTAAAGGCCAGCCTAGGCCTAGGACTGAGCCTGTCGATCTGAAGCCAACTTCTTCTCTTTTTTTAATTATAATTTATTCACATTACATTCTGATTGTTATCCCGCAGCTCATATCTTCCAGTTCCCACACCTTTCCCTCCCTCTTCCGCCCTATTTCCCTCCCCTAGACCTCTGATTGGGGGAGGGACCTCCTCCCCACACCGTTTGATCATAGTCTAACAGGTCTCATCAGGGTAGCCTGCATCCCCTTCCTCTGTGTGCCCCCAAGGCCACCCTGCCAAGGGGGCAGTGATCAAATCACAAGCACCAGAATTCAGTCAGAGGCAGTCCCCCATCTCCTGCCTCCCCAGACACATGGAGCATGAGCTGTCCATCAGACACATCTGAACAGGGGGTCTAGGTACTCTGCATGCATTGCCCTTGGTTGGTGCGTCAGACCCTCTGGCCTTGGTGGTCAACCTTGACTACTGCTTTAAACAAACGAGCCTGCTTCTCCACTTTGCGCTCTGTGCTGCCAGCACAGGGACCTTTACAAATTGCACATCTGTGATGTCATTTCCCTGCTTCAAATTTGTTCATAGCTTCCTCTGACTGTTAGACTAAAAACCTAGTCCAAAAAATCACTGTGCCAGGCATGGGGTGCCTCCCCGCAGCCCCTCCGCCAAATCTAAACTGTTTGGAGGCAAGAGATGAGGAGGCCTCTCCCGTGCCACTTTCTCCTCCTCTCTCATCCCACCCCAGTGGCATCCAACCACTCTGCCTTCTTTTCAGTTTCTGAACACACCAGGTTCCCTCCTGCCTCAGAACGTTTCATTTCGCATCTTGCAAGCTTTCTACAATCTTATCTCAGTATCAGAATCTTCTCATCCCTTAGACGTTAGCCACAGTTTTTACTGCTTCAAGATTTCAGACCCTGACCTCAGTCAGAATCATTTGTAGGAAGCTGTCAGATCTATGCTAACTCCCTGTAACTATTTATCTCAATGGGGGAATACTAACTAATGTTGTAATTATTCATCTCACTTGTTTCTCCTTTGTACGTAAGCATCATAAGAATATTACGATCAGAAAATGTGTGATCTAACCAGAATCCCTGCAGCATTTAAAGATATGTACAGAGGGCGCACTCAAAGGTGCATCTGGTAAATGAACAAACGGTGACTTGTGTGACCTCTCTAGGCCTGTATGTAACCTCTTCCTCTGAGTATGCACTTTGTCTTGACACAAATGATTAAACTCACCAAGTTTCACAGTCAAATCCTTACTCTAACACTAACTAGCTCTGTGACTACAGGTTGGCTTCTTGCTGCTGTTGACTCATCTGTATAGTGGAAATGATGGGACAGTGAAGTGACTCAGTGTGTAACTATGCTTGCCACCAAAGACGACAACCCGAGTATGACCCCCAGGGCACACATGGAAGAAAGAGAAAACCAGTTCCTGAAAGTAGTCTTCTGACCTCCACATGCATGCTATAGCACATAGGTGCGTGTGCTCTCTCTCTCTCTCTCTCTCTCTCTCTCTCTCTCTCTCTCTCTCTCTCTCATGTGTGTGCACATTAAAAATAAATGATAAGGCATGCCACAAAGATGTTGAGAGGCTTAAAAGGGGTAAAATGCATACGACAAGAGTGTGTGGCTAAGTGCTCAGTGCATGCTCACCCTCGCTGTTTGCTGTACTAGTCCTTCTAGCAACAGTGCATATTGAGGAGGAAGGCACAGTCTGCCTCTACCACCAAAGTGCTCTACACAAGGGATCGACACTGGCCTCCAACCTCAGAAAAATGAGCTAAGTGGAGTTGGGTGAGTTGGAGGCTTCATGCCTGAAATAGGCTCATTGAATAACAAAAACAGAACCCAAAACCATTGAGAAGTAAGTCAGGCGAGCAAGAGTTACAGCTCATAATTTTTAAGACAATAATAGTGAGATTCCCAATTTAAAAGTAGCTTTTTAATTTTTTTTTTTAATTTGGTCGGTCATTAATTGGGAGTTTATCTTTTACAAAGATACTATTTATATGTCCATATAAAAGAGTTTAATTGGCGTTACCCTACAGGGGGAACAATGCTCCTCCCAGGAACTACAGACTGCTAAATAAAAAGCCCAGTGCTAGATATGAAATACCTCCACCCAAGTTGTTGGCCAGAGATATCCCGGAGACCTCAAAACAATACTACTGGGACATCTAAATCATCCCTCTCTGAGGTCCAGGGACCACTGCAGAAGAGAAGGGCAGAAAGACTGCAGGATCCAGTGGTCAGGGAAGACTGGAGAAAAATGTCATCGTACAGAGATGACAGTACTACCTCACTCCTGAGCTCACAGCAGCCATGGACCCCGCACAGCATCTGCACTTAGCTCACAGCAGCCATGGACCCTGCACAGCATCTGCACTGAGCTCACAGCAGCCATGGACCCCGCACAGCATCTGCACTGAACTCACAGCAGCCATGGACCCTGCATAGCATCCGCACTGAGCTCACAGCAGCTGTGTACCCCACACTACATGCGCACTGAACTCACAGCAGCCATGGACCCTGCACAGCATCTGCACTTAGCTCACAGCAGCCATGGACCCTGAACAGCATCTGCACTGAACTCACAGCAGCCATGGACCCTGCATAGCATCCGCACTGAGCTCACAGCAGCTGTGTACCCCACACTACATGCGCACTGAACTCACAGCAGCCATGGACCCTGCACAGCATCTGCACTGAGTTCACAGCAGCCATGGACTTTGCACAGTGTCCACACTGAGCTCACAGCAGCTGTGGACCCCTCACAGCATCCACACCGGATCAGCCAATATTCCAGCAAGGATGGGGCAGGCTCATAGGCCCTCACCTCTAGTTGAGGAGCTATTGACAGTTGATGGCTTCTGGGAGAGAAAAAAATAATCACTTTTCTATAAAGGTGTGGCCCCCAGTAGGTTGGCCATGCTCCAGTGGGTGGCCGCACACCCAGGAGTGTATAGGCAGCACACAGTGTACTTGATGGATATTTTCTTTAGAGATAGAGAGGACAGAAGCTGAAGGGAGTAAGGTAGGAGATGAGAATCTGGTAGGAGTTAGGGAGAGAAATGAGAGTTAAATCTGACCAAAATATATTGTGTGAAATTATCATAGTTAATAAACTGTTATACTTAAAAGCTTTTGTAAATGATGGTTATGATCCTAAGCTATCCCATAAGACCCTTTAAATTAGCAACTGGTGAAATTTACAATATCACTTTCTATTTTTTTTTTTTTTTTTAATCACAACGACTGTCCAACAAAACTTCCATGAGGTTTAAAAAGTACTAAGGAAAGGTGTTGTTATGATGAATAAATTGAAGTGTTAGGGCAGTATTACATGACAGACGTGTCAGCCACCTGCCTCTGCACAAACAGGAAAGGCCAGGAGTATGTTTAGTTTTCAAAATCTTGGATGGTGGTAGGTGCTCAATAAATGATTGGACATGAGTATGTTAAAAATATATGTTAGATGAATAAATGACTGCCCCACAGAGAATATAGTATGATTGCTCTTTCTAAAGCGTTGGGACCTCTAGCCAGTTAATGGTTTGATGGGGGGGGGGTGGTAAGCCATACTCAAAAGCACTTACATTATTACTCTTAGATATTTAAATGTGGAAAAACTCCACCCCGCCCCCAACAAGGAGCAAAACAATCATCAAACAGAAATGGCACAGTGTCGGGATGGGGCATAGGATCCAGTGGTAGAGGACCAGCCCAAGATTCATGATGTCCTGGACTTAATCCCTAGCCCTGGAGGTGGGATGAAGGAGGATGAACAACGGGAGAACAACAAAATCATGTTTCCACGATGCAGTGGCTTTTTAGTGACAGAAGAGGAGTCATGTTGGGGATTGAACCAACGGCCTGGTACCTGTTAGGCCATTGTTCAATCTACTTATATATACTGCTGACCCTACAGAGACAATTTTAGGGAAAAACAAAAAACAAAAAAGTTCCCTGAAGTTCCTCATACCAGATGACTGATGAGTTTCTTTATTTAAAGTACTGCTTAGCAGTGAGAGTCAAATGTTTAGTCTTGTTGATTCCTCACACACCACACCCTGGACATTCTGCTGACAAGTGTAAGTAATAAGTAGGTCTCACACAGCTATGGAACCAAGGGATGAGGATGTGGTGGTTTTCCCGCCTTTAGATCCCAGAAGTACTGAGGGCCGTGTCAGAGCTGCCTAGCAATGCTGCTCCTCAGATACACCCTCGTGTTAAGAAGCTGCTCTTGAACGGAGAATGTGTCGAATGTACGGACTAATTTATTCACTCTCTTACTGGCCTTGGTCTTATCTTCAACTTCAAGTAAGCTGCCTGGCATCTTTTCTAATTTGAACAGAGTTTATGCTTTGTTCCTAACCCATAATTAAGTTAACTGAGGCCCCAATGCTTTCTTACATCTTTTTTCAGTACTGCACTATCGTGTGTCACTAACAGCCATGACACAGATGTTTGTCCCCAGTTAAAATGTTCCACAAGTATATCAGTGTCCTCTGCCACTCAGCAGCCATTGCTTATGTCCCCAATTCAGTGTTGCCAACTCCTCACATCCCCAGATCCTAAAGTCTTGCTACACAGTGCTCTATATGTTTTGATTCCTACCATACAAAGTCATGGTCCTCTTTACAAAATGCTACAAAACTCTTTCAGATCCTTTTGTCTTCAAATTAGAAAGAGCTGGCACAATAAGGAAAAATGAAGCAAGCTTCATTCTTACAGATGATGGGAAAATGCACAAAGACCTGTCTGCATCATTAGACTATGTAATAATCCTTAAGAATTTTCATTTTCTGTAGGCGAAAATAATAAATCACCAACCTAAAGTAGTACCCCTTATTCGACAGCTAAAGCAGTGGTTATCTGCTTCACTTTAAAATGTCTAGCTTAGTCCTGCAGACATTCACATACAGCGAGGCCTGTACATAAATACCAGGTACGATCTGCGTGTCGAGGGAGACACTGAATGAGCACAGTGTGGAGCCAGCTCTTACGCAGCTTACAAGCTAGCACTGCTCTGTCTTGATAGAAACGAGCTGGTGACAAGTGCCAGTGGGAAGACACAAAATGTCATGTGGTACATGTTCTGGAAGGAGCCCCATAGAGGAGGAAGAATAATTTACGTTACTTTTATGTCATGTTTACTTATAGTAAGAACCATCAATCACTACTTGCATAAAACTACCTCTTCCAACTTCAGTCCTCTCATCCATAAGATGGATATAAAGATAACAGCTCCAAAGTGAGTTTAATGGTACCCACCCTGCCAACCATGTACGATCATGCGATGATAACAGGTTATCATGATGATTAGCAGGTGGCTGCTAATGATCACTCATCATGCTGTGCCCACTGCCTTATACATATTAGAGAGTGTGGATTAGAAGGGAGAACGGGAAGGAGAGAGGAAGGACTTATTAAGTTAGAAATCAGTTGAAAACTGGTGTGGTTTGATTCAGTTTGATTATTCCTAGGCTTGTGTATTTAAATAGCCATTTAGCTTTTCTTCAGTTCCATTTTTCTATCTGTAAAACTATCTACCCCTCGCCTTCCTTACTATATGAAACAAATGGCTAAGTGTGTGCCCCAGCATCTAGAGTACATTTTGGTGTAGTTCACTGTACATTTTGAGCTTTGTTTCAAAGTGGGGTTGTTTTGGCTTTTTTTGTATTTGTTTGGCTGCTTGATTTGTTTTAGCCACATACCTACCATTTTATTTACTATATGTGGTCTGCTCAATATTCAAATAAAGAATAAAGCTCATATATTTTGTGTTCCAAGGAGAAAAATAATTTAGAACTTGCTACCTCATCATGTTTCAAACTCAGGCTTTTGTGTGGCTCTGAAATTCAAGCGGATTCTGAAAACCAATCCCCTTCACTATGGGCAACTGCTCCTCTAGCTTATCAGTGTTTCATTTTATTTTGTATAGTTTTACAATTTCATTTTCATTCTGCAAATTTCTACCATTGAATGTATTCTAAATATTTTTATCTGAATTTACTGCCATTTTCCCAGTTCTGGTATGCTGGCAAAAAGAAATAAAGCTAAGCATCTGCCAGGTTTCCTGGGGTCATGCTGGTATCACAGAAAGGACACCCAAGGGTCAGAACAGGCAGAATTTGAGTCACAGAAGACACCCACAAAACAGTGGCTGGAAGGCCACTGTTCCTTTACCTGTCACACAGTGTATTTTGTCTCTCTGCAATTAGTCTAAAACTAGTCTCAAAAATAAAAATGTACCAAACTGCTTCAAATTAAATTCATAAATAAAATTTTAGTTCTTTTTGTAAGAATCAAAATGGATACTACATAAACTTATGACACAGTCAGAGAAAAACTACCTATTATACATTACTCAATGGCTTTTCCCTCTTTTGTATGTGTTTCCATTTTATGAATGTTACAAGTTCAAATACAAATAATATAATATGTTTATGTATTATAAAATAATATAATCCATACACCAGTAAGAATAAGCCCAAGAGTACTGCTGTATCTTCACATTCCTGTAACAAAAAGCTGATGATCAACTAACTTTTACTTAATAAATCAATATATAGAACGGATCTCTTTGAATCACTTTTCATGTCCCTTCCAGCAGTAGACAGAGGTATACCTGAAGAAAGACAAGTCTCTGATTTCTATTATCACGTGTGCTCAGAGGTGGTAGATTTAGAGGAAAGATGGTCAGCTAGAACTCGTAGTCTCTCGCAACCATGAGAGTCACACCCACAAGGCTCAGGGGCTTAGGGAGCAATGGTATCTGAAAGCCAACACACCCTCACTTTTACCCCATGGTCCCAGCCGCAACAGCGAGGAACACTAACTGTGCATGGAGACTGGCAAGCTCAGAAGAGAATAAAGCAGATCTTGAGTCCCATAGACTTCTAACCCCTGCACAGAGTTTCTACAAAGGTATCTTTATTTTGAATAAACAAAATCACTAAGAGTACATCATTTATAAAATAGGAACAGATTTGTTTCACGGTGTTGACATTTTGACAGTTATTGAAACACTAATAAATTAGTAAATTAGTGTGTTCTACAACACTTGTTAAGAAGCTTCTTAATCTGACACATGTAAGTACTTTATATATGTTTTCCAATAATAATAATAATAATAAACAGCAAAGTACTGAACTAAGCATCAGGAGCCACAGAAGCATAAAGACAAAGACCACATCAGAATCTGTGGGGTCTACATCTATACACACATGTATCTGTACATAAATATCCTTTGAACATATGCCGGTTATATCCAAGTTCATTTGGGGCAAAATCAGGTGTCCACTGTTTGGGGTTTGCTGCTGCTCTTGTTCTGTTTCAGGGATGGGACGGAGCTTAGGGCCTTGGGCACACTAGACAACCACCAGCCACTGACTACTTCCCAGCCCCAGTGTCCACTCTAAAGTTGTTCATCAAGAACAGCAATTAGCTATTTAAAGGACTCACAAAATACACAGGAAAAGCAAAGGGAATGGCTGTACAGGTTTCTAACAGGCCCTGTTTAACTCGCCTTATCCAGACTGGTTTTCTACAGCAGGAAACGAAACATGGAGGACCCCTTAACAAACAACATTTTTGTCCTCACAACAAGATCCAGTTCTCTTACTACGGCTTAAAGGGCTTATCTTTACAATATGGCCCTCCGCTTTCTCTGTGGGACTCTGTACCAAATCCTGCTTTAGTCTTCTGTCGTCTCTCATAGTCCCATCTCTTTTACACCTGGTTTTGGTCCTGCCAACCCCTCTGTCTTGGACATTTGTGTCTATTTACCTGTCTAATCCTGCCTCCCTTTTAGGACACAGGTTAGACCCACTTCCTGAAAACCTTCCTCATCCCAAACTGACACTTCTTTCTCCGACATCCTACTGCATGCTGTAGACTCATCACAGTTTGGTCTTAGCATCTGTTCATTTCTCTCTATGCCTGACTAGACTTGAAGCTCCTCACAGGCAGAAAAGATGGGCGTTTGGAGGTGCTGCGTATTTATGTCTGTGTGTGGTTTGCCTGAGCGGATGTGTGTATACAGCATGCATGCCTGGTACCCAACGGTGCCAGTCATCAGGAACTGGAGTTACATAATAGTTGTGAGCGCCGTGAAAGAGTTAGAAATTGAACCTTCTTCTGGAAGTACAGTCTGTCCTCGTAACTGCCGAGCCATCTTCCCAGCCACTAGATGCTGTTTTGATCATATTCTAGGTATCTAGTTCCTGAACACAGTACATGTTAAACAAATGTGTATTAAAGTCATTGAAGAGGAGACAGGAAGTCAGGAAGCGCTAGCAACATCTATGGATGACAACTGTACAAATTATTCTGTATGTCAAAAGCCTCCTTCATTCTACGCGTGCTCAGTTTGGACTCACCCCACCCAGAGCCGAGTTAAAGACTTTCTCACCTCCCTATAAGAACCTCTTCTCACTTCTCTAAACTGAAAGGATTTTCAAATGGAAACACCCGACAAAGCATTACTTGCCGTCAAAGGCCACTCACCTCTGTTGTTTCTTCAGAGAAAGCTTGCAGAATATCGGTCTGCCTGGTGTAGTTGCCATTGGCGTCCTGCAGACCTTGTAGGATGCGCTCCCGGAGGACCAGCACCGACACGCGGAGCTGGTGCCAGAGCAGCTGTACTGCGTGGATGTCTACAATGACGTTGACTGAATATGACAGCAGCTTTAGGGAGAACTCCGTCTCGAGGAGGGCATGGATCTGCTCAACGTGGTCAGAAATATCTTCACAAATGTCCTGCAGCAAAGAAAAGCAAGTATGTCAGGGCAAATGTGAAGGCAGCTTAGCCTTATCCTGGGAAGGAGGGGTTACAAAGGGCCTCTCAGCCAACATAAGGGCAGCCATAGCACGGTTTAGACACCTGGCCTCCTTTATGAAGTTGCAGACATATCCCAGTATACTGGCCTTTCTACATACACAGGAAGGTTGGGCTCTTTCCGACCACAAAAAGCTAATGTTCCTTCAGGTAGTCAAACTACAGGTTCCACTGAGAGGTCGGTTCTGACAATTTTTTTTTTTTCTTCACTCATTTGGGTCCTAGAGGAAGGACCAGCAGCTGCTCTATCTGATGGTAGTAAGCTATACTGAGCACACAACATGCTAGAATAGAAGCAACAGTCAGATGTCTAGGAATAGAGAAAGGCTAGAATGTGTTTCATAGGAATCCCCAGCCATTCTAAATTAGCTATGGAATGTTCAGTGTAAAGGGCAAAGGTCACATGATTTAATACTTAAAGTCACAGTGAAAACTTAAGTCTCCAATTCTCACTTACTTTTGAGATGCTAAGATTTTTTTTTTTAAATCTTAAACAAAAACATCTCTAACTCAATGTTTCAATCACCCCCCCCCAACCCCCGCCACACATACACTGTTAGGATGGTAGATTCCATACCTGGCGTGACAATTGATTGACAATTCCTTGGTGTCCACTGCTGTCAGAAGACAGACACATGACATGAGGCCCACGAGTGATCATTTACACAGTTAGTTTAAGGGGTTATTAATAAACATGTGTGGCATACCAGATTTCTATCTGCCAGTTTGGGTTGTGTCACTGATTTTCAAAACTGGGGATTTTAGCCAAGGCAAATTTTTCAGAGAGAGGCATTTGAGTTCTGAGCCCTGCTACCAATCTCAAAATAATCTTCCTATGCCAGAAAGATAACCTTCTGATTTCACGTGTATGTATTTCAGTTGAATTTGTTTAAAGGCCTTAAACTATGTTACATTGACAGATGCATCTGGTTCACATGTTCCCCTCTTAATACCAACCATACTGTCATCTTAAATAATACTCATTTTCACTCTGATGCACCTCAGATTCCCTTCATTCTGTGCCGTCCAGGCCTCCAGCCCTGTTCCCCATTCACAGCTGTCTGCCACAGCTCTGTTCCGAACCCTGTCATCACTCTATGTGTGCAACAATATCCTACCTCCTCTTTTTCCAGGGTTGTTATTTTTTTTTAATTCCCACTGGAGATCTTCTTCTACACCTCCTAGGCCCCAGCCCCTTCCTTTCTCTGCCAGCACAGAGTCTGTGCCTAACATTCCAGCCACTCTCTTGACAATGTTTCCAACTTCTCATACTCCTGATTTTTTTTTTTTTTTTTTTTTTTTTTATTAACCTCTCTGTGTCTCTGTGAGCCTGCAGATGCAGGACACTTCAAATAATCTAGAAGAGAAAATGGCTTTGTTACCAGCCTAGACAAGTACTGTTGCTCCCCACTGCCTACCGTCCAGCTCCCCCTGCTGAGGGGAACACCAAGCCAACTAGACCAGCACCATGCTGACACGGCAGAGGACTTTGATCTCATCATAATATCATTATGATCACATAAAACACATCCATCGTGTTGACATTGGGCTGTGCCCTGCTCTGCTACTCCAAAACATGTAAAACAGCATCTTTAGACTGCGCCTTGCCCTACGTGGCTCCAATTTGCAGACAACACGTGGCTCTATTTTGAGTGAAAATGCAGGATAACTCTGCACCTTATGCGTAAAAACACCTCCACCCACTCAGCATGTCCCACAAGGCACAGATCGAATCCTAAATGCAAGAAGATACTGGCTACAAATCTAATAAAGTAATCTGGGACCATATGAATCCATGGGTACATTAAAATCATACCAGAAAAAAAAAAAACAAAACAGATGAAGGAAGAGTGCATAGCCCTTCCCTGGAGCCCCTAAGAAGGAGGACTGGACACTGCAAGAGCTATGTCATCCCCCCCACCCCCCCCCCCCCCCCAGCCCCTGTCAACCTGCCATCTGACTCCTCCCTGTGTGCATGAAGGCACAAACAGGCAGAGAACTCCTGAGCCACTCAAATTGCCACTGTTATCCTAGCTGCTTGTGCATTTCACATCGTCGCCTCTGTGGCCTTCATGGGCCTGTACCTCACCCTTTGGGACTTGACTCAATCCTGAGGCCTGGCTTGCCTCTGTTCTGGTCACCTAACGCTCCCACACCTGCCTGTGTAGTGACTCTTTACATCTCTCCGTCAACTCTTTTTTTTTTATTTTTATTTTTTATTACTAATTTATTCTTGTTACATCTTAATGGTTATCCCATCCCTTGTGTCCTCCCATTCTTCCCTCCCTCCCCTTTTCCCCTTATTCCCCTCCCCTATGACTGTTCCTGAGGGGGATTACCTCCCCCTGTATATGCTCATAGGGTATCAAGTCTCTTCTCGGTAACCTGCTGTCCTTCCTCTGAGTGCCACCAGGTCTCCCCTTCCAGGGGACATGGTCAAATGTGAGGCACCAGAGTACATGAGAAAGTCATATCCCACTCTCCACTCAAGTGTGGAAACTGTTCTGACCATAAGCCTTCACTTACCAGGAAATTGGGACAGAGGGGAGGACATCCTATTGGGACTCTAGATGAGAGAAGCATGGGAGAATGGCAAAGTAGAAGGATCCAGAGGGTCCTAGAAACCTACAAGTAGAACATTATGATAGGCAGATTTGGGCCCAGGGGTCCCGCTCAAACTAAGGCACCAGCCAAGGACAATACAGGTGGTAAACTTTAAACCCCTACCCAGATCTCTGCCAACTCTTAACAAGCCTTGGCCACTTCTAAAGAAGCCTTCCTCTCACCCTTCCTCCGAAGGGTTTGAACTCTGCTGCAGCCCTTTGTAGCCACTCTGTAACTACCTATGGATATAACTATTATGGCATATATAACATGTGTGTGTAAAAGTGAGTGTTGGTAGTTAAGACTGTGATAAAAAGAACCTATGCTTGCCAACAGCCAGCTATCAAAGAAAATGGCGAATACTTGGCAAATTTCAGCCAGTGGAATGGTGTGGTCAGCTTACTGTTATTTGGTGAAGACTGACGTATAGAAACACACAAACATGTCTGTCTATGCTTTCTGATACAGTGCACACATGACGCACCAGCACTGTGACAGATCTGACCAAGTCTAAATTAGGTAAGAAGAAAAGTGGCGTCCTGACTCCTGTAACCCTTCGCCCTTCGTGAGCACACTGATGACAACACACACATCACACCTCAGATCAGTTCTCGAGAACTTCAAACCCCACACTTGTTCCAGGTTAAGGAGTCTGAAACCACTAGTTCCCCTTTGGATTCTCCATTGATCAGAGAGGACTTTCCCAGGGTAGTCAGTTACTTGCAAATAGTATAGAGTAGAAAAAAGAACCTGCAGACTGATTCAGTGATAGCTTGAGTAATCTTTATGCCACTTGCTCAGAATAGGCTGAAAGGAATTTCTCACCCATCCCAGCACCCAGCACAATAGGTTATATATAGCCATGGCACAGCATGCCAACGTTCATGCCACCCATTCCTCTGTCACATGACTTGACTCCTTCTATGAGTGTAGGAATGCAGTCAGTCAGGTGATGGGTCAAGATTCCCAGGCAACTAACCACGAGAAACAATCCTTAAAGGGGCTCCCAAGAAGGAAAGAAGGTTGGTAGAGTTCCCAAAGAAGCTGATGAAGTCTGAAGCAGGAAAAAAATATATCACTCTCCCTCCACACAAGGGCCCACCCCGCTCCAAAAAATATTTGGTGATATATACATGCAACCCTTATTAAGATTCTAAAGCTAAATAATGCATAGCATTATGTAACTTCTTGGATTCAATAAATTATTTCATGCCTTCTACCCTGCCACCAGTTGCTTGGCCTGACCAAAACCATATGAGCACACAGACTGTAGAATAAATACCCCCTCTGTCTGTCTCTCTGTGTCTCTGTCTCTCTCCTCTTGGTCTCTCCTCTCTCTCTGTCTCTCTCTCTTTCTGTCTCTCTCTGTCTCTGTCTCTCTCTGTCTCTGTCTCTCTCTGTGAGGGGGCAGTTATGGGTGCATGTACGTGTATGTGTATGTACCCACTTCTCCAATCATGGACTTTGCTTTGAACACTTGATGAAAGATGTGATTAGAGAAAAATAACTGAGTAATTTCAAACTATGTGCTTTCTAATGATAGAAAAATGTGCTTTCCTCTGTCATCCTGCATAAATATTAGACAACCATTTACAGAAGAGTTTAGCGATCCAACATTTGGCTTCCTAGCAACTGGCAGTTTGTTGGACATTTACAAGAAAGAAGCTGAAGATTTGTGGGTAGCCTGATAATTTAATGCAATCAAATCTAGGCACTAGAGACCTTAAAAAAAAATAATTAGCTGAATGGCTGCCTCCCAGCAGGAATTGTTTGGAATTTAAAAGCTCCTGGAGCTCTGAGCTGTTTGGAGGCCCTACAGGTACTTCATTAACAAAGTGAATTGGGAGCACAGGGTGGGGTGCTGGGCCAGCCTAGCTGATGCATGTAGGAATTAATTCTTGTCTAGACTCAGCTGCTCATGTGACTTGAGCAGATGGCACCTGGTCTCTGCTCTCATGACTAATCCTCTTAGAAGATACACATTTGCTACCCAGTGGAAACTATATAATAAATAAGAAAACCATTTTAGGTCATTTTTTAGGAACATAAAGGATCCCTTCATGATCAGATTTTCTATCTATCTATCTATCTATCTATCTATAACGTATATTCATCTACCCATCTATCTAAAGAACACACACACTTTTTTTAATGTAACACTACATAGATATTTTCATCATCCTACTGAAAGTATTAATGGTAGATACAATATTTTATTCCACAAGCAGACTTATTAAACACATAACATAACAGTGAGAGATGAGGTTAATATGGCAACAAAAGTTCATAGGGAATTATAACTCAGCAAAACTGTTTAGTCTCAAGTCGCTTTCTGTTTTGATAAAAAAAAAAAAAAAAGCATGCTGTTGTGCAGGAAACTAAATCTAGACGAGGAAAGGTCAGAAGGGGAATAAAGACACTGGAGGAAATGTGAGTAACAGACGCAGATCCCATTCTGTCATCTGTGCAAGAAACCATAGAGTGACCAGCTATTCTCCAATATAGAAGGCTGCATGTGCACACGTCCTTCCTGGTCTTAGTCTGACACTACCCCGTTCCTGCTTGTACCTGCTTCTTGCTCATATTCCTGCTGATCTCAGCTTTTCCCTGGTATGAACTTTGTTATCTGTCTCCCAGACCCCTCTCTTGTATTTTCAAGTATTTCACCTAGGAATGATGGGACCTGGGAATGGATGATCGCTTGACATGATGAGACCATGGAAGATCTCCCAACTCACTCAGACTCAAGACTTCAGAGTCAGACTTTGTCTTTAAAGCAGCCCCTACCCCTTGTTAGCTAAGTCCAGGAACAGAGAGGACCTCAGGACTGTAAAAGCCGAAGAAGGGCAGAAAAAAGAAACCCGTTGAAGCAATGAAGACAACTTTGTTCACCTTTAGACATTTGCCTGGGCTGTTATCATGCACGGTATGTTGTATGAGGGATAAATGAAAGTTATTACACCTAACTTCCTGTGATATTATTTGACAACAGGACATATTTCATACAAGTCTTGATTATTTTAATCGCCAACAGATTGTAGCTAACTTCATTCCCAGAAGGCTTACTTCTGTTTGTGAATGTTCTGCCTAACTAGGTGGTGGAGCCCATGGTTCTCTTTATAGCTAGTGAGTATCACCTATATTGTGACTGAAAACCTCATAAATCTCACTTTAACACACTGACAAATAAAAAATTAATTCTAGCATATAAAGCAATTCAGGCTTCTTTTTCAATATTACCCATTGCTTTCTCTGTTTAAATATCCCATGATTCTACGTGGATTTCATTCACTTATAGCTTTCCCTGTGAGAAAAGTTGTTGTCTAGCAAGCTCACCCAGATGAGTAGATTAACAGATGTCTCTAAAAATAACAAACTGAAGAGAGGTTAAAAATATCCTTTGAACAACAATGTTTTTAAAAAGATACTCAAACTGTCCCCAGTTCAACCCATAATTATTGAAGGCAGTTTAAAAATTGCAGGACTATGAGCCAAGAAAGTAAATTCTGCTATCTAATCTGCTAAAAATAGTGAGAGTTCATCATCACATAAAAGTAACATAGAAGTTTGTTTGGGTTCACACAATCCCTTCAGTTCCTGGCCAGCGCAAAAAGCAGAGCACTTGAGGTTGTGACACCGTGTGCATAGGCACCAACTTCATTTAGGAATCTGTTCGGAGCTCCTACACTATTTTCCGGAGGGTGTGGAGGAAGAAGAGGGCCATCTTGGAAGTGAACGGACAATGTCTCTTCAAATTGACATGGTAAGATATCTTCCCTCGGAAATGGTTGTGCTAACACAGGAAAGTGACCCTGCCCACCACCCCACAGCGATCCATGTGCCCTTCTGATAAAAGACACTGATTATATTATGTTTATGCTGATCACCACTCACTCCACTCAGTCTTCCAGATAGCTAGTGATCTTGGAGTCACAGCCATCCACACCATGAACTGAATCACTTCTCTTTTCTGTTTCTCCAGCCAACACAGCTTGTGTTGTCCACTTCACTCTTCATCCCTGAGAAGAACTATTATGGATAGCAGTAGGAAGCGTGGGTCAAAGGGCACTTGTGACTAACACGGCAGAAATCTGCCTACAATGGCTACCCTTTTACTGGTAAAATGATGTGAACATCATGACTGCAATGAAATCGCCCCTGGAAGTGATTCTGCGGTTATAATTAGCTCTAACTCACACAGTTCCCTGACTAGCCTTTCTTCCCAGAGGCAGGAAACATGCTCTATTTGTCTTTGTGTCTGTAAGGGCACACCAGCGGGACCCTGACACACATATGAGCAATGCCTAGAGATGTCTGCAAAATTTAATTCAACAAAATATGATACTTCACAAACCAGAGGGAGTGCCCTTAAAATAGGTACTCGTTTGTTTGCTCTAAGGTGCAACTGGCTTGGGCTAATAAATATAACTGACACTGAACCCATTTTTGTTTTTATGAGAAGAGGTGCTGAGAAGGAAGAGAAAATCTCTACATTTTCTTAAACACTGGCAGCCATGACACTGGTGTTCACTGTACCACTTACGAGAGAGTATGGAGCCAGAGACAGGTCGTGTGTCTTAGCTAGCTGATGCTGAAGCAGGAGCTGTGTGCAAGCCTGCGATGATGATTTCTAGGAGAATATGAGATTTGTAGGTTTTTCTCGCACATCTCCTCTATTTCTTTCTTTCTTTTTCTTTCTTTTTTTACACTCATCACTCACAACAAAGATGTATTCTGAACAATGTGTCAACATAGGCAATTTTAACAGGGATTTGAGATTAAATAACTTCCACTGTAGTATCACAGTTAGCATAGTTTTATATAAAAGTTTCCAGTTTGTTCACTGACCCACATGCCCTCGCTGTCTATGTCTGTGAGCTCTCTCTGCCTTAGTAAACTCCTGCAGAGCAAAGGCTGAATGTGTCTATTTGCTTTATAGCACACAGTACCACACAGGGAGAGATTTGTAATATATAATCTTATCACTAGTACTGATTTTATGAACCATGAAATGAAAAGTGATTTGCAATGGGTAAGATGGGGGTAGGGCTTTATTTGGGGAAGGGAAAAATAGGTCAATACAGGAAGAGAGAGAATGAGGAAAGCAACAGTAAACAGGTCAGAAAAAACTATAAGCAATCACATTGTTATATATTTTCCTAAATTACATATAATAAGTCTCCCCCTCCCCCCAAGAGCCATATACTAACAAAAACACCAACATCAGGCATGAGAAACCCCCTTCCAAGTCAGGTGAGTCCAAGAGACTCCCAAAATAATACAGCCTATTTCCTGTGGCCCTTGGTTTCCTTCTAGAGGCTAAATGAAAGTTCCTATTGCTGAAGACACCATGCACTTTGGACATAAGTCCAGAGGACCTGCTCTGTGTCTGACCTGATAGTCTCCTCCCTGAGGACTAACTTTCATAGCACTGGGAAGTGGTATGCAAGTTTCTAAGGGAGAGAAGCAACCAATAGTCCAACCCAGCTTCAATGTCTGTAAACTGCATCAACCAGCATGTCACAATTCATCCTAAAGGGTGCAATAGTGGCACTCATATCTCGGTGTCAACCAACGGCTCTCTAATTGGATTTAAGATCCCCTCAATAGGAAGTAAACCATGCCTGGTACTGGATATCTAGCCAACTACCAGGTGCAATGAGGTCATGAATCTTAGAGAAGACTTTACTACTGCCTCTTCACTAAACCAGAATACTTCATAACCACATCCTAACTATCCATCCTTATACACATAGACAAGGGTAGCTCTTGTGCCTTATCAAAGACATCTCTCTTTGTAATAAGAAACCTTTCTAGAAACCCAAACTTGGTCAAAATGCAGAGCACAAGTGATTGTGGGGTACCTAGCCCTAATTGGTATATCTGCAATACAACTCCCTCACCTATGGCTCGGAGAACATGTGGAAGAGGAGATGCAAAGACTGTCAGAGCCAGAGAACTTGGAAAGCTGCTTTGAGAGTGCATCTCCTAGAAATGACAGGAAAACATCACCAATGATACATCAAGAGTGTAGTTGCCTCAACAAGACCTGGAAAGTACAACACCAACAGTCATGCTAAAGGGAAGAAGACAATCTCATGGGGCCCTTCCCTGGACAAAGAATTATAGGTACCTAAGGAATGCTGAGAGCAGGAACACCATCTCCACAGATGAACCCACCAAACCCTGAATTCATATGCAAACAAGTAACACTAAATGGACTGAGAGGTTATATGTATATCCTTATGCACTGTGTGTGTGTGTGTGTGTGTGTGTGTGTGTGTGTGTGTGTGTGTGTGTGTAACAACTGAAGGAAAAGAGGCTCTGAGATTTTGAGAGGGAGCAAGTGGTATCTGGGAGGAGCTGGAGGAAGGAAAGGGGAAATGATTTAATTATATGTTAATAAATTACGTTATTATATGTTAAAAAAAAAACAACCTACAGATACTCATGAGAAAGAATAGATGAATGACAAGATATAACCCTTGTCATCCTGCCTTAGGATGAATTTTAAAAGACTGATTTCTGGCTCTGTATGTGCACTGTTTATCTGTGTCCCCAGAGACTGCCAAGCCTTGTGCCCTCATCTATGAAGACAGTGGAAGATTGGGGATCTCTTAAGTTCTCATGCTTGCTTTATTTTATTTTGTATGTTCTCCCTATAATAGTTTGAGTTTTAATTGCCCAGGATCTTTGTATATCTCTGAAAACCCCTTAAAAAAATAAATGCTATTTTCTGACCACTGTAGATGGACTGCTGGGCTGGGACTCAGAAGATCTGAAGTCCAGGTTTGAGGAAAATGAAAGGTCTCTTTGACTCAAGCAGGTGCTCTGCCCTGGGCTCTGGGTAACACCATAGACTCAGCACAGTAGTTGGAGGGGACAAAGCTAGAGTCTTTTCAGAATAAGAGCCAAACTGCAATGGACCATGCAATGAGAGTTTTGGTTTCTTTTGAAACCCCATTAATTTGTGTGAATATGGTTTTGTTTTAATCCCAGGTGTGGGATATGGGGCTGCTTAACAGCAGGTGATTATGATTTGCCTCTGCACTAGCAGGTGCCTGATTTTGATAGCCACAGATAGTTTACGTTTGGAATTCTAGAGAGTCTAGAAAGGGTATAAATGCCGGACCCCAGAGCCCAGAGAGCCCAGAAGGGAGGGGAGAAGGAAGAGGAGGAGGAGGAGAAAGAGAGGAAGAAGAAGAAGAAGAAGAAGAAGAAGAAGAAGAAGAAGAAGAAGAAGAAGAAGAAGAAGAAGAAGAAGAGGAGGAGGAGGAGGAGGAGGAGGAGGAGGAGGGGGGGGGAGGAAGAAGAAGATGAGGAAGAAGAAGATGACGACGATGGCTGCTTCTCTGTGCTGCTGCTCCTGGTTGGAGATAACCTGACTATGATGACTGGACTTGCCCCAAGGAACTCAACAATCAGCAGGAAGCAGTCTGAAGAGTTCTATGTCCCCTTTCCCCTCTAACCTCCTATCTTTCCTGTCTGGTTCTGGGGTGTTTGAAGGGATTAGGGTAGAGAAGGGGAGTAGATTAGATTTTTAGAAATACACCAGCAGTGCCATCTCAGGGTGGTATCATTTTGGTTGTTTTTCTTTGGCTAGCATGGTGGGTTTAAGCCATTACTTCTCCATCCTCCAGCTCTCCCCATTAGCAACACAAATATACATATTCCTTTGAGGCTTATGTCTTTCTGACTGTATTGCTCACCCTCACTATAATCATTTAAGAGTTTCCCTTTGTGGGGAATGAAAACTATCAATACTTATTAATTATTTATATTTGTTTTATTTGACTTGGAAATTTCCTATTAACTCTCTTAAAAGGCTCTTCTAAGTATTTGCAGTTATAAAGGTTTGTATTGGTTCATTTATAAATACAATCTCTGGACTTATAAATAAATATTTCTAATAAAAAATATTTAAAAGATGTAAATTCTATTTAGGATTTCATTGCTGACTCATGTCGTAACCTTGGGCAAGCCAACCTCATTTTAGATGTACTTTATATATTTAGACCACTAAGACCATGGCACAGCTTCTAAGGATGTGTTTCTTTGTCTTCCTCCTCCACACAGACATCCACAGCGACTGCCTGTGATGTTGATTTCCATACACCCACGATGCACCTACTGGGAACTGATACAACAGACACAGGATTTTAAGAGCTTTTTCTGAGAGCTTAGAATAGGAAATGAATCCTTGAGGGATCAGAGATCTATGAGGAGCTAATTTTAGAGACCATGGTGAGAACCTTGCAAGTGCGATAACAGTCATTCCTGACTCTATACTGTTTCATGTCGGAATGGTTGGAAAACATGCCTCAGCTGGACTTCTAGAAACTTCCTAATATCTCTAATTATCTAGTAATTAATTCCAGGAATTTCCTCTATGGCAGTGGTACTCATCCTGTGAGTTGGTTGGTTTTTTTTTTTTTTTTTTTTTTCATAATATGAGGATTGCAGCAGGTTCAGGACATCTCTCTTTTGGTCCTTTGGTTGTTAGTTTTTTTTTTCCTACTTCAATATTAACTGTGAAAGTGTCTAAGTTGATAGATGCAATATTGTCTTAGAGTAGTGAGTCTCAACCTTCCTAATGCTGCAACACTGTAATAAGCTTCCTCATGTTGTGGTGACCCACAACTATAAAATTGTTTCATTGTTACTTCACAATTGTAATTTTGCTAGCGTTGTGAATCTGATATGTGGGATGTCTGATATGTGAGTCATTTGATACCCAAAGGGATCAAGACCCACAGGTTGAGAACTGCTGATATAGATGCCAAATACAGTCAATGTGCCAAACTACATTTAATGGCATCGGATGGTCAAGATATATTTTAACTGAGAAAAAAGTAATTTAGAAGGCTTCTATAAAAGGTGTGTTGCTGCATTCTCATAGAGAGAAAAATGCTGGAAAAGGCATGGCAGCTATTCATAATGCTTTCTCTAGGTGGCAGTGTACAAATGATTTTATGAATTGGTACTGTTAATCTATAAGTTTTAAATTTCTCCACTAGATTTCTTGTGAGAGATGAGAAGGGAGGGGAGGGGAGGGGAGAGGAGGGGAGGGGAGAGGAGGGGGGGGAGGGGAGGGGAGGGGAGGGGAGGGGAGGGGAGGGGAGGGGAGGGGAGAAGTGTAACTACTAAGAAGTGAAGTCAACTCCATACAAAGGATAGATAAATAAGGAACGTATGGTGAGAAGATACAGGGTTGTACCAAGTGCAGCAAGGAGGCTGAGGAATTCTCTCTGTGAGGAGACACTGCTGACTTCACGTATGGACACCCTGCCCTCATTCGCTGAAGATCCCAGGTCAGGTGACTGGGAACTCACTATCTGTTTCTAAAATAAATGACATATCACTAAAAGTGGTTCTGAGGACTTAGCTGTGCTTATTTGGTTCCTTTCTTCCTTAGGGCCAGCAGTATTGAAATAAATATGTAAAAGACTGGCTCATCTGAGGTAACAGTGGGGCATGAAGCTTTGTTACTCATCTGCTTTCAGTACAGCTAAAGAGCCAGCCAGCTTCCTGTGCACTCCCATATAAAATCCTGAGAGAACACTTCTGAGGATGAATTCCAAGACTAGACGGAGTGAGTGGTCATGACACTCTAGGATTTGAACTCATCCCTTCTGAGGCTTTTGTGTGGTCAGAGGAAGAATAAAGGCATTTGAGAGCTTAGTGCCCCTTCACAGGGTCACTTTACATCAACTGAAATTTCAGATTTTCCTAATTTCTTATGAATTAGTACATTCATATTCTTATAATTGACTTATATAATTCTTTATTTTCATTAGCCTAAATAATCTGCATTGGTAGATTTTTTTTTTTTTTTTTTTTGGTCTGCTCCTTTACCCACAAAAAGCAAAATGATCAAAATATATAAATACACACTCAAGAACATCTTCTGGAAATTTCAGTGTGGATCACTGAAGCCTAAATTAAAACACAGAGTCCAGCTTATATCTTACTTAGGAAAATCCATTTGGGGATTTTGCCTGCCCCATGCTTGGCTGACTCCCCTATTAGTCCCACTCCTCAGCAAGCCATAGACACACAAAACAAGATGAAAGGTATTGAATTCCAATAATGTGGTCTTAAATCTACCCTCTTTGCCCTTTTCCAGAGGCTCCTTAGGGAAATAAAAATGGATAAGAATAACATATCAGACCACCAAGCACAGCAGCCATCCATTATTAATACCCCAATGACCCGCCAAAATGGAGGATGTGGGGTCTATTCAAACAATCCTGTAACAGTGATTCAATCTCCTCAAAGGACATTATATTTTGCTTTTGAAATCTGCTACAAGCTACAATCAATACACTTTTTATATATCTAGATTAATTTTACCTAAAAAGTTGTCTTAAAACTCATTGCTTATTTTGATTAACTATAAACCTACTGAAGAACTTTTTTCTCCTTGATTATACGCAGAGAATTCTGTTCCTTTCAAACAATGGGTGGAGCTTCAGAATACATACAAAAGGATTGGCAGCATTGGTAAATGAGCTCTTGGCTTGGACAACATCTGAACCTGGGTACATTCAATATTTCATTTAAGATTAATGCACTCTGTCCCATGTGCCCCAAGCCATATGCTTGGCACGCTCCTAATTCACTCTAGACAGAATCCATTTTGTGATAGGCTAGTGGAAACTATGTGTGCGAGTGTATTGAAAAGAAACATACATAATAAAATTAAAGGCACAAAATGAAAAGGGCAACAGAAAAGGGAATGCTGGGAATATGAGTGAGAAAAGTGTAGCTGAGCAAAACACAAGGCAAAATAACTTAAGTCGTTCCTCTGTGAATAAGACTTTACCAATTCTAAAGACAAGTGAGATATTGCAGTTGACTTCTAAATAGGAGAGAGCACAACTAACAGTTTTAAAGTAGAGGGATTATGATGGCAAAGAGCAGAAAGGTGATGGTGCTCCTTTAAATCAGCTGGCCAAAGTTGAACGAAATATCTGGTAGAGAAATTAGATACAAGAAACCATCAGCCATTATGTAAAAAAACAAATAAACAAAAAAAATAGCACTTAAATAAGATGATGCTCCAGCATTATAGAGAGTTTTGGGTAACTGCTCAGGTAGCAAACTGTCTCTGTCATCTTCTCATTTGGGAAGCTGCTAACCTGCACTCCTTATATACTCAGGGAATCAAGTTTATTCCTTCTCAATCTCTCATGGGTTTGAAGACCAGATAGTTTAGCTTTGCAATTACGCTGAGTTGTTTAGGGGTT
Organism: Acomys russatus; assembly: GCF_903995435.1. Lineage (NCBI taxonomy): Eukaryota > Metazoa > Chordata > Mammalia > Rodentia > Muridae > Acomys > Acomys russatus. The sequence goes on along the minus strand of NC_067137.1, from coordinate 64,253,902 downwards.
AAGATGTTTTTAGGTCTAGATAGATATTTTAAGTTGGTAATGATGAGATATGATAGATACTGATTTACATTCAGAATTTTAGATGCACCAAGAGAGGAAAGATATTCTGTTCAAGGCTACCAAATACAAATAGCCAAAGCACTATGAATATAACATTTGTATAATTCCTGATTGTTTCCTGGTTCTTCTTGCTATAGGTAGTTTATTACATATATCTGTAATAATATAAATGGATATGTTAAAAATAGTTAATAAAAAAATGAATAAATAATTCCTGCATACTGAGTGCAAACAGGGAAGATATAGAAGATCCTACAAAGAAGACTGCATTTTCAGAACCAGACTTCATGAAAGGCGGAGGCAAAGTGCGAGAGAAACCATAGGAGTGGGACAATCTAGTCCGGAAAGGGCAAGATAGCTGGAGAGAGCAGTGACGGTAACAAGGAAAGTGCTGCAGAGAGCCTAGGTGCTGCAGGCAATAGAGGGCTCCATGTGTCCACGTCTGGCTGGCAGTGGAGCAGAGTGGTGTGCTTCTGTGAAGGTCACACAAAGGTCAAGAACTGTCTCCCTTTCAGGCTGAGGGAGAGAACCGCTTAGAATGACTTGGTCTAGAGGGACCCCTTTTCCTTCTTCCTCCCACAGGTCACTAATGTCAAAGCCATCGATGACCCCACGAGCCCACCGTACTGAAATGCCTCTTGGGATTCATCCGCTGATGACTGATTATATTGGCCACTTGGTCAGCAGTTTCCTTCAGCTGTGGCTGACCAACGCTTTCCTGAAACTGGTGTTCTGCCATTGCATGGTGCTAGAAAAAGAAAAGGGCTTTCGGTAGTATTTGTTCCTCACAGCCTAACAGGATTGGCACAGATAGAGTTTAAGATCTATAAACAGGCGGTATAAATGTTAGAACAAAAGCTGAAAGAATAATGTGAGAAAAAACAAAAGTGCATATTCACTGGAAAGGAGATGATATATAGGTCATTTTGCTGTTGTTGTGGTTTGGGTTTGTATCAGTATGCATTTATCTTTATATTATAATTATAAGAAACATGGATTTTTTTTTCTCAAAAGATTAAAAAAACTGTTAGATTTTGCTTGTGTGTTTGTGCTTCAGCATACGCATAAAGATCGAGCATTTTAAAATCGGGAGAGGATAACAAATACATGACAGCAGAGACTGGTCCAGGCCAGAAGGTCAGAGCTCAGAGAAGGGAAAACAATACATTAAGCCTCTCCTCACTTCAATCTGTGGGAAGGATAACTGGGGCCAGATCTTTGGCCAGGACCTCATCCCAAAACTTACTTTAAATCTCCCCAGAATACATTCTGTTTTTCGGACGGCAGGAGGTCAGCTGCGTGCAGAGGCGGCAGCAGAGTTTATGGAATGACAGAGATTTCCGGGAGAGGCAACTTCAACAGGAATATAAAAAGCGTCCAGCAGTGTACAGCAAATGTAAACTGACACTGAGCTAGAACAGCCCGCCTCCCTGAAACACTGTAAACAGCGGAGATACAAGGTCTCAGCGGCAGGACTCTCCTTGCTTCCGTGCCAGGCAGAACCCAGTTCTGACCACTTCGGAAGCTGGCATCCTGGGGCCACCTCTTCTCTTGCGTAAGACCTGCACTGGCCACTGGAGGGGACTGCTGTTTTTAACTGAGCATCTCTCGTCCCATTTGTACAGTGATGATTCAGAAACAAGTTTCTATCACACAAATGGCCCAGGGTGGATGGAACTTTAAAACTTTCATAAATTGTTTTTCAACAGAAATAACAGCAAGATCATAGTGAAAAAAAATAGTTTGAGAAGGTCACAAAGAAATTAATCAGGGGCTGGAGACATGGCTCAGCAGTTGAGAGCACTGACTGCTCTTCCAGAGGTCCTGAGTTCGATTCCCAGCTACTACATGGTGGCTCACAACCATCTATAATGTCACCTAATGCTCACTGTATACATAATAAATAAATAAATCTTAAAAAAAAAAAAAAGGAAAAGAAAAAAGAAATTAATCAGTTGAGTGGTTAGGAGCACTGGCTGAACTCTCATAGGATCCAGGTTCAGTTCCCAGCACCGACATGGAAGATAAAAGACACCTGTGACCCCAGTTCCAGGGGATCCAGATGCCATTTCTGATGCATACCAGGCACATGTGTGTTGCACAGATATACATGCAAGTAAAACACTAATACACATAACATAATCAGGGATAATGTCTCTCTTTTGTTATCACCAATCAAAACTGCCTGGTATAGGAATTGGCACCTGGCCATCACTGAATGAAGAGTAGTTACATAAATCTGTAATCATTTTTTCCTTCGTACAAAATGCATCCCACATTTTTCTACACTATATTATATTCCACACAAGTGGAATATTTCTTTCCTTCAATATTTCTTCATGCCAATTAACACGCTTTCATAATTCCTAAGGCTAACAAAGTATATATGTAGCCAGTTCCTTTTTGCTGGACATTTGGCCTTTCATTCTCTCTTTTTGTTTAAGACTTTGTTATTTCTATTGTGTGTGGAAGGGGTGGTACACGCCACAACATATATGTGGAGTCAGAGGACAACTTTGTGGAGTCAGTTCTCCCCTTCTACCTTTATGTGGGTTCCAGGAACTGAACTCATCTTGTTGGTTCTCTTCATTTTTTTCTCTTTATTTTTTAAAAGCTGTGTGTGTGTGTGTGTGTGTGTGTGTGTGTGTGTGTGTGTGTGTGTGTGTGTGTGTGTGTGTGTAGAAGTCAAGCTCTGGTGTTATGCTTCAAGTGCTCAAGTGCTATTTTTTTTTCTTTTTTGTTAAGATATCTAAGCCTATACCTCTCAAAGGGGCCTGCCTACCTCTGCCTCCTCAGCACTAGGATTACAAGTGGATGCCACCACACGGGCTTTTGTCCTGGGTTCTGGCATCACAGTCAGGTCCTTGTGCTTTTGAGATAGGCATTTAACCATCTGAGCCATCTCCTTATCCCCTCTTTCCATTCTCTTAAAGGCAAAAATTTAGTGTTGGCAAATCACCAAATTCTATTTTTCTCCTTTTGTCAGAATATAAGTTCTCTAAAACTATAAGCCTTTTTTGCCTGTCTACTTTCCACTAGAGCCCAAGAACCTTATGGCTGATAAAGAATCAACAACAACAACAACAACAACTTCGAGTGTTTGTCCCTTTCTTTTAACTTCAGTTGCCCTAAAAGAGCAACACAACCCGAGCTGGCTCCCCTTTTCCAGTATGCCTGACCCCTTTGCCAGGTGTCCTATTTAGGGTTATTATTGCTGCCATGTGACACCATGACCAAAGCAACTTGGCGAGAAAAGGGTTATTTGGCCTACACTTCCACATCACAGTCCATCACTGAATGAAGTCAGGACAGGAACTCAAGCAGAGTTTGGACCTGAAGGCAGGAGCTGAAACAGAGGCCGTGGAGGGGTGCTGCTTACTGGCTTGTCCTCATGGCTTGCTCAGCCTGCTTCCTTATAGAACTCAGGACCACCAGCCCAGGAGTGGTACCTCCCATGATGGGATGCACCCTCCCCATCAAACACTAATCTATGTCTTATGGAGGCATTTTCTCAGTTGACGTTCCCTCCTTCCAGATGATGCTATCCTGTGTCAAGTTGACGTAGTCAAGCCAGCACATCTGGAAAATCATTCTTTACTGGACTTAAAGCCAATAATTGCCCCTTGTGTGTTATGAACTTTCCCTTCTGTTACATGATTCTTTTTCTGAACGTATTTTAAGCTCAGTGTGGGTAGAGTCAAAATCCTTATTCTAGCTTATCAAGGACCACCAAAAGAATGACATAGCTTACCACTCTTTACTCTGGAAATGTCATTTTGTCTTGGGAAATTGCTGCTCAGACTGTTTAATGTCTTCTCGTGGACAGTAAGCTGGGTAGTGGCAGAAGCCAAGTCTTTGAGCAGGCCAGATCTGTCCATTAGACCCCTCTGACTACTTCCTATACCTAGCCACCTCCTGCCACGTCCCAGATGAGGTGAAAATAGTTGTTATATTGTCCTGGAGACTAGCGTGACTCACTCTGGTCTTTCCTTTTGCACACAGCATTGCTGTCACCTAAGCTATCCTCTCTTTACGCCTTTGGGCTTGATCACATATTTTTCTTTTATTAAAAATAGAATTTTTCACATAATATATTCTGATTATAATTGCACTCTACTTCTTCTCTACAACGCCCCTTTCCATCCACCTCTTTCTGTCTTTCATTAGAAAACAAACAGAAGATAATGATGTGCTATGATACAAAAGGATATGATATGACAAAACCAAATACATTTTAATAGGACCAAGAGGAGGAGGAGGAGGAGGAGGGGGAGGAGGAGGAGAGCCCAAGAAAAGGCACATGAATCAAATACAGATACAGAGATCTACTTATTCACACTCAGGAATCCCATAAAAACACCATAACCTATAATATATTAACATATATATACAAAAGGCATATAGGATGGAGAGAGAGAGAGAGAGAGAGAAAGGAGAGAGAGAGAAAGGAGAGGGGGGGGAGGGAGGGAAGGAGAGAGACTTTTATAAAGAAAGGAAAAGAAAAAGCCCTGACGTGGCATTATGAGACAAGGAACCTCTATTGGCCATCTGCTGCTGGGTGTGCAACCTACCCTTAAGAGTGGTTTGTTCCCCCAGTGAGACTTCCTTGGAGAAAAACTAAAATTTCATTTGCAAGTAGTTATTAACTGGAGATAGCTTCTGGATTAGAGATGGGAGTATGTGTCCATTTCTTTCATCTCTGGGACCCTATCTGGTGCAGGTCCTGTGTTTGCTTTCTCAGCATCTGTGAGCTTATATACGCATCGGCTGTGTTGTGCTTAGGCTGTGTTGCTTTGATGTCTTCCATCCCCTCTGGTTCTTGCACTCTTTCTGGCTCCTCTTCCACAGGATTCCCTGAGCTCTGAGGGGAGGGATCGATGGAGACATCCATTTTTGCCCGAGTGTTCCAAAGTCTCTCACTTTTTGTACAATGTCCAGCTGTGGGTCTCTGTATTTGTTCCCATCTCCTTCAGAAGGAAGCATCTCTGATGATGACTGAGTAAGGCATAATCTATGACTATAGCAGAATGTCATTAAGAGCCATTTTATTGTTTCATTCTTCTAGTATAACAGGTGTACTTTGGTTTTCCTTTGGGTCATTGGGCTATCTAGTCTCAGGTTCTTCACGCAAGCAGCACATACCTATTTGCTCCATAATGTGGAATGAGCCTTAAGTCAAATCAGAACTTGGCTGGTTACTCCCATAAGCTTTGTGCCACTGCTGCACCAGCATATCTTGCACGCAGGAAAATCATTGTAGACAGAAGGATTTGTAGCTGGGTTGGTGTTTATATTTCTCCTTTGATAGTAGTCAGAGTATGTTCTGACACCAAAACCACCACCCTAGAGGGGTGAAGGCTCTAGATAGGTACCAGCTCTACTTCTTTACATTCGGTGAGTTGTATAGGTGTTGTCTTCAGCAATCAAGCCTTGCCATCAGTTTGCGGAGAGTAAGCTATAGCCTTGGCAACAGCCTAGGTTGTTTTGGGGGGTTCCCATGGGACTCCTTTGGCTAACAAGCCAATTAAATATAACCCATTACCAGTACTGGACACTTCATTTGGTGACAGTTGTGGGGTGGGGCTCTGTCCACCCATTATTTTCTCATTTCCTTTAGATCACCTTCATATGTGTATGCATTTTAAGAAACTTCTACTGCATTAAGTTTTCCAGTTCAAGCCCTCTTTTCACAATGTCTGGCCTGGGCCACACTGCATTCCATGTCCTCTGTATCCCAACAGAACATGTGTCTCTGCTACCTAGTCCAGCACTGAACTATATGTGTAGCTTTGGAATGGCAGGTCACAGCAGAATGGCAGCTATTGCTGTGTGTACGAAGTAAAAGAAAGGTAGAAACAGCACAAAAGTAAACACCATCGTAATGTGCTGAGCCAGCCAAGTACATTCTAGAAAACAGCACTTGAAGAGACTTTGCATCTTAATGTTCCATATTACATTTGTTTCTTCTTTAAAATGTAGAACTTTATTTTTATCCCTGGAGGTACCAGAGCCAGGTCCTTTTTGGAAAGACCATGCTTTAATCATCTTAGTATTTCGTCTTACACCAGTGCCTCTTGTAAACTTTAGACTAAAAGTTTGGGGATATGTCTGATCACCCCACTACTAATAACTGTACAAATGCTCCAGGTAGGGTTTATTATCTTATGATTTCCTAGCTGAATGGGACCATTAACAAACACAAATACAAATTATTGGGCTGACACAACACACATCTCAGTTGAGGCTACTCTTTCAACGTGGTCTCTGATGATAAAGACTTGGGACAGAGTAACGGCCACCTTGGGATAAACACGTGGCCTGAGCAACAAACACATCTTGTTATGAGTCA